>NW_023270503.1:23887204-24097334 GCF_011800145.1 Mirounga leonina | reverse complement strand
GGTGGAGGTCGTAGTGATGGTGGTGATGGGGGTGTTGGTGGAGGTGGTGGTTGTAGCGATGGTGCAGGTGGGGGTGGTGATGGCGGTCGTAGTGACGGTGGTGATGGGGGTGTTGGTGGAGGTGGTGGTTGTAGTGATGGTGCAGGTGGGGGTGGTGATGGCGGTCATAGTGATGGTGGTGATGGGGATGTTGGTGGAGGTGGTGGTTGTAGTGATGGTGATGGAGGTGGTGGTGATGGTGGAAACGGTGGTCGTGGTGATGGTGGTGATGGGGTCGTGGTGATGGGGGTGTTGGTGGAGGTGGTGGTTGTAGCGATGGTAGTGATGGGGGTGTTCATGTAGGTGGTGGTTGTAATGATGGTGGTGGAGGTGGTGGTGATGGCAGTCATAGTGACGGTGGTGATGGGGGTGTTGGTGGAGGTGGCGGTTGTAGTGATGGTGCTGTTGGGGGTGGTGATGGTGGAGGTGGCGGAGATGGCTGTGGTGGGGAAGTGCTTCCTTCTCTGAATCTATTCCTCTGGCACAATGGAGGATAATGCAGTATCCCAACCTCAACTTCCTCCACTTTTCCCGGGAAGCAGGACTTTGAGTGTGAGGATTGTGCTTAACAGAATTCTCTCTTTTTTTTTTTTTTTAAAGATTTTATTTATTTATTTGACAGAGAAAGACACAGCGAGAGAGGGAACACAAACGGGGAGTGGGAGAGGGAGAAGCAGACTCCCCGCTGAGCAGGGAGCCCGATGCGGGACTTGATCCAGGGACTCCAGGATCATGACCTGAGCCGAAGGCAGTCGCTTAACCAACTGAGCCACCCAGGCGCCCTTAACAGAATTCTCTTAAGGTGGATGGAAAGTTCCATCTAGGAGTTTAGGTACTTCTCTGAAAGCTCAGGCCCTGGGCAGGCCATACTACAGAACTCAGGCCCAGGAGGATGGGGCAGGGAGAGCCTGGGCACCACAGGGCCGAGAGTGTGTGAGCACCGTGAAGGCTGCAGTGGAGAGGATGGGTTGGGGCCTGAGACCACCCCAGGGTTTGGGGGACTGAGGCATGAGGGCCTACTGGGAAGTGCCTCTGGGGGGCTGGCTTGTGGCTTTGCTCCCCACTAGGAAGCTAACTAAGGTTAGAGACAGTGGCGTGCAGTTAATATCTAGCAACTGACCCTCTGAAAGAAAAGCATTGAAAAAGCCCCGATTCATAGTGTTTGCTGATTTCCGTGGTGTAAATACTCCTGTGATGGCTGATTTCAAGCTGCGCACGTGGTGTCACTGAATGCAGAGTCGGGAAGAGCCGGGCAGTCATGCAGCTGTGTAGTATTTCCGTCTTGCAGGAACAAAAGATGTAAATCACTTCAAGAGCAGAGATAATAGTGAAATGTAGGAAACGAACTGAGAAGTGATGATTTTTGAGTATTTATTACCTTGGCTTATAATGCAATGTATTTAATTGTAAGTTTATATAATTTAATTTTTAAATATGGCGGCATATAACCACTGGCTGGCACACTTCTTGGTCACTTCCAGTCGGTTCTCTCGCGGGATGCAAGCCGACTCCAGCACACCACCGAGAGCCTTTGCACGGGGGGCGGCCGTCTGCGCGGTTGGGGGGCTGACGGATGTCGGTGGGTCTCTCTGTTCTCCTCAGGCGGATGTTCCCATTCTTGTCGTTTACTGTGGCGGGGCTGGAGCCCACCAGCCATTACCGGATGTTCGTGGACGTGGTCTTGGTGGACCAGCACCACTGGCGGTATCAGAGCGGCAAATGGGTGCAATGTGGAAAGGCTGAGGGCAGCATGCCAGGTAGGAGCGCCCTGGGCAGTGGTGGGCACTCTTTTTCACCGAGGCTGGGCGCCCCCTGGTGGATCCAGGAGGAACCCCCAAGCCCTTGCCCCCTACACCTGAGATTTAATTCCCCATCCCACCCTTATCCCCTCCCACTTCTCACTCCCATTCTGTCTGTCCTCTTTTCTCTGTTCTGCGTTAGCCTGTCTTCTGCTCAGTCCCCTGCCCACATCCCCCCTTGCCCTGCTCCATCTGGTCCTCCCCCTGCAGCCTTTTTGACATCCCCCTCAGAACAGGCAAAGAAGCCCCACATCGCCAGGGGGTCTGGTCCCCAAGGGGGCTGCGTGCCAAAGAAGTTAACTGTCCACAGGAAACCGCCTGTACGTCCACCCAGATTCCCCCAATACTGGAGCCCACTGGATGCGCCAGGAAGTTTCATTTGGGAAACTAAAGCTCACGAACAACAAAGGGGCCTCTAACAATGTGACCCAGGTGAGAATCCTTGCCACCCCCCACCACTCCTGGCTGATTCTGTTCTGTAAAAGTCATTTTTCTTCCTCTCTGGCTCGTTCTTTTCCACACGCCTGAGGAGGTGTGGAGATGAGGTGGGAGGAAGCTGAATCTCAGGGGCAGACATGGGCTCGTATTCAGGATGACATGGGCCAAGCCAGCCTGGGGGTTTCTTCACCGAACCCCAGGCTGCCATCATTTGCGCACCATGCTGGGCATAGAGTTGGTGCCAGTTGCCCCAGGGAATGGATGCAGAGTCTCTCTGAGTTGAGCAATACTGTTAACAGAGCCCCATCCCTGAAAAGCCCCGCTTGTGCTAATATCTTGGTTACGATGCACATCTGGGTGGTAGGAAACGGGGCAAGAGGGCAGAGCTGGTGCCCTGGAGAGGCTGGGGACCGGAGCTAGAATGCCTGGGAAGTGGCATGGTAGCAGAGCAGGGCAATGGACACGATGACCTCAAGGTCCCTTCTAGCCTGGCCATCGGGCCAGCCATGGGTGGGGTAGAGGACCCTTCGACCCCCACAAGCATCCGGCTCTCTCATAGATGATCGTGCTCCAGTCTCTCCATAAGTACCAGCCTCGGCTGCACATCGTCGAGGTGAACGACGGGGAGCCGGAGGTGGCCGGCAACACTTCCAACACGCATATCTTCACCTTCCAAGAGACCCAGTTCATTGCCGTGACCGCCTACCAGAACGCGGAGGTGAGGGCCACCGGTCCCCCTGAGCTGCGAGGGGCAGGAGGGGGAGAGTGGGGCCCACGGTCTTCCTCGGTGGGGAATTCGGAAGTTCCCTAGCCCTAGACTCAGGACTCAGGTGCCTCTATTTCCCCTCTCTCTAGATTACTCAGCTGAAAATTGATAATAACCCTTTTGCCAAAGGATTCCGGGAGAACTTTGAGTCGTAAGTGCCGCTGGGTTCAACTCACCAAGGGCCTCCTCTTGATATCTCCTGAGACCTGACTCCAGACATGTGCTGAGCATGTCTCCTCTCTGCCCCTGGGGGTGGGAAGAGATGGCATGGAGGCTTGGAGGGCGGTAAGGCCAGGGAAAGAGGGTCCAGGGAGGGATGTACAACAGGCAGGCTCACAGATGACCGGTTCCGTTTGTGACCCCTGCGTTCTTGCCTTCTGTTTTGTTTTGTTTGTTTTAGCATGTATGCCTCTGTTGACACGAGCGTGCCCTCCCCGCCTGGACCCAACTGTCAATTGCTTGGGGGAGACCACTACTCTCCTCTCCTACCCAACCAGTATCCCGTTCCCAGCCGCTTCTACCCCGACCTTCCTGGGCAGGCAAAGGATGTGGCTTCCCAGCCTTATTGGTTGGGGGCCCCCCGGGACCACAGCTATGAGGCTGAGTTTCGAGCAGTCACCATGAAGCCTGCATTCCTGCCCTCCGCCCCTGGACCCACCATGTCCTACTACCGAGGCCAGGACGTCCTGGCGCCTGGAGCGGGCTGGCCGGTGGCCCCTCAGTACCCTCCCAAGATGGGCCCAGGCAGCTGGTTCCGCCCCATGCGGACTCTGCCTATGGAACCTGGTCCTGGAGCTTCAGAGGGACGGGGGCCAGAGGACCAGGGCTCCCCTTTGGTGTGGACTGAGATCACCCCCATCCGGCCAGAGTCCAGTGACTCAGGACTGGGTGAAGGAGACTCTAAAAGGAGGCGTGTGTCCCCCTATCCTTCCAGTGGCGACAGTTCCTCCCCTGCTGGGGCCGCTTCTCCTTTTGATAAGGAAACTGAAGGCCAGTTTTATAGCTATTTTCCCAATTGAGCAGTTGACATGACAGAAACCGTGTCATCGGGTTGGAGGACGCCAAGTAACGCAGACAGCCGACTCAGGACTGGGAGGCCCCAGCTCCCTCTGTCCCTTCTCCTTTTGTAGTTGGTTGAGAGAGAGGGGGGCAAGAAGGCTTCTGGGGTTCACTTGCTGCTTTGGGCCCACAAGGAAACCTGAGAGGCATGTCCCCTGCCCCTTCCTTTGCCCTAACTACGGTCATTTACCTGGTGCTGCTTCTGGCTGTGGGCTCCCAGCTGGAGAACAGACGAAACAAGAAGGTCTTGGACACAAAGGAGCTTCCTCTCTTCTGTGGGGTGGGGTAGGGGTCAGGTGGGGCAGGCTGGGCACTGCAGACTCGGCTGTCTTCCTTTGTAGAATGTACTTTCGGCAGTTCTGTTTGCGGGTGTGAAAATAAAGATACCGTGGATTTGATGACAGCCAGCCAGCCAGCCAGGGTCAGCGAGAGAACTCGGATGACTTTGGGGCTGCTGGCCTGGGCCCCACCCGCTCAGAGACAGTGGGGTCCCGAGGAAGGGGCTGGGAAGGGGGGGGTTGGTGCACATCTCAAGAAGCAACGTCTTGGGGTGGGGGTTGGTTGTGTGTGTGCGCGTGCGCTTTTTTCTTTTTTTTTGGAACGGGGAGGCTATTTATTGTACGGAGAGTGGTGTCTGGATATATCTCTTTTGTCTTCATCACTTTCTGAAAATAAAAATGAAACTGTAGAATGTGTCCTTCAGTGCCCTGGAGGGGGACATGGATGGGGACTCCAGTGGGAATTGTGAGGGGCACCATCGCTCTCCGGCTGCAGCTGAAGCTCCCAAGAACTGGAGCCTCCTAGAAATCTGGAGTGGCTTCATTCAGGGGACAAAGGGAGTCAAAGCAAGGCCACGTGCGTTACCATTGGTGCTCAGGTTGACGGTTGATTCCACCTCGTAAGGCATCTTGGGACAGAGAACGGTCCCTCTGTCCATGTAGCACCTGACCTGTGGAGGAGGGGAGGGAGGGCAAGACTGGAGGGCTGGGCCGGGTGGGGGCCTGGGGGCTCTGCTCGGAAGAACAGCCTTGATTTCTCTCGGCATGTCTAGCAGCTTTGGTTCTCCATCTTCATCAAGGGTGTTCAAAGGTTAAAGAAGTAAATGTAAATTGGATCCCATGAAATTGCTCTTTTTGACGGTCAAGAACAGCCAAATATTGGCAATTTCACATGATTCAAACTAGCATCTCTAAAGGGTTTCGAACAGTGCCTGGTAAACAGTAAGCTATCAATCTGTACATTACTGTTGCTGTAATTCTCTAGCTTTGTTTTTTTCTCTCTTTTTACGCACATACTAAATTATGTTCGTAAAATGACATCTGCTTTTTTTAAAGAACGTAAGCAAGGCAGAAAAGTAAAAAGACAGCAGTAAATTTCCCCAAATCTTGCCACCCATCCATAATTATCATTTAATGTTAAATGGGTTAAATAGATAGAAATATATTTTTATAACATTGGAATCATACGGAAAGTACTTTTTTTTTTTTTAAAGATTTTATTTCTAAGTCATCTCTACACCCAGTGTGGGGCTCAAACTCCCCACCCTGAAATCAAGAGTTGCACGCTCCACCGACTGAGCCAGCCAGGTGCCCCTGAAAATGCTTTTTCTTCATGAAAACTATTGAATTTTAGTTCACAGGATTTAATAATATAAAAATAAAAACCTCATCAAGCAAAGCGTTAGAAACTGAAAAACTCTCAAGTGAACAAAGAGATCACAGGCCTCGAGATAAGTTGGGTTTTTTTGTTTGTTTTCGACGATTAAGAGCTATTTCCTGAAAGAGCACTCTAAGGTTAAGAAAGGAGCTCCTTTCTTACAAGGGTGGAATTAGCGTTTGCCTCACCCCAGTTCAGGGCATAGCCTTCTAATGAGGCGGGGCGGGGGGGTGGGGGTGTTCTCTCACTTCTGTTGGAGCTTGGAAAATTTCATTTCTGTCACAGTTCACATCCCCTCCTTTCTTGGTCTCTCTCCAGAGGCCATTTTCATCACTTTATAGTCAGAAGAAGGAAAAGATAGGAAGGCATAGTTGGTTCCATCCTCCTTGGATTTGGACGCTCATAACTTTGTAAATGACATTAGGAGTTCCGTTATACTGAGCTCTGTGAGTGCAGATTATTCCTCCCCAGCCCCACCCCGTTCGCTGTCATTCTCTGAAGTTATTAAGTATTGGTATTAAATTGGACCTTGGGAACTGTTGTTGGTAATTACAGTACTCTTCTCCCCCATTGTTTTTATTTTTAAATTTTAAAGTTTATTTATTTACTTTTAGTAATCTCTACACCCAACACCCAACGTGAAGCTCGAACTCATGACCCTGAGATCAAGAGTTCCATGCTCTTCTGACTGAGCCAGCCAGGTGCCCCATCCCCCACTGTTTTTAAATGGTTTTTGTTCACTACATTAGATTTAAGTGAGGGGAGTTGTCTTTACACACTTTACTTTTTCCAGAAGTGTGGGGGCATATGTTTTGATGCTTTGTTATTTGACTCATAAAGGTTCATTACTATTATTCATTCACTATTAAATGTACCATTTACTGAAAAGGTAAAATACAAAATACTAAAATATATCTTTATATTATCTTTCTATGCATGAACATGGGGTATTTCTTCATTTATTTGGGTCATTCTTAAGGTCTTTCAGTAAAGTTTTACAATTTGTAGGGCTAGATCTTGTATATCTTTTATTATATTTATTCTTAAGTATTAAGGTGTTTTTCTCTATAAAGGGTATCTTCTAAAAATGCGTGTTTTCTAAATTTTTTAAAAGTAATCTCTACCCCCAACATGGGGCTCAAATGCACCACCCTGAGATCAAGAGTCATATACTTTATTGACTGAGCCAGACAGGCACCCCTCTGATTGTTTATTACAACTAATTTTTGTATGCTGATCATAAGATGCAGCCACCTTGCTAACCCTATTACTATCTTTTAGTGATTTGCTATAAATTCATCATTTTCTTTATGGCCGATCAGATTATTTCAAATAATGACAGTTTTATTTCTTCCTTTCTAATCAGCATGCTTCTAATTTCTTCTTCTTACTTTACTGTCCTGGCCAGAACTTCAAGTGCTAGTTTCTTGCCTTTTGGTGGCTAATTCTCCCCCACCTGATTTATTCCACTTTTCCCCTTTTGTTGGTTTGGCATTTCTGTAATCTATTTCTATTATTTTAGTGGTGACTTCATACATCTTAATATGTACATTTAACCTAACAAAATCTTAATGTCGAATGATATTTTGCCCTGCCTTCTGGTCAGTAAAACAATTTTGGATTAGCTCTTATCTTCCCTCTCCTGATTTGCTATTGTTTTCTCTCTTAATTTACTGATTTTGAACATTTCAGTTCTCTCTCTATATATGTTTAAAGTAAACTCTGTGCCCAGCGTGGGGCTCAAACTCACAATCCTGAGATCAATAGCTGAGTGTTCTACTGACTGAGCCAGCCAGGCACCCCTTCAGTTCTTTTTTAATCCCCACAGATTATACTCCTGTATTACTTTGTTGAGATAGTAGTTGCTTGGGTTTAACTTTCTATCACCATTCTCTTTGTTCACTATTCCTTTTTGCATTTCTATCTTTTTTTTTCTGGGATCACTTTCCTACTTCTTAAACTAAATCCTTTATAACTTCTTATAGAGATGGTATCTTTGTAAATTCCTCATAAGCTTGTTTCTTACAAAAATTATTATTTTTCCCCTCATTATTGGATAGTATTTTGCTGAGTAAACAATTTTAAGTGGATAGTAATTTTTTCTTATTTTTTAGAAGCTATTCCACCATTTTCTGGCTTCTGTTGTGAAATCTGCTGCTACTCTACTTATCATTCTTTTGTAGGTTATCTGTCTTTTTCTTTCTGCTTTCCAGATCTTCTAGATATATTTGATGTGCAACAGATTCGCTAAGATGTGACAAGGTATGAATTTATTTTTCTTGATCATATTTGGGATACATTTTACTTCCTGAATCTGTATATTCATGGTTTTCATTAATTCTGACATTTCCCAATCCTTATTTCTTTAAACATTACTTCTTTCCATTCTCTCCAATTTCACCATTTGGGACTCCAATCGGATGGATGTCAGACATTCTCATTCTATTATTATTCATGTCTCACAACTCTCTTATGTTTTTTCTCCTTGTCTCTCTTTGCTGCATTCTGTACAAATTCTTGAGATATATCTTTTAGTTTAATTCTACTTTCAACAATATCTAATATGCTGATTAGCCCACTCCTTGAAATTTCCTTTCACAGTTTACAAGGTATTTTTCATAATATTTTGTACATCTCCATTAAGATTTTTTTTAATGTTGTGCTTTGCATTTCTTTCTTTTTAAAAAATTTTTTAAGATTTTATTTATTTATTTGACAGAGAGAGAGCTAGAGAGAGAACTAGAGAGAGCACAAGTGGGGTGAAGGGCAGAGCGAGAAGCAGGCTCCCCGCTGTGCAGGGAGCCCCATGCGGGACTCGATCCTGGGACTCCAGAATCATGACCTGAGCCGAAGGCAGATGCTTAACTGACTGAGCCACCCAGGCGCCCTCTTTAAAAAAAAAATTTTTTTAAAGATTTATTTATTTGAGAGAGCGAGAATGAGAGAGAGAGAGTACATGAGAGGGGAGAGGGTTAGAGGGAGAAGCAGGCTCCTTGCTGAGCAGGGAGCCCGATGCGGGACTCGATCCAGGGACTCCAGGATCATGACCTGAGCCGAAGGCAGTCGCTTAACCAACTGAGCCACCCAGGCGCCCCTAAAATTTTATTATTTTTAAGTAATCTCTACACCCAACGTGGGGCTCAAACTCACAACCCTGAGACCAAGAGTTGCATGTTCTTCTGACTGAGCCAGCCAGGTGCCCATGCTTTGCATTTCTATGAGTTCTATTTTTTTTTCCAAATTGTATAATCCCGATGATTTCTCATTATATGTTTTCCCTTGTAACTGCATTCTTTATTTCTTTTTTTTTTAAGATGTTATTTATTTATTTGAGACAGAGAGAATGAGAGACAGAGAGCATGAGAGGGAGGAGGGTCAGAGGGAGAAGCAGACTCCCTGCCGAGCAGGGAGCCCGATGCGGGACTCGATCCCGGGACTCCAGGATCATGACCTGAGCCGAAGGCAGTCGCTCAACCAACTGAGCCATCCAGGCGCCCGCATTCTTTATTTCTGTAAACATTCTACACACAACCATTCTATATTTGTATTTGACGATTCCAGATCATACTGGAGGCTGTTTGTGGAGGGTGTGGTAGGAGTGTTCTCTAAATATGTTGATTCTTCTGATTATCACTCATAGTGGATTTGCCTTCTTGCACACTTGGTGGTCTTTGTAAAGTTACGTCTGATTTTTAACCCATGGAAGTCTTGTAAGACTAACTTGGGGGAAATTTCCTCTACAGCTGTTGCCTCTAATTCAACAGATGGAAAATACCAAATTATGGCTGGACTTTGCCCTCCAGCAATGTATTCAAATTTCTTGGCCCAGGGCTTCAAAAGAGTGAGACAGAAGCTTCCAAAGGGTAGGTCTGGGACTGAAACTGCATCACTCCCACTACATTCTATTGGTTGAGGCCAGCACATATACAAGGAGAGGGGAAATAATTTTCCTGCTGGATAATAGTGGCATGTACTTCAGAGTCATTACCCTAGGATTTTTCCTTCACCATCAATCTGGGGATTCCCTTCACATCTCTCTTGTACTGTTTTTTTTTTATTTTTTTTTAAGATTTTATTTTTTTATTTGAGAGAGAGAGCATGAGATAGAGAGAGCATGAGAGGGGGGAGGGTCAGAGGGAGAAGCAGACTCCCCGCCGAGCAGGGAGCCCGATGTGGGACTCTATCCTGGGACTCCAGGATCATGACCTGAGCCGAAGGCAGTCGCCCAACCGACTGAGCCACCCAGGCGCCCGCATCTCTCTTGTATTGGATCTCCTGTATCCTGGATCACATGTCTTTTTGTTTGTTTGTTCTTTTTTTTTTTAAGATTTTATTTATTTATTCATGAGAGACAGAGAGAGAGAGAGAGGCAGAGGGAGAAGCAGGCTCCCAAGGAGCAGAGAGCCCGACGCGGGACTCGATCCCAGGACCCTGGGATCATGACCTGAGCCGAAGGCAGATGCTTAACCATCTGAGCCACCCAGGTGCCCTGTTTGTTTGTTCTTTTATTTTTCTGAAGGAGCTTTCTGGTACACAGGAGGTAAAACTTCTGAGCTTTTAACATGTCCGAAAATGTCTATAGTTCACTTGCACATCTGAATGATAGCTTGACTGTGTATAAAAGCTTTGTTTTTTTTTCTTGGAATTTTCAAGGCATTTCTCCTTTGTCCATTTCTCCATTTTTTAGTTTTCAGTATTGCTCTTAAAAAGTCTGATGTCATTTTGATTAATGATTCTTTGTGTTATGTTTTTGGATCCTCTCCTTAACTCCAGTGTTTTGAACATTCTAGATTTTATGACTTGGTCTAAAGTACTTTTCCCCCATCTATTATTCTGGGGCACTGAATGAAACCTATCAATTCAGAAACTCTGTTCTTCACTCATAGAAAGTTTCCTTTTTATCCATTCTTCTTTTTCCTCAACTCTTTTATTTTTTTTTAAAGTAAGCTCTATGCCCAACATGGGGCTTGAACTCATGACACTGAGATAAAGAATTGCATGCTCTACCAACTGAGATAGTCAGGTGTGCCCCTTTCCTTAACTCTTTTTAATCACATGGTAGATATCTTTCACTGATTCTCTAATTTTATTTCCTAACTTTAATTTTTTCTCTATTATTATTTTTTAGAGAGTTTCTACTCTTTATCTTCCAATTCTGTTATTGACTTTTAAATTTCTCGTATCTTGTTTTCAATTCTAAGAATTCTTTCTTGTTCTCCAGATGTTTTTATACTTGTTTTACGGATGAAAGATCTTCTCATATCTCTAAGTATATTCACTGGAAGAGGGAGTTTTTCTTTTGCTTCTTGCAGTATCTCTGTTTTTCAAGTTCTATTTTTCTGCTTGTTTAGACTCTTTCATATTGGAGGTTTTGCTCAAATATTTGGTGATCTTTGACTGTTCATGTTTCAGAACAAAACAATAATAATAATAATCTTTAAAAAGAACAAGGTACTAGATCTTGTACAAAAGCTCTTGTGTGTGTATGGGGGGGAGGGATTAATCAGCCAGCGAGCTTCAGGATGATCAGATGGGGGAACTGTCAATGGTGTGCTCGAGCTGGCTTACATCAGCTTGCAAAAGCTGAATGTATACCTATGTCCCAATTCTGCATTCAGTGACATCATTTTGGTAGATTGAAATTGTCCATGAACATTTCCATCAGCAAATACTACAAGTGATGACACACTTCCTCCCAGATTGCTGGTTGTTAAGCATTTATTGTCACACCACTGGGAGCTGGTTTATTAGGTTGGGGCCCTCACAATGAAACCCGAGAGGACTGTAGAGAAGTCTTTTCTCCTAAGATATTATTCAATTCTCCTCAGTTCTCCTTTCAAATTTCTCCCTGGCTGACAGCATTCTACGAATGGGATATGAATCGGGCGCCTGGGTGGCTCAGTTGGTTAAGCGACTGCCTTCGGCTCAGGTCATGATCCCAGGGTCCTGGGATGGAGTTCCGCATCGGGCTCCCAGCTCAGCGGGGAGTCTGTTTCTCCCTCTAACCCTCCCCCCTTTTGTGCTCTCTCTTTCTCATTCTCTCTCTCAAATAAATAAATAAAATCTTTTTTTTTTTAAAAAGAATGGGGTGTGAAAAGAGAAATTGGGAATCCAATTTTTTCTTTTACAAACTTTCTGCTTTCAGCTTTGACTCACCTTTCTCAGCCACTGTCTTTGGCATACCCAAGTTCCATGTCTGTTCTCATTTTCTTCAGAGAATAATACCGTTCTTTTAGGACATATGTGCCTGCTCAGGGTAGGAAGCAGTCAAGGGCACCTCAATACCCATAATTTCAGACTTTTAGCCAACCCACCAATTTTCAGCACCATGCCTCAACTCCACCTGCCATTGTGCCTGATACCTCCAAGTCCTGAGCCTCTTAGTTATTTGGTGGTAAATCAGCTCACCTATTGCTCGTCCTGTTTGTAGGCATTTCAGGGTGTAGTTACATTTTAGGTTGTTGTTCCATCTTGCTTAATCAGATACTACTCTTCCATCTGCTTCCTATATTCCAAAAATTTGTTGAAATCTGTTGTCTGCTTCTTTTTTCCTCTCTTTGTTTCTGTGGTTCCATACATTAAGAAAATCCCTATATTATTGTGTTTGTAACCAATATACAAAATTTAAACTAAATACTCTTTATTGATTTTGAATGAAAACCTGTAAATCTTTCAGCCTTCATAAGTTGGCCTTTTAGGAAACTTTTATTTAATTTTGTCTCTGATTACCTTTTATCCAGTTAGTATTTATTTTCAGGGACATGTGTAATTCTTTCACTTGATCTCTACCCTTTGTTCTCTTTCTATTCCTTTATTTTCATCTTTTTAAACATATTCTGTGTTCTAGGAACGAATTCTAAATTTATCTTAGTAATGGAATGTTGACTTGGATGTGATTGAAGACTAATTTCTAAGGAGACAGTGGTCCAGAAGTTTAAATGCCTGTACTTATGGTTTATATGAATGCCTTGTGAGTGTCTTAGCTCATTAGTGTTGTAGCTATGTCTTAAATGTTGTTTTATAAGAGCTAATGATAACAGGAGTTATAAATAGATGGGTTTAAAAGTAACTGCTGGGGGGCGCCTGGGTGGCTCAGTTGGTTGGGCGACTGCCTTCGGCTCAGGTCATGATCCTGGAGTCCCTGGATCGAGTCCCGCATCGGGCTCCCTGCTCGGCGGGGAGTCTGCTTCTCCCTCTGACCCTCCTCCCTCTCATGGGCTTGCTCTCTCTCATTCTCTCTCTCTCAAATAAATAAATAAACTCTTAAAAAAAAAAAGTAACTGCTGGGGTTAAGATGTGAAACTAGATTAAGCACAAGTTTAATCTTTTCTCAGACTCAGCCAAACCCAACTTGTATGAGTTACCTATACTTACACTTAAATTACCAGTGCTTTCTCCAAGTAGGAAAGTGGGACACAGGAATTATTTCAGGAAATATCTAAGAAAACACAGCTGTCTATGCTCATATCCTTATGTGACAAGTATCCTTTTTCTAAAAAGTTTTATTCATTTAAGGAATCTCTACACCCAATGTGGGGCTCCAACTCACTACGCTGAGATCAAGAGTCGCATGCTCTTCCGACTGAGCCCCCCAGGTGCCCCCTATGACAAGTATCCTTATGTGATGAAAGAGGAATTGTGGCATAGATATGTGGCTGAATCGTATCTACACACCAAATCAGAATGTCTTTGACTACACTGACTTGGTTTTCCTTCAACTCAGTTGTGCTCTTTAGAGCCTTCATTGAGGGCTTAAATTCTGCGATTGAATTTTAGTTTTCTTTTCAATCCCATGTTATCTCATCTATCTCCCCTTTATCCTGGCCTGTATTTTTGTATCTCTCCTAAAGATTTCTTATATATTTTTTAATTTCTTTGATAATGAATATTTCCCTGGAATTTTCTTTTGGATCTTATAATGTTGCTCCCCCGGTTGTGCTCTCTCTCCCTCTCTCTCTAATAAATAATTACAAATCTTAAAAAAATAACAATACAAAGCTTTAAAAAAAAAAGAATCATTAGTTCGGGATATCGCTAGAGTTTGGGTTGTATAAACTGTGGTGCAACAAGGCAGCCAAATATATGAAGATGCAGAGAATGCAGTGTGTGGGGACAGGAGCAGAAGAAGATGTGCAAAGAGATAAAGTAATAAAATATGAGAGAAGGAGGGAGTGATAGCAAGAGCAAGAATGAGAGTGAGGAAGAACTTCCTGGTTCCAGTTCCTCTTAAGTTCCTACTAAACTTCCTCTCTTTGTCCTCTGAGCCACACCCATGTGTTAACAATTTTCCTTTAGTTTGGAGTGGGAGTCTGGGACTACTAAGGGAACTTTGATTAAGACATCCATTCCCAGTCATAATAAGCAAATCACATCATTGTGAGTAAGAGGATGAAGAAAATGCTGCACATTCAGTTCCTATTGTGGGAGGATGTAATCCTCAAAGTAATATCAGATGATTAGATGATTAGGAAACAAGGTAAAAAGGTGTGGGAGTGTGTTAGGGTGGGGAGACAGAGACCACATCCTCATTTTGCCCCTGTGGAAATTATTTTCTGATCCGTGAGAAGTTTGATCCTGTCATTCCTAAGTCTCAGTAAAGTATTAAAGTGCAGGTTCCATATGAGTAGCAAAAGCTTGTAAAGCTTAGCTTATGACCAATTCCTGATCACGGGGTTAAAGATGAGAGAAAGCAAAGCTTCTAGCTTGCTGGTGAAGACCACCACCAGGTGTATTTTAAAGTTATTTATGAACTTCATGATATTTCACCAAAAACTGTGGTCTGCATCTCTTAAAAATAAGGATATTTTTGGGGCACCTATCTGGCTCAGTTGGTAGAGCATGCAACTCTTGGTCTCAGGGTTGTAAGTTTGAACTCTACATTTGGTTAGAGATTACTTAAAAATAAAATCTTTAAAAAGAATGACATTTCCTTACACAGCCACAATGTCATTATCAAATCTAACGAAACCAACAATAATTCCTAATATGCTCCCATATTAAGTCCCTATTCACATTTACCTAACTAGTCCATTAGTTCCCCACTTGCAATGTCATCATGATCATATGTTAAATTCCAAGGTATACATGGGTATCTTTCTAGATATTTTCTTCCTTTTATTCATCTATTTGCCTGTTACTATGCCAATAATACACTTTTTAAATGAAATATTTTACTTTGAAATAATTGTAGATTCGTATGCCATTGTAAGAAATCATAGAGATTTCATATACCCTTTACCCAGTTCTTCCAATGGCAACACTGGCAAAACTATAATACAATATTACAGCTTGAATATCAACATTAATACAGTCAAAAGACAGAACATTTCCATGACCACAAGGATCCCTCATGATGCCCTTTTATAGACATGCTCACTTCTCTCCAGACCCCACCACCTCCTTAACCCCTGAGAGTTACCCACTAATTAGTTTGTTGTCAATTTTTCCTTCATATATTTGGGGGACTCTGTTATCAGGTGTGTATATGTTTATTATCATTATTGAAACTTTTATCAGTATATAACGTTCTTTGTGTCTTATAAACTTTTTTTGATTTTATTTATTTATTTATTTATTTTTATTCTTATGTTAATCCCCATACATTACATCATTAGTTTTAGATGAATTGTTCCATGATTCATTGTTTGTGCATAACACCCAGTGCTCCATGCAGAATGTGCCCTCCTCAATACCCACCACCAGGCTAACCCATCCTCCCACCCCCCTCCCCTCCAGAACCCTGTTTGTTTTTCAGAGTCCATCGTCTCTCATGGTTCGTCTACCCCTCCGATTTCCCCCGCTTCATTCTTCCCCTCCCGCTACCTTCTTCTTCTTCTTTTTTTTTTCTTGTGTCTTATAAACTTTTAAAAAACAATTTAAAATCTACTTTGTCTGGGCCTTTCTTTTTCCGTCATCTTGGAGTCTGGCTTTGCTGGCTTTTGTGGGGTCTCCAGAACCAGAGGGAGCACACAGCTCTTCTTAAAATCGAAGGTGTGTATGCTCGAGATGAAACAGAATTCTATCTAGGCAAGAGATGTGCTTATGTGTACAAGCAAAGAACAACACAGTGACTCCTGGTGGCAAACCAAACGAAACCAGAGTAATCTGGGGAAAAGTAACTCATGCTCATGGAAACAGTGGCATAGTTCGTGCCAAATTCCGAAGCAACCTTCCTGCTAAAGCCATTGGCCACAGAATCCGTGTGATGCTGTACCCCTCAAGGATTTAAATTTAATGAAAAGTAAATGAATAAAGGTGTAGATTTGTTCTCTCATAAAACAACACAAAACAAAACAAAAAATCTACTTTGACAATAATATAGCCACACCAGTTCTCTTTTGGTTACCATTTGCATAGAAAAGTTTTTCCATCTTTTCACGTCGACCTCTTTATCTCCTTATATCTAACATGAATCTCTTGGAGACAGCATATAGATGGATCATATTTTTTCAGTCCCTTTTGTAATATCTGTCTTTTAATTGCTCTATTTAGGCCATTTAAATTTAGTGTAATTACTGATATATTTGCTTAAAATGAATTGAGAAGTGTTTCCTCCTCTTCTATTTTCTGGAAGAGATTGTATGAAATTGATATTAATTCTTCTTTGAATTTTTTTTTTTTTAAGATTTTGTTTATTTATTTGACAGAGAGAGACACAGCGAGAGAGAGAACACAAGCAAGGGGAGTGAGAGAGGGAGAAGCAGGCTTCCCGCCGAGCAGGGAGCCCGATGCGGGACTCGATCCCAGGACCCCGGGATCATGACCTGAGCCGAAGGCAGACGCTTAACGACTGAGCCACCCAGGTGCCCCTTCTTTGAATTTTTGATACTATTCTCCAGTGAAACGATCTGGGCTTGGTGATTTCTTTTTTAGAAGTTTTAATATTATAAATGAACTTAATAGTTGTAGGTCAATTTAAATTTCCTATTTTATATTGGGCTAATTGTAGATTTTTTTTTTTGAGGAATCAGTCCAGTTTACCTATGTTATCAAATTTATGTGTGTAGATTTATTCATAGTATTCTGTATTATACTTTTAATGTCTGCAGTGTCTATAGAGGTATGCTCTGTTTTGTTCCTGATATTAGTAATCTGACTTTTCTTTTTCTCTTGCTAGAGTTTGCTAGAGTTTTGTTAATTCTATTTATCTTTTCAAAGAACCTGTTCTGGGGCACCTGGGTGGCTCAGTCGGTTGAGCATCTGCCTTTGGCTCAGGTCATGATCCTATGAGCCCCTCATCAGGCTCCCTGCTCAGCAGGGGGCCTGCTTCTCATTGAGTTTTTAAAATTTCTGTTATTATACTTCTCAGTTCTAAAATTTCCATCTTGTTCTTCTTTTTTTTTTTTTAAGATTTTTTATTTATTTATCTGAGAGAGAGAATGGGAGACAGAGAGCATGAGAGGGGGAGGATCAGAGGGAGAAGCAGACCCCCCGCTGAGCAAGGAGCCTGATGCGGGACTCGATCCAGGGACTCCGGGATCATGACCTGAGCCGAAGGCAGTAGCTTAACCAACTGAGCCACCCAGGCGCCCTCCATCTTGTTCTTCTTAATGTCTTCTATTTCTTGCTAAAACTTTCTATTTCTTGGGGCGCCTAGGTGGCTCAGTTGGTTGAGTGTCTGACTCTTCATTTCAGCTCAGGTGATGATCTCAGGGTTGTGAGATTGAGCCCCACATTGGGCTCAGCACTGACGGTGGAGCCTACTTAAGATTTTCTCTCTCCTTCTCCCTCTGCCCATCCCTCCCTCTCTCTCTCTCTCTCTCTAAATAAATAAATAAATAAATAAATATAAACATTTCTGTTTCTTTAATGAAGTTTTCTATTTTTTCATTTGTTTCAAGTGTGTTTGTTGAGATATATTTATCATGGCTGCTTTAAAATCTTTGTCAGATGATGTTAACATGTCTGTCATCTGTGTTGGCATCTATTGATTTTCTTTTTCCGTTCAGTTTGACAACTATCTAGTTCTTGATATGACAAGTGACTTTCTACTGAAATTTCTACATTTGGGCCTTATGTTCTGATACACACTGGATCTTATTTAAACTTTCTGTTTTATCTGACTTCTTCTGACACTGCTCCACAAGGAAAGAGGTGGTATCCCTTCCTTACTTCCAGGTGGAGGTGAATGTCCAGGTTCTGTACATCATTTCCGCTGATACTGTGTATGTTGGGGGTGGGGACTGCCCTCAGCAGGGATGAAATTTCTGACTCTATATTTAGCTTTGCCTTGACACCAGTCCAATGGGTTGGAGAATAGAAGAGTCAGTCACTTCTTTACAGCCTGGCAAGGTTGGAAGTCTAGGCTCCCCACTCGATCTTTGCTGGCATGTGTGGGAATTTGGCCACAGTTTTTACTGTATTGTCTGGCTCTAGTAAATTATCTGCTAAGTTATCCTTTTCCTGATATCCTTTAGCTCAAGAGAGCAATCTTTCACAGGGTTTATTTGTTTGTGTCTGTTGGTGTTTCCAGGTTGCTGGCTGCTTCAGCATCCAGTCAGGAATATATGGAGCAAAAAGAAAACCCAGAGACCTCACCACCATGTCATTTTTCAGATCACAATCTCCCTATGCCACTCTGCCTCCATCTTTCAGAGCCTTTTAATGTTTGTTTTATATATAAGATCCAGGGGTTTTTTGTTTGGTTTTGTTTTGTTATTTGCTATACTCCATCTACCTGGAAACTGAACCGTCCCCAATAACATACTTTTAATTACTGTATTTTATATTATGTTTTGACATTTGGTAGCAACTCCTCCCTTATTTCTTTTCTTTTCTCTCTTTCTTTCTTTTTTTCTTTCCTTCCTTCTTTCTTTCATTGTCTTGGTTATATCCATGCATTTCTCTTCCAGATTAATTTTAGGCTCAGCATTTCACATTCCCTTTTAAAAATCCCATTGGGATTTTGATTGGGATTATGTTAAATTTATAGATTATTGGAGGGAGGGATGTACTGCTTTAGAATATTGAATCATCCCATCTAAGACCAAGGTCTCTACTTTTATTCATGCTGTATTTTATGTCCCTCATTGAAGATTCATAGTTTTCTTGTACAATTTTTTTTAAAGATTTTGTTTATTTATTTGAGAGAGAGCATGAGTGGAGGGGAGGGGCAAAAGGAGGGGGAGAAACAGACTCCCTGCTGAGCAGGGAGAGACATGGGGCTCAATCCCAGGACCTTGAGATCATGACCTGAGCCGAAGACAGATGCTGAACCGACTGAGCCACCCAGGCACCCCTGTGCAATTCTTATTGGATTTATTCTTACATAGTTACAGTTTTTTTTTAATTATAAATGGGATATTAACTAGCACTTGTAATTGGTAAGTGTTAATGTCATCAGTTTCTATATATTTATCTTATATTTTGCCACTGTACTCAATCTTTAATTCTTTCAGTGGCTATTTTTTTTTCCTCTACTAGGCATCCCCTTCCCCCACATTTCTTCTGGTAACAGTTCTTCAGGTAATTCCCCACCTCATTTCTTCGAGTAACTTCTTTTTTTTTTTTTTTTAAGATTTATTTAGGGGCGCCTGGGTGGCTCAGTTGGTTAAGCGACTGCCTTTGGCTCAGGTCATGATCCTGGAGTCCCAGGATCGAGTCCCGCATCGGGCTCCCTGCTCAGCGGGGAGTCTGCTTCTCCCTCTGACCTTCCTCCTTCTCATGCTCTCTGTCTCTCATTCTCTCTCTCTCAAATAAATAAAAAAAAAATAAAGATTTATTTATTTGACAGAGAGAGATAGCGAGAGAAGGAACACAAGCAGGGGGAGTGGGAGAAGGAGAAGCAGGCTTCCCGCAGCACAGGGAGCCCAATGTGGGGCTCGATCCCAGGACCCTGGGATCATGACCTGAGCCGAAGGCAGACGCTTAACGACTGAGCCACCCAGGCGCCCCTCTTCGAGTAACTTCTAAAGTGCATGTGTAATCTGGTACAAGTCAATCACAACATCTCATGCTCCTGAGTGAAAGGTGGGCACATGAGCCAGACAAACCAGTCAAAACCCTTTCTGGAATTTTTATGGCTGTAGTTGACAGGGAAGAAGTTTGTTTCTTCTCTGGTCATGGAGTTATCAGATACAATTGTGGATGCCACCAGTAGCAGATGTTCCCTAATTGCACAGAGAAAGCCATTCTAATTTGGAAGACAATGAAACTGATATACAGTATGAAACCAAGACAATTAAGAGAAAGAGAGAGAGAGCAGTATTTATCCTTATTTCCAGTATACTCCTGCCATTCCTATTCCATGAGCCAATAAACCACCTCTTCTTTAAACTACTCTGACTCTAGTTGCTTTATTTGCAACTAAAAGAATCTTTTTTTTTTAAAGATTTTATTTATTTATTTGAGAGAGAGAGAATGAGAGAGAGCACATGAGGGGGGGAGGGTCAGAGGGAGAAGCAGACTCCCTGCCGAGCAGGGAGCCCGATGCGGGACTCGATCCAGGGACTCCAGGATCATGACCTGAGCTGAAGGCAGTCGCTTAACCAACTGAGCCACCCAGGCGCCCAAAAGAATCTTGACCATATACAACTGATACCAGAAGTGGGGTGTTGTAAGCAACAGAATTTAAAAGGTGGACCTGGCTAAGTGGTGTGGAAAGCAATAGGAAATCATTTCTTTCCAATCTGGGAAGATTATTATCCTCATGGAAATGGATCATCTAGCTTATTTTTATAAAGATTTTTTATTTTCAAGTAATCTCTACACCCAACATGGGGCTCAAATTGACAACCCTGAGATCAAGTGTTGCACGCTCTACCGACTGAGTCCGCCAGGCACGCCTGGATCACCTAGTTTAATCTCCTGTTGTGGGTTCAGACTATTTGCCCAATGGTATTGAAGTCACTGGGGATTTGATAGAAAAATATCAGATATTGAATGTGATATACTACCGGCAGTCTTCAGAATGGTGCTGCAAGATAACAAAAATCTTTCTTTTAAACTGGACCATCAGAGGAGGTTGGAAAATTAGCTTTGTTAAGAAAGATCTAGTCTCTTTGTGACCAATGATCTAAGACCACTGAGAGATAATTCTGTGCTACAAGTAATTGCAAAAGCTGAATTTTATTTTCTATGCTAAAGTTAGGAGGAGCCAGAGAAAACAATCCATTGTAATCGTAATCTGTTTATTTTTTCCCCCATCTTCCCCATCTTTCTTTTATGCTACCTCAGTGTTGGGTAACTTGCCTCACAGTCTTGACAACCCTTTTGGTTGACAGCAGCTCCTGGGGCTGCAAGCTTCCTTATTCAATATCATGAAGAAAGAGCAAGACAACGTCCCAGCATTTTCAGCAAAAGTCCTGTGATTCACTCTGATTGGCTGCTATAGAGCATTTGTCCATCCCTGAACAATCATTTCGACTTGGTAGATGGGAACATACTGATTGGCATACCCCCTTGATTTGGTGGTAGAAAACAATCCCAGATTAAATCTCTTGACCAAAGAATGGGGGTGTGCAGAGATGGTTCCCAAAGGAAAGTCAAGGTCTCAGTCCAGAATAGATGCTGAACAGTAAACCCCAGAAGTCCATATACTAAGGAAGAATCTTAAGGCCTAGATGGATAGTCAGAGCCTGTTGCTAAGAGACAAACCACAAGAGACCGGCTCAGAATCAAGTTTCATGACTGGGCAAGATTTCTGGCATTGGTTACTTGCACATGGCATCCCTAGGAACTGAAATGGCAGACAGCCAACTAGGATTTAAGGGAGCTGTATCACTAGAGAAATCCCAAGCCTGGCAAATGGGGGCCTCTGATTGCTCAGCCCTGAGATAATTCCAACTCTAACTATGCCAGTAGGAAGTGGGGCACTTGAGCAGGACACCTCCCAAGAGGAGAATTCTCTTTAAACTGGCCATGGAGGACAATGGATGAGATAAATCCAGGCAGCAGCCAAAATCAGGGGCAATCAGACTTGCTAAGAGACACCTAATTTCACTGCCAGGGAAGTGAGTCCTAGCAGGTCCTGTCCTTCTGCCTGTGGTATTTTCTAGACTGCAGACCTCTGTTATTTTCCCTTCCTCATTTTCTTTAAAAAATATATGTTTAAATTTTTTTATAAAAATAAGTGCTCATTTTTATAACACCAAATAAAAAAATAAAAGGTTATTAAGTGAGACCTTTGTCTGTTTCCCAGACCTTCCTCCATTGGTCCACTCCTACCCCTTGAAGGGTTACACCATTAAGAGTTGGGTATGTGTCCTTCAGAGATTCTCCTACATACATACAAGTAGGAACATACATCAAAACTGTGGAAGACAGTAAAATTGAAAAATTAAAGTCTCCCTCTATCAATTCCAAGGCCCATTCCCTAGAAGTCATCATTTTCAACCATTTATCTCTTTAGCCTTCTGATAGTACTTCCATAATGCCAGAAAATATATTAATATCTCTGTGCCTAATTCATCAAATTTAAACAGTATCTCCTGACTCCCTGCAGTGAAAGGTGATGAATTTAGCTTTCTTCCACTGCTTCCCTTCTTTCCCTAATCCCTGCCACTCACATATTTATTTACTTCTTTTATCATTTACTTTTAGGGCTTTAAATAATATATTTAAATGTCTATTTCCTAACTTCTCTTTGGATTGTTACCTGTATAAAAATGACTTTATTTTATTCTCACTCTTGATCGGTATTTTGGCTGGGTATAATTCCCCCCTACTATCAGTGAGGATTAAGTTTAGTTATAAAGAAGATACCCAAAATAGCAGTGGCTCAAACAAGTTGAAGTTTATTTTTTTCTCATGTAAAAGACTTCTGGGGAATAAGCCCCTCCCAGTTTTCTACTCTGACACATGTAAGATGTGGTCCTTGTCCTCACGGTCCAAGATGATGGCCTCATATTGGCTTTACAGGCAGCAGGATGGATGGAGGAAGGTGCAAAGAAGGAAAGGGACAGCCGGAACTTAGTCACATGGACACACTTAGCTTCAAGGGAGGCTGGAAATGTGACTTTGATTCTGGATGGCTATGTGCCCAGCTAAAAACCCAAGATTATATTACTAAGGAAGAATTACGTGCATGCTGCAGCAACTGTCCACGCTCCTGTTGGCCTACCTCTGGGGGGACAGATGCTGGGAACAACTAGTAGTCTTGCCATTCCCTTTGCCACCTGCAGGTTTTGCTCCACTGTCTTCTTGCATCGGGGTTGCTGGTAAGATGTCTGATGATCATCTGATTTTCGTTCCTTTGAAGGTAATCTGTTCTTTCCCATGAATGGTTTCAAATGAGAGAGAAGTGCATCTGCAGAGGACAAATCATTTGCTGACAATTTGCTTCTAACCTACACTTGTTCTTTTCTCAGACGCCTTTCTTCCTGTGCCCTCTGTGTTCACCCACTCATGTGGTGTGTTCGCCAGCTTTGTGTCTGCAGCTTTCCTCTCACTCTCCCTGGGTGACAGCCTCCTCCTGGGGCTCTCGCTACCAACCATTGGGATGAATCCTAATGATCTCCATAGCTTAATCTTTTCCTTCAACCTCTGGATCCAAAGCATCCAGTCATCTACCGACTTGACTGACCCTCGGCCACCCCACCACCCCCACCAAACATGCCATCTGAACTTGCCACTTCCTCTCACTGCACAGAACATTCTTCTGTGTCGCTCTTTCGAGGAACCACAGAACACTTTGCCCTTTTGCCCATGACAGAAACCTGCCATTTCTGTGTGGACATACATATGCCTCTGTATGTTCCTCCTTCTACTTGAACTTCCTTCTTCCTTTCTTCCCTGGACTAATTTTTTTTTATTTGAGAGAGAGGGAGGGGGGAGCAGAGGAAGAGAGACAAGCAGACTCCCTGCTGAACCTGGAGCCCAATGAGGGGCTGGATCTCACCACCCTGAGATGATGACCTGAGCCGAAACCAAGAGTCGGATGCTTAACCAACTGCACCCCCACCCTGGGATGCCCCCTTCCCTTGGCTAATTCTCATTCATCTTACATCGCTAGGCTGAGGGACACGTTTTTGGGAAAGTGTTTCCTTGGTTCTTTCTACCTCAGTCTCCGTGGGGTGCCCCTTTCTTGGATTCCCACGGTATCTGGAGTGTCCCTGTATCCCATCATCTTCATGATACTTTCTAATTGTCCAAACCCTTGTCTGGATTGTGAGCTATCTGATGGTAGAGACAAAATCTTGTTTCTGAATCCCCAATATCTAGTAGAGCACTTGGCACACAGAAGTGGGAGCTTCCATTTTTTGCAATCTGGCTCCCATTTCCCACATACCTCCTGCTAACTGCACCCCTTTTTCTTTGGGGGAACTCCCTCCTTCACGTGGTCTTGAGGAGCTATAAGCTGGACTTCTGCCTCTGCTTCTGCCTCCTCTACAGCAGTGGATGTGTAGCCGGGGTTGGATTAGTCACAGTCTCCCGCACCCCTGGCAACAGGTATCACTGACCAGAGCAGGACCAATCAGACTCTTCCTTGGGGTCAGATGCGGGGAAGGGGGTCCTCTTCACGCTGGGATTGCTAGTTGAGATGATACAGGCACGGGGCCATGGGTGACCATCCTCCCTCCACGTGGGAGGAGTCTCTGCAGAACACAGCCAGGCAGAGATGAGCAGAGAAAAGACATGGGCAGGGATGGAGTTCTGATGGCCTTGAGTCCCGCCAGGTCCGTCAGCTCTTGTGTTCCTTCCCTCACTCCTTCTCTCCCAGTACCTTCTCCATTTATGCGGACCAACAAATTCCCTTTTTGTTTAAATTGCTTTGAGTGGGTTTCTAACACTTGTAAGTGAAAGAGTTCTAATAGAGAACTCCGTAACAGTTTAATGAAAACCTGAATAGACGAAGTGAACTGTCCCCACTGCCTCTCTGCCTGACCCCCGCTCCCTCTGAGCATAGCGGGACACCTCCTCAACTATGCTCTTTGGAAAGGGCGATGCCCCCCCGCCTTGCCTGCACTTAACGGCATCGAGTCAGAACTCCTCAGCCTGGCAAGCGAGACCTTTGCCAGATGACCCCAACTGCCAGCCGATGTCCTGTCCTCTTCCCACGCAGCCTCTGGGCCAGCCAGATAAACGCTCCCCACTGCGTGCACTTGCCCTGTTGTTCCAGGCTGCTGAATGTATGCATAAGCCTCAACCAGGAGTATGCTTCTTCCCTCCATGAAGCCCGATCCACCCTCCAAGACCAGTCCTGAGGGGTACCTCCTTCACAGCCTCCCTGCCCCCCCAAGCAGAGTCCAGTTTCCTTTGCTGTGGCAGTCGCCACCTTGTATACCAGCACACTGACTCCTCTGATGGTTTCCTCATCTGTCCCTCCCTTGCTAGACAGAGTTCCTTAAGGGCAGAGAGCTGCTCCTCACCCACCTCTGTATCCCCGTCTCCCAACACCCACAGTGGGTTGTCAGCTAGCATGTGGTGAGTGAGTGGAGGTCTTAGGAAGAAGCTTCATTTCATTATCTGTAGATGGTAGAAATGGAGTGCTGATCCCACACACCCCCATGTTTCAGGTTTCAGAAGAGAGGCAAGTCCTATGATCATTCAGCGGGACCCATTCCATGCCGAGAGGGTAGAGAGCAGGAAGGCAGTGTGGATGCCACCTGAGTGGCCTGCGTCTACACTGGCTTCTGATGGCACCATATTGTCTCCCTGAGATTCTGAGCTTTGAGGCGCCCTGCCTCCTCCCTCACTTTCCACCTCCCAGCAGTGTTAGAAAGAAACAAGAAGGTCGGGCGCCTGGGTGGCTCAGTTGGTTGGGCGACTGCCTTCGGCTCAGGTCATGATCCTGGAGTCCCTGGATCGAGTCCCGCATCGGGCTCCCTGCTCAGCGGGGAGTCTGCTTCTCCCTCTGACCCTCCCCCCTCTCATGTGCTTTCTCTCTCTCAAATAAATAAATAAAATCTTTAAAAAAAAAAAAAGAAAGAAACAAGAAGGTCAAAAAAGAGGGGTTCTTGTAAATCTCCCAACTCTCTATTCACGTGGTAGGACAGACGCATCCCCGGGGGGCATGGGATGAGCTTTGGGGAAGTCGGAGAAGAAGCCTGGGGAGATTCTTCCTGTTGCATGCACACCTGTCCTCTGAGCGTACTTCTGTGTTTTTCTGTGTGACTTCCCACACCAGTGAGAGGCAGCATGGCAACAGTCTAGAATCCAGAGTGGCTGTGTGACCTTAGGTAAGCCACTTAACTTCTCTGGGCCACAATTTCCTCATCTGTAAAGTAAGGATGATAATGTACTTACCTCACAGTCTAGCTGTGAGGAATAAATGAGCTGATATTTGTGAAGTCCAAAATAAGTACTATGTAAATGTTTATCTAGATTATATTAGGATTTCGTGCATTGAAATCCAATTTGGGGATCCCAGAACACTTTTTGCCCTTAATAAAGAGATCCCTTGAGAGGCCTGTGGGTGTAGTGGAGGTGGTGGTTGTGGAGGAAATGGTCCTGGAACTACCTGGGGGGTGGAAAAGAGACAGTGAAATTTCTCAAGTACCCACAAGAGGGCACCCAATTGCCCCAAAGAGCCCATGGGCCTTATTGCCTTCATTTACTTCGACTTGAGTATCTGCTCCAAAGCAGGTCAGTCAAACCCAGACCACAAGGGTGTGATAATGGCTGACAGTGCTGCCCAGTCATGATAAATGACTCGTATGGAAACATCTCCAAATTCAGGCTGTGTGTACCCCAATACACACCATTTTCAGTCCTCAGACACCCAGATATCCCCAACCTTTAGCACTGTTCCTGAACATGCTATCCTGAGGACTGTCTGGATATTTAGGAAAAGGAGTGTCAAGTGCTTCTATGCCGAGATATGATGGTCCCCTCACTCCGACCCCCACCCCCGGGAGTCAGACCCGCTCACTAGCCTCACCCATTGGGTCCTCAAATGGTCCATCATGGATTCTTCTCCTACCCGTCCCCTAGCTACCGGAGGCTGACCAGAGTCTGGGCTGGGTTACTTGGCTCCAGCTCTGGTCCTCATCCTTGGTTTTTCAGAGAGAGTTGTAAGGGGGTTGGGGTAGAGGTGGTGGAACCAGAGACTTCTGTCTGCCCCCTGAGAGGGTGATGGCTGAGATGGGGAGAACAAGCCCAGGGCCTGAATCTGTACAGAACTCATGACTGACGAGAGACATCACTGCCCCTGGGTCACAAGGGGTTGGGAAGGTGGAGGATGGGGAAGGGAGGTCTTGCACACTCTCTCTCCTCCTCTCCCTTCCTCCCACAATCCAGGCCCAAGGCCACCTTTCCAGCAGCCAGCAATGCAAATATGCAGCCCTGCAGCCCAGAGAGGGCAGAACCACTCCTGACCCCTGCCCTCCACGACTCCTCCACACAGAGAGAGTCAGGGGCAGAGGGAAAAGCCCCGGCTCTAGAAGAGACCGGGCTTCCACACCTGGCCACTGTCACCTCCCTGCGCCTGTCTCCTCATCTGTAAGTCGGGGTGGGTGGGGGAAGAACGATGCCACCAGCTCAGGCAATGCAGCGACACACTGGTTCCTGCAGGAGATGGAATCGTGCTTGGAAGGTTGAGAGGAACAGGAATCCTGCCAGGCCGAGGTGGGAATCAAAAACAGTTCCTAAAACGACCTAATAGTTGGGGCGGGAACAGAGGACAGTGGAAACCTAAGTTCCCTCTCAAAAGACGGGGTCCCTCATCTCTGTGGCGCCCTCACCACCCGTCTCTGAGACAGAACACAGCATCCTTCTGTCCGTGAGCTGTCGGATCCCCTCCCTAGTCAGGGGGCCCCGGGCCGCGGAGCTCCTGCCGCCCCCCGCCCCCCACGCCCCGGGACACCTGGCGAAAACCCGCCAGACAGTCCTCAAGGCCAGCAAGGGCCGGCGGGCCAAGGTGAAGGTCGACGGGGCAGAAGTGGGCAGGTGCTCCCGGGCATCACCTGCAGCGCGCGCGCGGGCACCCCCACCGGGTGGCCGGGGCCGGCGCGGGACCGGGGCGCGTGCGGCCGGCCGGCGTCGCGGGAGCCCGGGGCCCAGAGCCGCGCCGCCCAGCCCGGCGATCGGCTGCAGCCGGCCCGGTGGCCGCGGGGCGGAGCCCGAGGACCGGAGACGCCCGAGCGCGGAGGGAGCGGGCGCGCCGCGTCCTCGGGCGCCTCTGCCCGTTGCCCCGGTTGCCCCGGTTGCCCCGGTTGCCCCGGTTGCCCCGGAGCCGGGCTGCAGGGCTGCGGGGCTGCCGCGCTCGGGACGCGCGGGGTGGCGGGGCGGCCGTCCTCGGACCCGGGGGCCCCGCGGCGGGGAAGCCCGGCTGCGACGCGGGACGGAGGGCGCAGGGAGCCCCGGCTCCGGGCCGGGACCGAGGGGGCCGGAGTCTCCGCTCACACGAAGGCGGCTCCCCTCCCCAACACCGGCACCCGGGGAGCGCGCCCCGTGCAGAGAGAGCAGGCCCACGGCACCCCTCCCACTGAGAGTTACTGACGCGAGTGGGGAGGCTATGGGACCAGACGGAAAGGCACCTCAGCTCCCACAGATTAAAGGACTGAGGGTCAAGAGGTGGTTGGATTAGGGGCGGGGGCACCTTGGAAAAAGAGGGGGGGTGTGGGCGGGAGGGGGTGGGGGGAGGTGTGGGAGACACGAGCCACTGCGAACATCATTTTATACAGGTTGAAATTCTCTTTGCACGTATTTAATTAAGTCGCTGCTGGTTTTTTTCTTGCAGATAAAAGCGATGCAAATCGATTGCCGAAAATCTGAAAATTTGCGACAAAATTCAGAAAATTATAAACTGCTCCTGATCTTATCACCCAGAGACAGTCCCTTGTCACCGAACTGTATTTAAATCCATATCCTGCTTTCAAGCTGGAACAGGATATCAAGATCCCTTCCCCATATCATCAAATAATTTGTGAAAGCATGATTTTTGAAGTTGTATCATATTTAAGTGGAAGAGTACATGACCACTTGTTTAGCCAAGTCTTTATTTGCTGGAAGGTGAGGCTGTCAATCTCTAAATAGTCTCCCGCTGCTGCAGCCAACATCCTCCCACGTGAATCTGTGCCAATGTGTAAGCTTAGTCTTTTAGCATAAGAGCTAAGAGTAGGATCATTGAGTGAATATACAAATTCTCTTTCTCAAACTTATTTGAATTCTAAAGGAAGTACCAGCTCCTTGTGAAATATAAAAGCAATCCTAAGGGTACAAGAGAGAACACGAAGTCCCACCCATTATTAAGAAATCTTAATAATCATCTTAAATGACCCGTAACCTTTCTTTGCCCACATACACCAAACCCTGTGGGTCCTCTCAGCTTGCTGGTCCAGTTGCTGGGTTGACATACAGACAGTTGTCTTTCTGCCTGAGGAAAGTGGGCTTTCATACTACTATGGCAGTTACTTCCCAGCTACATGGAGGAGAGAAGTTCGGTCCAGCAGGACTGGGTGGGTCAGGGGCAGCCATATCTGGGCAGGGAAGATGCCTCTTGGCTTGGAGGGCCAGGCTCCCAGGAGGGCCAAGAACTTGCAAGTCTTTGCTCCGGGTCCCACAAAAAGGCCAGTCCTTCCCCAGGCCCTTCAGGCCCCTGTCCTCTAGAATCATGAATCATAATGGCTCTGGCATCAAAGCTTCCATCCAACCTGCAGTAGCCCACTCTGGGGTCTCCCCTCCAGCACCCCAGCTTCAAGGGTCTGATGGCCTTTCCGCTAGACCTTCACAGAGAGTGGGCCAGGATTTATCACCATGACCACCAAAGCAGACGTGGGGACAGTGGGAGTCAGGAACAGGCCCTCAGTCCTGACTCTGCTTGTTTCCTAATGTTATTTGATTAGTTGTTTCTGTCTACAGGGAATTTGTATTTTTCTTACAATGATTGATTTAATTTCAAATAAATTTGACTTTGGTTGTGTGATCTGCGGTTGCCCTCAATCACTCAATGATCCTACTCTTAGCTCTTATGCTAAAAGACTAAGCTTACACATTGGCACAGATTCACATGGGAGGATGTTGGCTGCAGCAACGGGAGACTATTTAGAGATTGACAGCCTCACCTTCCAGCAAATAAAGACTTGGCTAAACAAGTGGTCATGTACTCTTCCACTTAAGTATGATACAACTTCAAAAATCAAGCTTTCACAAATTATTTGATGATATGGGGAAGGGATCTTGATATCCTGTTCCAGCTTGAAAGCAGGATATGGATTTAAATACAGTTCGGTGACAAGGGACTGTCTCTGGGTGATAAGATCAGGAGCAGTTTATAATTTTCTGAATTTTGTCGCAAATTTTCAGATTTTCGGCAATCGATTTGCATCGCTTTTATCTGCAAGAAAAAAACCAGCAGCGACTTAATTAAATACGTGCAAAGAGAATTTCAACCTGTATAAAATGATGTTCGCAGTGGCTCGTGTCTCCCACACCTCCCCCCACCCCCTCCCGCCCACACCCCCCCTCTTTTTCCAAGGTGCCCCCGCCCCTAATCCAACCACCTCTTGACCCTCAGTCCTTTAATCTGTGGGAGCTGAGGTGCCCTTCCGTCTGGTCCCATAGCCTCCCCACTCGCGTCAGTAACTCCCGGTGGGAGGGGTGCCGTGGGCCTGCTCTCTCTGCAGGGGGTGCCGGCCGGGGGCGCGGTCCCCGGGTGCCGGTGTTGGGGAGGGGACCCGCCTTCGTGTGAGCGGAGACTCCGGCCCCCTCGGTCCCGGCCCGGAGCCGGGGCTCCCTGCGCCCTCCGTCCCGCGTCGCAGCCGGGCTTCCCCGCCGCGGGGCCCCCGGGTCCGAGGACGGCCGCCCCGCCACCCCGCGCGTCCCGAGCGCGGCAGCCCCGCAGCCCTGCAGCCCGGCTCCGGGGCAACCGGGGCAACCGGGGCAACCGGGGCAACCGGGGCAACGGGCAGAGGCGCCCGAGGACGCGGCGCGCCCGCTCCCTCCGCGCTCGGGCGTCTCCGGTCCTCGGGCTCCGCCCCGCGGCCACCGGGCCGGCTGCAGCCGATCGCCGGGCTGGGCGGCGCGGCTCTGGGCCCCGGGCTCCCGCGACGCCGGCCGGCCGCACGCGCCCCGGTCCCGCGCCGGCCCCGGCCACCCGGTGGGGGTGCCCGCGCGCGCGCTGCAGGTGATGCCCGGGAGCACCTGCCCACTTCTGCCCCGTCGACCTTCACCTTGCTGGCCTTGAGGACTGTCTGGCGGGTTTTCGCCAGGTGTCCCGGGGCGTGGGGGGCGGGGGGCGGCAGGAGCTCCGCGGCCCGGAGCCCCCTAACTAGGGAGGGGATCCGACGTAGGATATTAGATGTAAAGGTGTGTTTTCTTCGCCGAGGCACTGTGTTGAAGTCGGGGCTTGGTATCCCCGCCTGACCACCAGAGGGAATGGGAACCTGGCCGGGAGGCACTGTGGGCAGCAGAAGGGAGGACTGTCCAGGCTGATAAGATCTCTAGTCTAGTGTCTTCTGAAGTTCATTTACTGCTTGTTTGACCCCCGATAGTTTATATTCTGCTCAGTGTCACTGCCCTCTTAGACATGTCTGTCAGCTTTTGGGGGGGGCAGGTGAGAGGAGGGATCAGGATTTAAGGCTGGGTCAGACAGGGCTGAGAAACTGACTGTCCTCGGAGTACCCATGGCCAGGGCTTTGTGCAGGAAACTGATCGCATAGGTTACGGCAAATCTGCTTTGGAGGCGCACTGGCATGGTAGATTAAGCACACCTCTGCACCCCTTTTCACACCAAATCCCAGGGAAGGGCAAGAAAGATGCAGGGGTGCAGGGATGGTGTGTGCAAACTAGAAATGCTGAAGAATTTCTATAATATGGAAATCAGTCAAGATCAGCCTCCCTGAGGAAGAAACTCACAACACACATTTATGGAGAAGACTGCTCTGGAACACGAGTCAGGGTAGCTGGTAGGCGTTGCATCTGGAGCAGTGATCCCCCTTAGTCACTGCAGCTGAGCAGCGGGCGTGAGTGACACTTGCAGAACTGGGGAAGCAGAGTGTGGGCCCCATGATGGGAAAGGCAGGATCTAGGTGTCCTCGCGTGCCGAAGACCAACTCTCAGCTCATCCCTCCGGGCAGCACATTTGCTGCCAGTGGAAGGTCTAACATCCTAAGAGTTAACTGAGCAAACAAGAGATGCATCAAGAAGTGCAGTTAGTGCCTCCAGAAGGCTGACTGGCAGTGAGACACGTGGGCAGTCCCCAGTGAACCATGCCTCCTGATGTCCGCGTCCTTGGTAGTCCCCCTCTCGCATTGGCCCTGGGCTAGCCTATGACCTGCTTGAATCAGTGCACTCTGGCAGAAGTGTGCCAGCTCTGGGTTTCAATCTTGTGCTCTGTGTTTGTGCTCTTGGCAGCCCTGAGTCACCACTTAAGAAGTCCAGATACCCCCCGCTGGCGAGATGAAGTATGGAGGGAACAGAAAGGCCCCTAGGCTGCATGGACAGAGAGAAGCCTGGCTGTCCCGGCTGACCCCCCCTCGACTGACCTGCCAGCTGAATGCAGCTATATGGGCCACCAGCAAGACCAAGAGAACTACCACTGAGGCTGCCAAGAGTACAGAACCACGAGCAAATAGTTTTTTTTTTTTTAAAGATTTTATTTATTTATTTGACAGAGAAAGACACAGCGAGAGAGGGAACACAAACGGGGAGTGGGAGAGGGAGAAGCAGACTCCCCGCCAAGCAGGGGGCCCGATGCGGGACTCGATCCAGGGACTCCAGGATCATGACCTGAGCCGAAGGCAGTCGCTTAACCAACTGAGCCACCCAGGCGCCCGAGCAAATAGTTGTTTGAAGCCATTTAGTTTCGGGTAGTTTGTTAAACAGCAGCGAGTGTCTGAAACAGGGTACAAGATAACATCACACACATACACACACACACACACACACACCCAGAAGTCCTGGAAATTAAACATTTGATTGTTGGGGGTAGGGGGGGAGAGAAACTATGTTTCCATTTTTTTTTTCTTAAGCAGTCTCATGTGTTTATTCTTCTAGAATACCAATAACATTTAGAATCACGTTGTCAAGTTGCAAAGACGATGCCATTAAAATTTATTACAAAGGTAATATATGTATATGTTCATAATAACAAGCCAAAGAATGCAAAAGGCATAAAGATGATTATAATGATCTCTCTCTCTTCCCACCCTATTCCATCCCCCCCTGACACAACCACTGTTTAGAGTTTAGTGTGTATCCTTGTATACCATTCTTTATGCTTCTAGAAACATGAAAATATATACATGTGGTCATTATTTTTTTCTTTTCACTTTAAAATAATGAATATTGGATCATATAGTTGACATTACTATGAAATTTGCTTTTCTTATTCAAGAGTAAATCATAAAAATGCTTCCTGGTCAATAAATATAAATCTTCTTCATCATTTATTTTTTTAAAATTTAGCTTTCCTTTCTAACTCATCATACAGTAGTTTAAAGAGCTCAACTATTCTGGAAAGCTTGTGAAAAGCTTTGTTGTTCTCGAGGCAACCTCCCTCAATTCCTTTAGCTCAAAATAACATGTTTAAAGATTTTTTTTTTAAATTTCATTATTTGACAGAGAGATAGCACAAGTAGGCAGAGTGGCAGGCAGAGGGAAAGGGAGAAGCAGGCTCTCTGCTGAGCAGGGAGCCCGATGCGGAGCTCGATCCCAGGACCCCGGGATCATGACCTGAGCCGAAGGCAGCCGCTTAACCAACTGAGCTACCCAGGCGCCCCAAAATAACATGTTTATATAGCTATTTATTCATTTTCCAATTTGGAGACAGTATCTATCTATTTATTTATTTAATATAAAGATTTTATTTATTCATTTGAGAGAGTGAGAAAGAGCAACAACAGTGGAGAGAGGCAGAGGGAAAGGGAGAAGCAGACTCCCCGCTGAGCAGGAGCCTGATGTGGGCTCGATCCCAGGACCCCAAGACCATGACTTGAGCCAAAGGCAGATGCTTAACCAACTGAGCCAGCCAGGCGCCCCAAAACAATTTTTTCCCTTTTTTTTTTTAAGATTTTATTTATTTATTTGACAGAGAGAGACACAGCAAGCGGGAGAGAGAGAAGCAGGCTTCCCGTGGAGCAAGGAGCCCGATGCGGTGGCTCGATCCCAGGACCCTGGTATCATGACCTGAGCTGAAGGCACACGCTCAACGACTGAGCTACCCAGGCGTCCCAATTTTTTTTTTCCTTTGAAGTTAATAGTTGTTTTTGTTTGCCTGTTCTATGAATATATATATCACTACTCCAATCCCAAACTCTTTGCCAATTATCTAAATTGCTTCTTAATACTTTTGGACACATCAGGTATTTTTGTCCATTTCATCTGATAGAAGTATCTTTCCTGAACCAAATCTTCCCTCCTGCTCTGATCTGGGCCTACTGCTGTCCACACTGCAGCCCATCGTCACTCTAGTGAGTCCTGTAGCTTTTCTCTTGAGTTGGAGTCCTGATTCCTCTGTCCCGTGTCTTTTCTTTCTTGGCTTCTGCCTTTGTTTCGGTAGAGTCTATGCTCCAGTACTTCCTGAGAAAGCTTATGTGGCAGGTAAGTATTTTCAGAATTTGCACATTTCAGATTTTTTTCATTCAGCTCACAGGAAACTACGTGTTTTCCTGGGTACAAAATTCTAAGAAATAACTTTCCCTCAGAGAAGTTATGGTTCATTGCCTTCTAACTTCCAGTGTTACTCTTGAGGGGTCTGAAGCCTTTCTGATTTTTTATCTTTCATCTGTGAACTCTTTTTTCCCTCTCTCTCAGGAAGCTTGTAGGGTCTTTTCCGGATCACTAGCCTGTGTGTTTTGTGATGATGTACTTTGATACGAATCTATTTTATCTTCACTGAAGAAATCTCTTCTGAAAGTTTTTGGCCTGCTCCAACATGAGAGGGTCAAAAATCCACATTTCGGGATGGGCTAAAGCTTGGGAAAGACTTATTACCAGGTTTGCAGACCGAGTGACCCTTTTGTCTGCTTCTGTTTGAGAACGGGGCACTAAAAATGTATTGGAAGAGCTGAGCTCATGAGTGGGCTTATCACAGCGGACTCGTGTAGAGGTCAGGCTGGACCTTTTGTGGGGAACCCTTTTGGGTCTTTCCTCATGAGCTAGTTGGACTCTCTAAGAAGGACCGTTTGACCCTTCGCCCATAAGGCTTAAGCCTCATGGCCAGAGCCTGGGCACTAAGTGGAAGAAGAGGTTTGGGAAGGCAGTTTTAAAATCTAACACGTAGACGTCGCTTATCCTCCTGGTTCTTGAAGGGTGGTCCTGCCCTCAGCTACATCTGGCATCTTGCAGCTCAGAGACCATTTATTCTGATCTCTCCACACAGTAAGCCCGCAGTTTTCTTTCGGGAATTGGAAGGGAAAGTTTCTTCAGCTGTGTAGAGTGTGAAGAGAATCTGAGGATGTACCTGTTTCTTTCCCCCCCCCTTTTTTTTTAAGATTTTATTTACTTTGGGGGCACCTGGGTGACTCGGTTGGGCAACCGCCTTCGGCTCAGGTCATGATCCTGGAGTCCTGGGATCGAGTCCCGCCTCAGGCTCCCTGCTTGGCGGGGAATCTGCTTCTCCCTTTGACCTTCCCCACTCTCATGCTCTCTCTCTCAAATAAATATTTAAAATCTTTTAAAAAAATAAAAAATAAATTTAAAAATATTTTATTTATTTTTGTGAGAGAGGGAGATAGAGAGCAAGTACACAAGCGGGGGGGAGAGGCAGAGAGAGAAGCAGACTCCCCGCTGAGCAGGGAGCCCGATGGGGGGCTTGATCTTGGTCCGGGACCACGAAAGTAGCCAAAGGCAGACGCTTAATGCACTGAGCCACCCAGGGGCCCGGAGGATGCACCTATTTCTTAAACAGTCTCTTAAATCATCCTCCCTCCCTATTTTTTCCAACCTCACCTTCTCCCCCATTTCCAGAAGTACCTGGCAACTTCCATGCCAGAGCTTTTGGGGAACCATGTAAAATCAGGGTCACACTAGGCTTTTTCCACTGCCAGGTCCACAGGCAGCTTTCTTGGGTCAGATATCGCTCACTGTTGGTTTTCAGCTTCCAAAATGTCATGGATCCTGTCTCCCATCTTGATTACTATGCTCGTCTTTTACTGTCTGTAAATGTCTTTTAAAAACAACCCTTTAGGGACACCTGGGTGGCTCAGTCCGTTAAGCGTCTGCCTTTGGCTCAGGTCATGATCCCGGGGTCCTGGGATTGAGTCCCACATCAGGCTCCTTGCTCAGCGGGAGCCTGCTTCTCCCTCTGCCGGCTGCTCCCCCTGCTTGTGTGTGCTCTCTCTTTCTCTCTCCGATAAATAAATAAAATCTTAAAAAAAAAATTAAAAAATAAAAAAAATAAAAACAACCCTTTGGATGTGATAGACAGAAATTTGGCTCCATCTAAAGAAATGGAGTGTGGTGGAAATGGTAAAAATTCAAATGACAGTAAGATTAATTTTTTCCTTATTTTTAATCCCTCTAAAGAGTATTTACTATAAAGATTAGTTCAGAACAGATCACAGATCTAAGTGTAAAACTATAAAAACATCTAGAAGAAAACACAGGAGACAGTATTTTTTATTTTAGGTTAGGCAGAAATCTACTAAATACCACACCAAAAGCATGATTTGTCAGAGAAAAAACTGGATCTCATCTAACTTAAAAACTTACACTGGGGATGCCTGGGTGGCTCAGTCAGTTAAGCGCCTGCCTTCAGCTTGGGTCATGATCCCAGGGTCCTGGGATCAAGCCCCACATCAGGCTCCCTGCTCTGCGGGGAATCTGCTTCTCCCTCTGACCCTCCCCCTTCTCATGCTCTCCCTCTCTCTCAAATAAATAAATAAAATCTTTTAAAAAAATAAATTAAAAAATATTTTATTTATTTTTGTGAGAGAGAGAGATAGAGAGCAAGTACACAAGCAGGGGGGAAGGGCAGAGGGACTGTTTCTCCCTCTGCCTACCGCTTTCCCTGCTTGTGCTCTCTGACAAATAAATAAATAATATTTTTAAAAAATAGCTAAAAACATAAAAACCAAATTCTTTTTTTTTTTAAAGATTTTATTTATTTATTGGAGAGAGAGTGAGTGAGAGAGAGCAGGAGAGGGGGGAGGGTCAGAGGGAGAAGCAGACTCCCCGCTGAGCAGGGAGCCCGATGTGGGACTCGATCCTGGGACTCCAGGATCACGACCTGAGCCGAAGGCAGTCGCTCAACCAACTGAGCCACCCAGGCGCCCTAAAAACCAAATTCTTGACAATAACAACTGTTGATGAAGATGAGATCTCACACATTCTTAGTGGGAATGCAAAATGATGCAGCCACTCTGGGAAATGATTTGGCGGTTTCTAATAAAGTTAAACATACACTCAACAATTTTTTGTAAAGTTAAGCGTACACCTAGCATAAGGTTCAGCAATTTCACTCCTCTCTCTCTCTCTCTCTCTCTATATATATATATATATATATTTTTTTTTTTAGAGAGAGAGAGAGGTGTGGGGAAGGGCAGAGGGAGAGGAAAAGAGAGAATCTCAGACTCCATGCCTAGCACGGAGGAGACACAAGGCTCAATCTTATGACCCCAAGATTATGACCCCAGCCAAAATCAAGAGTCAGATGCTTAACCAACTGAGCCACCCAGGCGCCCCTCCACTCTTCAATATTAATCCAAGTGAAGGGAAAACTCAAGTTCACACAAAAATCTATACAAGGATGTCTATTGTGGCTTCATTCATAATTGCCAAGAACTGGAAATAACCCAAATGCCCTTCAACTAGTGAATAGATAAATTATGATACATCCACACAAGGGAAAACACCCCAGTAACACAAAGGAATGAATTGTGGATACATACAACCACGTGGATTTCAAATGCATTATGGTTAAGTGAAAGAAGCCAGGCTCAAAGGGCTATGTGTTGTATTATTCCACGTATATGCCATTCGGGACCAGGCAAAACCATCAGTGATTGTTAGGGGCTGGGGGTGGGGGGATGAGTTGATAACACAAAGACAGAGAATTCTGGGAGGTGATCGTGGTGGTGGTTTCACGGTTGTATGCATTTGTCAAAAATAATAGAACTGCACTCTAAAAAGAGTAAATTTTAAAGTATGATAATTATACTCCAATTAAATGCATTTCATTTCATTTAGAGGTGCTTTGGCAGGGAGAGAAATTACGTACCAGTGCTCAATCCTTAGTCTTTACCTGAAAACCATTCCATATACATTTTAAATGTAGCTTCATAATTTCTTTTTTTTTTTTTAAGATTTTATTTATTTATTTGAGAGAGAGAGCGCACATGAGAGGGGGGAGGGTCAGAGGGAGAAGCAGACTCCTTGCTGAGCAGGGAGCCCGATGCGGGACTCCATCCCGGGACTCCAGGATCATGACCTGAGCCGAAGGCAGTCGCTTAACCAACTGAGCCACCCAGGCGCCCAGCTTCATAATTTCTATTGTTAGTTTTACTACACTTTTATATTGAAAAGCATTATATGGGATAATACAATATATCATAGACATTTAGAAATACTGCTTTGTCACTCTCCCATTTTATGAAACTATTTGATCCAAATTGCTCCTTTGGTATCATTATTCTTGTTTTCACTACTGGGACTGTTTGAGCACTTTCATCTGAGCTACTTGAAAATAAGCCATTTTTGCATCATGCAGGATGCTGTCCCTGGAAATTTTATCCCAAGATACCCACCAACTATTTGTGATCTTCACCTGTTTTGTAAATTATTAATTTTTACTATGAAAATATAAAACGGACAATGTAGAGAGGGCATATAATGAAACCCCATATTCTCGTCCCTCAAAATTAGCAATTATCAAGCTTTTGGCACACTTGCCTAATCTATTCTTTCTGTTATTATTGTTTTAAAGTCCAGAATTCACATCTCTTCAACTCTACATTTCTTTTTTTTTTTTAAGATTTTATTTATTTATTTGAGAGAGAGAATGAGAGAGAGAGAGCGTGCATGAGAGGGGGGAGGGTCAGAGGGAGCAGCAGACTCCTTGCTGAGCAGGGAGCCCGATGCAGGACTCCATCCCGGGACTCCAGGATCATGACCTGAGCCGAAGGCAGTCGCCCAACCAACAGAGCCACCCAGGCATGCCTAACTCTACATTTCTAACGTACGGATTTTTTTTTCAAAACCACAGTGCCATTATGATGCCTAAAAAAAAATAATAGTAATTATCTGGTGTCATCTAACACCCAGTCCATCTCTTTCCAGATTTTCCAAGTGTTCCAAGAATCTCTTTTTACAGTTGGCTCATTTGAATCTGGATCTGGTCAAGTCCACACACTTGACCAATGAGTGAGAGAGAGAGCGCAATTGAGGCGGGGCGAGCAGAGGGAGAGGGAGAAGAATCCCCGCTGAGCAGGGAGCCTGACTCAGGGCTTGATCCCAGGACCCTGGGATCATGACCTGAGCCGAAGGCAGACACTTAACCGACTGAGCCACCCAGATGCCCCAAGTCTGCACACTTTTATTTAAGAATTTATTTGGAGGTGAGGGATATTCTTTTTTTTTAAGTTTGTTTATTTATGTATATATTTATTTATTTAAGTAACATCTACACCAACATGGGGCTCAAATTCACAACCCTGAGATCAAGAGTCTTGTGTTGCACTAGGGAGTCAGCCAGGCACCCCAAGTCCACACACTTTTTTTCCCCCTCAGCCTCTAAGCTTCCTTTAGTTTTTCAAAATTTTTTTAAGTTTTTTTTTTTTACATTTTGTTCAAGTCCACACACTTTTAATCTAGAGTATTACTTGCTCTCACCCTTCTTCATGCTATTATCTTGTTGAAGAAACCAGGCCAGTTATCCTATACAATGTCCCATATTCCCGGTTTGTCTGTTTTGTGCCTTTGTGATGGTATTGAACTTGTTCCTTTAGCCTCTATATTTCCTGTGAACATGAAGTTAGGTCTAAAGGCTTGATTAGATTCAACTTTGACTCTTCTACTGGATAAGGACATTTCAGTGGTGCAAAGTGGTGGTGCTAAATACTTCACATTGCATGTCCCCAGAAGGCACATAATGTCAGGTTGTCCCACCCATTCTTAGTGATGCCAGTGTTGATCTGTGGCTTTGGTTGGTAATCACTCGAAGCCTCCGAACAATAAAGTTGCCCATCAACTTTTCATTGATGCCATGATTTAAAAATAACCTGATCCTCTTAATGCATAGAAAAATGTGGAAATGCAAAAAGGAGAAAATAATCATTCATGTTCCTGCCACCGAAGACCATGATAAATGCTGCCTTTTAGATAATTTCTTTCCATTTGGTGCATTCATTTTTCCTTGCTGTGGTCATACTGATGTAAAATTTTATATTCCACAGGAGCACTTTCAGGCATTACTAAAACTTTATGAATGTTACTTTAATCGCAGCAATGTACTAATTGTTGGCGTTACTAATACCTCTGAGCCTGAGTAGGGTAAGGCTGGCAGGCAATAGGGAAGAGGCTTGATTTCTCCAAGGCTGGGGGTTGGAGGGTTGGAGGGTGAGAGGTGACAATGGAGAGTTTTGCTCTTGTCCTGAGCAGCATTCACTCCTACCAGGTCCCTCAGGCTTTGGAGCTTCACCCCCTGCTTTCACTCACTCATGGAGAGAAATGCCCTTTGACTCTGGCACCCCAGTCTTGAAACTATCCCATATAAAAGCACAAAAGAGGAACGGATATTTACTGCAGTATTGGTTTTAATAGCAACAACTTAGTGTCCCACCCAGGAACAAATGAATGAATAAATAACAATAGAAATTATAAAGTTACCTTAAAAATGTGTATGGAGTGGTTTTCAGGTAAAGACCACAGATTGAATATACGCACATACTTTTTCTCTCTCAAATGAATTTATTTCAACAATATTAATTGAGGTATAATTATCATACAGTAGTGCTCCACATGCAGGAGCAGATGTGGGAAGATCCAAGGTTGGAGGCCAGTAGGAAAGAGAGGGACTAGCAAGCAGAGGGTTCCAGAGGGAGGCTGGTCCAATGAGTGAAGGCGGAGTCTAGGGGCTGAGACGGAAGCAAGGTGTGGATGGGGTTGGTGGATAGGGACATCAGTGCCCCCACCCCAGCTCAGTCCTTCAGGTGCCGTAACAGAGTACCGTAGACTGGGTGGCTTATCAACCACAGAAAGTTCTGGAAGCTGGAAAGTGCGGGATCAATGCAGCAGCAGAGTTGGTGTCTGGTGAGAGCCCACTTCCAGGTTCATAGACAGCCATCTTCTTGCTGTGTTCTCACATTGGGGGATGGGGCAAGCCAACTCTCTGGGGTTGCTTGTATAAGGGCACTAATCCCATTTATGAGGACTCCACCCTCATCACCTAATTACCTCTCAAAGGCTTCACTTCTTTTTTTTTTTTTTAAGTAATCTTTCCACCCAACATGAGGCTCAAACTTAAGAGTTGCATGCTCTATCAACTGAGCCAGCCAGGCATCCCCCCACTTCCTAATCCCATCACAGTGGGGATTGGGTCTCAACATACGAATTTTGGTGAGAGGGGACAAAAACATTCAGTTTATAGTACTAGCTGAGCGAGTGCTTTTGCTGGAAGTGGTGGTTTGCTCTTTGCTGCTCTCCCCAAAAAATTTGTGGTGCCCCTTCGTTCTGTCTTCTCACAAAACCCAAAATGCAATTTTGATAATGGTTGGAATTATGGTTTAGTTTCAATGGTATTAGGCTCAGGTTGCCATCTGCCAGAATCTATTTCTTTCGGGGTACACTATTGTACTATGATATTATTTGATTTGTTTTTATAATGAGTATGTATTATTTTATTTGTTTATTTGTATGGGGGGGGCGCTGTTGTTTGCCTGATATGCCATGTCCCCATCACATACGTATTTGGTTTTGAACATATACATGTATTTATACACATACACACACAGAAAAAGGCAGGGCCACCAGCACCAAACAACTAATGGGGACCCCCAGGAGTAGGAGAGAATGTGGGGGCAGGATGTTTATTATGTCTGAGGTCTTTTATACCTTCCTTTTTGTTTGAATATTTTTCTAGGGGGATATGTTACTTTCAGAATAAAAATAAATGGAGAGGGCGCCTGGGTGGCTCAGTCGGTTAAGCGACTGCCTTCGGCTCAGGTCATGATCCCAGGGTCCTGGGATCGAGTCCTGCATCGGGCTCCCTGCTCGGCGGGAAGCCTGCTTCTCCCTCTTCCATTCCCCCCTGCTTGTGTTCCCTCTCTCGCTGTGTCTCTCTCTGTCAAATAAAAAAATAAAATCTTTAAAAAAAAAAAAATAAATGGAGATAAAATGTTCCTACCCTTAAACCAGGGGTTGCAAACCAGGACTGCACATGAGAATCACCTGAGGAACATTTTCAAAAATAACAAGACCCAGGGGTGCCTGGCTGGCTGTCAGCAGACTGTGTGACTCTTTTTTTTTTTTTTTTAAGATTTTATTTATTTGACAGAGAGAGACACAGCGAGAGAGGGAACACAAGCAGGGGGAGCGGGAGAGGGAGAAGCAGGCTTCCCGCCGAGCAGGGAGCCCGGTGCGGGGCTTGATCCCAGGACCCGGGGACCATGACCTGAGCCGAAGGCAGACGCTTAACGACTGAGCCGCCCAGGCGCCCCGACCATGTGACTCTTGACCTCTGGGTGGTGAGTTCAAGCCCCACCTTCCGTGGTGAGCTTACTTAAAAAACAAAACAAAACAAAACAAACAAACAAACAAAAAAAAACGCAGGGCCAGGCCCCACCCAGGGCCTTTTGTAAAACTTCTCAGAGCAGTGGAATCTGCAGCCAGGCTTGAAACCACTGCATTAGATCTAATCATTCCATTTTCAGTAATTTAGCCTAAGAAGTCAGATGAGGATAAAGATGCAAGGATTTTCATTACTATATTATTATGATATATATATATTTTTTTAAAGATTTTATTTATTTATTTATTTGACAGAGAGAGAGACAGCTAGAGAGGGAACACAAGCAGGGGGAGCGGGAGAGGGAGAAGCAGGCTTCCTGCGGAGCAGGGAGCCCGATGCGGGGCTCGATCCCAGGACCCTGGGATCATGACCTGAGCCGAAGGCAGACGCTTAACCATCTGAGCCACCCAGGCGCCCCCTTAAAAATAAAATCTTTTAAAAGAAAAAAAAGATGGGGCACCTGGGTGTCTCAGTAGGTTAAGCGTCTGCCTTTGGCTGGGGTCATGATACCAGGCTCCTGGCATGGAGCCCCATGTCGGGCTCCCTGCTCAGTGGGGAAATCTGCTTCTCCCTCTGCCCCTCCCCCTGGCTGTACTCTCTCTCTCTCTCTGTCAAATAATTAAATAAAATCTTGAAAGAAAGAAAGAAAGAAAGAAAGAAAGAAAGAAAGAAAGAGAGAAAGAGAGAAAGAGAGAAAGAGAGAAAGAGAGAAAGAAAGAAAGAAAGAAAGAAAGAAAGAAAGAAAGAGAAAGACCCTCCCTGGGATATGAGATTGTGAGCTATTTGTATTTTTGCTTTTCTCTTTTTGTTATTTTCTAATTGTCCAACAATGAACATGCATTATTTTTAACAGGGGTGAAGAGGGGTAAAACAAAAGTCTTATGCGGGGCGCCTGGGTGGCTCAGTCGTTAAGCGTCTGCCTTCGGCTCAGGTCATGATCCCCGGGTCCTGGGATCGAGCCCCGCATCGGGCTCCCTGCTCAGCGGGAAGCCTGCTTCTCCCTCTTCCACTCCCCCTGCTTGTATTCCCTCTCTCGCTGTGTCTCTCTCTGTCAAATAAATAAATAAAATCTTTAAAAAAAAAATCTTGTGCTATGTTGTCTTTTTAAAAAGATTTTTTAATGTATGTATGCATTTATTTATTTAGAGTGTGGGAGTGGGAGCAGGGGGAGGGGCAGAGGGAGAGAGAGAATCTCAAGCAGACTCCCTGCTCAGGGTGGAGCCCCACATGGAGCCCAACCCCGGCTCCCATCCGGACTTGATCCCACAAACCTGAGATCATGCCCTGAGCCGAAATCAAGAGTCAGATGCTCAACCCACTGAGCCACCCAGGTGTCCCTATGTCGTCCTTTTAAAGAAATACAAGGAGAGCATGAAGGATGCCACAAATTCCATTTGGCGGCATCTTTGACACCATGAGCAAAGCTCCCCCCGCCCCGAAGTTGAAAAAATTTATGGACAAGAAATTATCATTGAAATTAAATGGTGGCAGGGATTCCATACCCTTATGAATCTTGTCCTAAATGAACGTGTGGAGATGGCAGCTAGTGGGAACAGAATAATGGGGTGGTAATACGAGGAAATAGTCTCATCATTTTAGAAGCCTTGGACCGAATGTAAACAATGAGTGTGTTCAGCGGAAAAATCAACTGCTTCCACATGTCCCCTCTCCATAACACCTGTTTTACTACAATATAAAAATCAGGTCAGGGGTGCCTGGGTGGCTCAGTCGTTAAGCGTCTGCCTTCGGCTCAGGTCGTGATCCCAGGGTCCTGGGATCGAGCCCCGCATCGGGCTCCCTGCTCCGCGGGAAGCCTGCTTCTCCCTCTCCCACTCCCCCTGCTTGTGTTCCCTCTCTCACTGTGTCTCTCTCTGTCAAATAAATAAATAAAATCTTTAAAAAATAAAAAAAATAAAAAAAAATAAAAAAATAAAAATCAGGTCATGTGCATTTTCTGTTGAACTTTTTTGTCAAATAAACATTTGTAATAGTAAAAAGAAAGAAGGAAAGAAAGAAAGAAAGAAAGAGAAAGAAAGAAAGAAAGAAAAAGAAAGAAAGAAAGAAAGAGAAAGAAAGAAAGAAAAGAAAGAAAGAAAGAAAGAAAGAAAGAAAGAAAGAAAGAAAGAAAGAAAGAAAGAAAGAAAGAAAGAAAGAAAGAAAAGGAGAGGAAAGAAAAGAAATAGAAGGAGACACTCACAACCTAGAAAGAGAACTTGGTCACCACCTCCTCTCCAGACACGGGGCCCTAGATTATTCTGCCTTCAGACATCCCTGCACCCACACCTCTTGTTCTCACCCCCTGTGGCTCTTCGGCCGCATGCTTCCCCTTTTCCATCCTCCCCTCAGCCAGGACACTCTTTTTCAGATGGTCATCCCCGGACACACCCAAAAGCCGTGGAGATGGAGGAGGGGGCGAGGGGTAGAGGGTGTAGTGTTGGGGAGGGGAGCCGCCTTCGTGTGAGCGGAGACTCCGGCCCCCTCGGTCCCGGCCCGGAGCCGGGGCTCCCCGCGCCCTCCGTCCCGCGTCGCAGCCGGGCTTCCCCGCCGCGGGGCCCCCGGGTCCGAGGACGGCCGCCCCGCCACCCCGCGCGTCCCGAGCGCGGCAGCCCCGCAGCCCTGCAGCCCGGCTCCGGGGCAACCGGGGCAACCGGGGCAACCGGGGCAACGGGCAGAGGCGCCCGAGGACGCGGCGCGCCCGCTCCCTCCGCGCTCGGGCGTCTCCGGTCCTCGGGCTCCGCCCCGCGGCCACCGGGCCGGCTGCAGCCGATCGCCGGGCTGGGCGGCGCGGCTCTGGGCCCCGGGCTCCCGCGACGCCGGCCGGCCGCACGCGCCCCGGTCCCGCGCCGGCCCCGGCCACCCGGTGGGGGTGCCCGCGCGCGCGCTGCAGGTGATGCCCGGGAGCACCTGCCCACTTCTGCCCCGTCGACCTTCACCTTGGCCCGCCGGCCCTTGCTGGCCTTGAGGACTGTCTGGCGGGTTTTCGCCAGGTGTCCCGGGGCGTGGGGGGCGGGGGGGGCGGCAGGAGCTCCGCGGCCCGGGGCCCCCTGACTAGGGAGGGGATCCGACAGCTCACGGACAGAAGGATGCTGTGTTCTGTCTCAGAGACGGGTGGTGAGGGCGCCACAGAGTTGAGGGGTGCTGCCCCCTCTCCCTTGACCCATGTGTGAGCCTCCTCACCATTTGGGGGAGATGCTTTGTATCTTTTCTTGGCAAAAGTATTGGGAAGCTTAGGGCAGCAACTGGCGTCCGCGCAGCCACACTTGGAACTCGGCTTCCCTGTCTCAGGAAGGACCTGCCGCTGCCAGGGGGTGGGGTGGGGGGCTCCTGTGCGGGGGCAGGGGAGCCTGGGGCGACACTGGCCACCGTTGCCTGGTGCTCCCCTGCTGGCACAACGCTGAGACCCAAGTTCTCCTTTGACAAAGGAGAGGAAAACCCAAGGAGGGGCTGGACTCTTAGGATTATGGCCACTCTGCAAAGGAAAAACGGGGAGAAACTGCAGAGCCAGGCCCGGAACTCAGACCCCCTGGCTCTTAGTCCGGTGCTCTCCCCTGCCCACCCTGCCTGGCAGGCAGCAGAAGGGAAGTGCGGTGGCCTCTGGTGGCCCAGCTAGGAGGGGGGAGGCTACCCTGTGCCTGAATGCCTTGCTAATGACAGAGAAGTGAGAGAGGGCCAACGGGATCTGCCTTCCCTGCCTCCCGCCTTCGCTGGCTCTCTCCAGGGGTCCTCGCTGAGTTGGCTTCCCGCACCAGCCAAGCTGGCCCTGGCCCAGCTTCCTTTTCGTCCCTAGTCTCATCCCTCCCAGGAGGCCACAGGGGGACCCTCCCCGCCATACCCTTCAGGAGCACTACGCAAGGGATCTTCTGAGGCCTGCCCTTAACATTGGGAGGGCCCAGGACAGGAGTAAAACATGGGCCCATATATCCTATGCTAAATACTGAAAGATGACAAACCGAGCTAATAGCTTACACTGTGTTCTGTCTTCCAGCCTTCACAAAATATGACTTCATTATGACCGGAGAAGGCTGGTTGGAATTTAGGATTCTCACACTCTCCTGAGCTCCTCGCCAGTGTAGGGAGACCTGGCCCTAGGCTAATGGCTGACCCCCACATCTGTCATGCATCAGGAGGGGGCAAACGCAGTGGCGGGCACAGTCAATCCTTGACAGGGTGACCTGGGAAAGATCTAGAGGTTGATCAGGAATTCCAGGGTCCAGGTATCTAGAATGTTATCTGTGAGGGGTCGGTAGCACATTCCCTCAGCCCCTCGGATCCTGGCCCCATGAGGCACTGTCATGGGCCCCGCTCCAGTGTGTCATGGTTCTAGGGGCTGCAGAAGCGGGAGGAAGCGGGAGGGGTGTTAGTAGAGACGGAGAAGGTTCTCTTCTGATGGCTCTGTTGAGGGGGGGGGTCCTGGGCCAGCTGTCCTTGGCAGGCAGTTACCTGGCAGGGATGAGGCAGAGGGGGCCTGACCACTCTCCCCCAGCCCACCTGGGCAGCTGCTAGGAGTGGTGGGGGACACCTGGGTCTCCCCGAGAAGGGGTTTCCTGACCTAGTGTTCTCTGAAAAGTGTAGGGGGCCAGTGGTTGAGTGCACTGGTGGTCTGCTGGAATGTGGGCAGGACAGTGTCTACACCGTCACTTATCACTGCTGAGCCGTGCCCCCGCCACTGCCAGATTCCTGGGGGCCTCTACTCGGAGTGGACGGTGGGTGCAGCCATCTGCCCGGTGGGCTCAGGATGTGCCTGAATTGGTCCTTTCAAGAGACCCAGGCGCCCTCTGGAGGATGCTGGAAGAATTTCACCACCTTGGTTCTGGTCGCACAGGCTCTGAAGCCAACTCTCATCCCCATTCCCTCTCCTTCCTGCTCGGGACCGACCTTCTGATTTCTTCTTCCACCCCCACCTTTCCCATAGCCCACCTCCCCATCATTTCGAGAGGCCCCTCATATTAGGAACCAGGAGGACCCAGCATCCTTAGGGTCCTGGCATCATGGGGCTAGGTGACGGCGGTTTGGGCTTACCTGGGGTTGCTGAAGGTGCTTCCAGAACCCTAGTGTATATGGAGGGAGTCCTTTCTGCAAACTGAGGATTTTGTACCATGGTGTCGGTCAGGAGCTGTGGGCACCCACCATTGCTCCCACGACTTGTCTTTCTTCTGCTGCAGAGTGGGGGGGGGTGGGGTGGCCCACACCATCCGTCTCAGACACACGCCATCGGAAGCAGGGAGGCAGGTTGGCCTCCTTCCACTGTGAACACCCACTCCAGCTTCAGGGGGATCAGGCCCTCACCCTGATCTCAAGGAGGGGATGTGAAGTGCCCGTGAGAATTGCAGAACCCAGCATATAACAAATCCATTCAACCCCCTGCACCAAACTCTAGCTCAGCTTCTAGAAGCATAGGGCTTGTTGGAGAGAATTTAGTGTTCATTCTGCCAAACACCTCCTGATAGGCCCCTGATTTACCTTTCTGAGAACATTTCCCTAAAAGGGTTTATGATGATGACTCCTTCCTCTGTCCCTTTGAGGTATACACGTATCTCCTACAACTCAGGAGTGTCTTTCTCAAGGACCTGAAAGCCATTCCTTTGAAATGTGATCATCAGGAAGGATAGGGCCTGTCTCCCAGTCTCTGTGGGAGGATAGAATCCAGCCTTTGATCATCGCCAGCTAGAAGGCACCCCTGGCCTAATTGCATTTACACCGGCCAATCCTTTGTCATTTATCACTTCTCTGACTACGGGAGCCCCCCCTCGCCCCTCCCTCCTTCCTTGAGATGCCGTGTCACCTCTGCGCGAATCGAGCCAAGCTCAGCTCTTCCCCCCACTGTCAGTGGTTACTGAATAAAATCTGTTTTCACCCCTTTAATGTCTGGCTGTGTTTATCTTTGACACCTAGCTCCCTGGCTGGCTCAGCAGTCTTTCCCTTCTCTGGTTTATTATAAACACATATGCATACACCCCCAAACCACCCTTTATTCAGAAGATTCCGGAAATTTGGAGGTTATAAGTATTCTTGGCCTTTTTGGCCCTGGCAACCCAGGTGTCCCCATCAGCTATTCAATGGCTAAATTGAAAAAGACCATTTTTACCTCTCTCTGGATGGAGAGGTTGGGGTCGGAGGGCCCAAAGTTGGTGAGGTGAGGACTGACACCTCCTGTCCACCTCCCTCTCCCTCTGCCACCATTGTTGGGCCCGTGTTTCCCTGCTTCTCAAGCTCTGACCTTTACTCATCCAGGGAAGCAGGTCCCTGGATTTACAAACCAGGTACATGCCTCGCACCTTCCCCAAGATGAGATGTGGGGCCACTAGGCCCATACTCCTCCCCTTTGCCCTATGCCCACCATATCCTCCAACCCAGACTGGGGGTCCAGGTCTGTGGGGGGCTGCCCCAAGCCCAGTGGTGAGCAGTGCTCCTGTGTGTCCCGGACTAGACTGAGATAGGCTTGAGAATGGAGCCCACTATTCCTTCGTCAGACCAGACTTGAGCACCCACACACCCATCTTCCCGGCTTCTGAAAGGTGGCCACAGTCCTCTGGACCCACAGCTGCTTTGGGCCCTGTACATCCTGTCCCCAGAGCACAGCCCAGGGCCAGAACTCCGGACTCCCCCAGGCCTGGCCTGAGCGCCCTGGCAGTGAGGACCCACCAAACCTGAGCCGGAGGAGGGGGTTTCTAAGAAGACAACAGTCCTCCAGCAGAGAATGCCCCAACAGGAGCAAAACCAATCTGAACCATCTTCCTGCCAGGGAGTTGGCACCCGGGGCTGGGAGAGGATGCTGGTCAGGCCACCGAGGGCCTGGTTCCTGTGGGCAAAGAAGTTAAAAAATAACTTTGGAATTTGGTCTGTTCGAAACCCTGTTTCTCAAAATATGTGCGAGTAGAACATGTGCTGGTCAGTCAGGTGCTGTGTTGCTCGGGGTGGAAAGGGGGAGGGGGGAGGGCAGTGGACCTTGGATTTAAAAATCCTCAATGTGTGCCTGCTTTGGCTTTTTTTGGAATGGGTTGAGGTTCTCTCTGGTACATGGTGTCAGGATGAGTGTATTTGTTTTGACTTTCACACCCTCGAAATAAACTGTGGAAATGGGAGGGGGAGGGGAGAAGAAAAGGAGTAAGGTTGGAAGGGCTGCCATAGTTCAGGGGTCCCCTCTGTTCTTGCCATACACACACACCCCCACCCAGAGAATGTGTGACTTGCTCTGGGCACATCCATCAAACCAGAGCCGGGCTTGGGGGCCTGTTGTCGCAGTGAGACAGGGTGAGGGGCTAAGGGACAGCTAATGAAATCCGGAGCCTGGGCCACTTCCCATACATTCTCCTCTGACGGAAGAGAAGCCGAATGAAGGAACGAAGTCTCTAAACTGAAAGGGAAGGCACTTGACTGAGACCACACAGCTGTGGTAACAGAGCTGGGATTTGGACTCAGTTTTGGTTCGGGTGGGGGAGCAGAACTTGTTCTCTGGTCCCTTCTAAACCCGGCCCCCAACTTCCACCTCTCCTTGGACACTCATCAGTCTGGGGTGGGGGGGGGGGAGACCTGACCACGGATTCTGGGTGCGGGGGTCAGCACTCTATGCCAGAGGGGGGCAGGGACCACACAGTTTTCAGCCTGGTGGAGAGTGTACTCGGTACTCGGTGCTTTCGGGACTCGGAAGCAATGGATGTATTTGAAACAGGCATGAGGCAGCCTATCTCCTCTTTTAAAATATCACCCTATATTATGTTGAGTGAAATAAGTCAAACAGAGAAAGACATGTATCATATGACCTCACTGATATGAGGAATTCTTATTTGCAGGAAACAAACTGAGGGTTGCTGGAGTGGTGGGTGGGGTGGGAGGGATGGGGTGACTGGGTGATAGACACTGGGGAGGGTATGTGCTCTGGTAAGCGCTGTGAATTGTGCAAGACTGTTGAATCTCAGATCTGTACCTCTGAAACAAATAATGCAATATATGTTAAGAAAAAAAAGAAGAAGAAGAAGGTAGCGGGAGGGGAAGAATGAAGGGGGGGAAATCGGAGGGGTAGACGAACCATGAGAGACGATGGACTCTGAAAAACAAACTGAGGCTTCTAGAGGGGAGGGGGGTGGGGGGATGGGTTAGCCTGGTGGTGGGTATTGAGGAGGGCACATTCTGCATGGAGCACTGGGTGTTATGCACAAACAATGACTCATGGAACACTTCATCTAAAACTAATGATGTAATGTATGGGGATTAACATAAGAATTAAAAAAAATAATAATAATAAAAATAAAAATAAAAAAATAAAATATCACCCTAAAAGTCAGCATTAGAACGGCTTCAAGGCGATAATCCAGGTAAGGGTTGCTAAAGGCCCAGCCTAAACCAGGGGCAATCCAGAGAAGGAGCCAGAGCTGAGGCATCTGAGACAGAATGGACAGGGTGTGAGGATTAAGGCAGAGAGAAGACATGGGATGTTTAGTCCGGGTGAGTGGGTAGCTGTGGGCCTTCACTGAACTCGAGCATATGTTTTTTATTCTTATTTATTATTTATAACATGGGATGGGGAGGGGCAGAGGCAGAGGGAGAGAGAATCCCTTGAGTGGGGCTCAAGCTCACGACCCTGAGATCATGACCTGAGCCGAAGTCAAGACTCAGACGCTTAACCCACTGAGCCACCCAGGCGCCCCGAGGTTATGTGTTTTTAAATGAATGGTCTCAGGCCAAAATTTGGGACGGTCTTTATTGGAGCTTGGAATGTCACTGCGATTCACCTTCCCCAGAGGCAGACTGTGCGGAAATGAGCCGCAACGGTGGCGGACACGTGGCACGGGCCGTCTGGGCTACGTGGGGGACCCTGCTCGCCTGCAAGCAGTACATGGGCACACGCACACACGCACATACTCCTACACAAACTCACACTCACGCGTGCTCACTCACTCCCAGGGGGTCTGAGGCCAGGCGCCCTGCCTGCTCCATTGGCTCCCTGCCTCTGGGACAGGCCTCTTCCACTCTGGGGGGACCTGCTGAGCTGCGACGGAAGGAAACCGCTCGAGGACAAGGCCGAAGGAGCTGGAAGCCGCAGGCATTTAGCAGTTTGGGAGAAGGGGATCCAGGAAGATGGGAGAGATTGCCAAGGACCAAGCAAAGGGAGCCCCGCCGGGCCAGAGCATGGGGCAGAAGATGCTGGAGAGGGGCATGGGAGGGACAAGGGGTGGAAGAAAACGCCATCTCTTCTCCTTCACTCACTCCAACTGCACAGCTGGGGCCAGAGCCCTGGGCACAGGAAGCCTGGGGAGCATCAAGGGGTCCCCTGTGTCCTAGGAAGGCACTAAATGGGGAACAGATCCTGGAGAGCCTCGAGTCTCCCCCAAGTACCCCAAGGGGGACAGAAGGGGAAATGACGGAGCGAGAAGGGGCTTACATGCTGGTTGTCCAGGGAAACGAGACTGGGGAAGCACAGATCCTGCTTCCCACCCCAAACAGGGGGTGGGCAATGGGCTGAGAGGCAGCCCCTCTGGCCGGCAGAGGGGACGGAGCCAGAGCTGCCCCTTTGGTCTCCAGGGCAGTGAGCGGGGGAGCCTGGCCTCACCCATGTGTCCGTGGGGGGGCAGAGGCAGGAAGGAGGAATCCGAGCCTCCTGCCCCCGAGGGCCGGGGCTACCAGAGCACGGCCCCGTCCAGGTTCCCATAGCCTGGCTCGGCCCGAAGCCTCCAGTACGTGTTGTTAGTCACCCACCACTCCTTCCCACTGCTGTCTGTCTGCCGCCTGGGGGAAGGAGAGGGGTGAACAGGCAGAATTAAGGCCAGGGTTCCTGGATGCTGCCTCCCACAGCTGTGCCCACCCCCCCATGCCCCCGCTCAGGGAGCTGGAGGGGAGCCTGGATGGCAGAGACCCTGGGAGAGGGCAGAGGTACCTGAAGAAGCGAGCCTGGTGGACGATGTTGTTCTCCTCCATCACTCTGCGCCTGTCCCGCTGAAGCTGCTCGATCCTTCTCTTCTGGGCCTCAGCAGCCTGTATGTTCCCCTCCTCCAGGTACCTGAGCTTCCAGACGGCAGTCAGCGGAACTGCCTCCTCCAGACCCAAGGCCTCTATCCCCTGCCCAGCTCCCTCCACAGAGGACCCATCTCCCTGAGGCAACTCCAAGAAGGAAGGGCAGGCCCAGCTCTGTGTGGAAACCCATGTCGGGGAGGGAGGAGCCCACGGTTCCAGGGTGAGGCCTGCCGGACACTGACCTCTGGTCTGGCCGGAGCCGCGTGTCCGTGGAAGGCAGAGACCGTTTCAGCTCTGCCGTCAGCTCATTCAGCTCCAAGGCAAACTGAGTGAAGCCGAAGTTTCGCTCATGGTCTGGGGGCATTGAGTCTGGGGGGAAGGCAAGGGGCTGGGGCAGGTGGACCGTGCCAGAGCCACCCTCACCCCTGCCCAGCCCTCCCCGACCGCCCCACTCACTGGGTTTCCAGATGCACTGACCGCCCGGCAGGGTCCCCCGGTAGAGCCCCTCGTGCCACTTCCCAGAGAGTCGGTGGAGGACGCGGCCACTCCGGCTGAACACGGCACCCTGCACCTCGTGGATGTTGGAGCTCCAGTACTTGGCCTGGGGTGGGGGTGGGGGCAGGGCACTTAGGGGTGTGCCCCTCCCCTTCCCCCGGGTGAGCCGCTGGGGGCGGACAGGCAGGGTCGGGGTGGCGTGCCCACCTTGCAGAAGGTGATCTTGCAGTGGCAGGAGCTGTCCTGTGTGTTCCGGATGAGCACCTCCCCATAGTGCTCGATCCAGCGCTGGCCACTCAGGATGTTGTGAATGCAGGACGTCACCTTGTTCCACTCAAAGTGGTCCCCGAACCTGAGAGAGACAGAGCGGGGGAGGGCAGCTGGCCGGCCCTGGGGTGCAAATGCCACCCTGAGCCAGGGAGCGGGTCGTGGGGGTCTGTGGAAGGAGCACGGGGGTCCTGGTTTTGCCTCTGCCGTGAAGGAGGACGTATTTATCAAGCAGAGCAGCCTTCGCAGAAAATTTTGAGCCAACACGTCTCCATTCATTTGATAAATCTCCTGAGGGCCTAAGTCATGGGAATAAATACATAGACAGGGTCCCTGCCCTTAGGTGCCAGGGACCAGGGTAGCTCTGTTCACATATATTATTACCCAGTTCACTTCCCACTTCTCCTGGGTACTACTCACTACTCTTATTTTATAGAAGAGCAGACTCAAGGCCCTGGGGCATCAAATCTCTTCGCTGCTTGCATTATTATTATTTTTTTTTTTTTAAAGATTTTATTTATTTATTTATTTATTAGAGAGCGAGCGAGAGAGAAACAGCATGAGAGAGGAGAGGGTCAGAGGGAGAAGCAGGCTCCCTGCTGAGCGGGGAGCCCGATGCGGGGCTCGATCCCAGGACCCTGGGATCATGACCTGAGCCGAAGGCAGTCTCTTAACCAACTGAGCCACCCAGGCGCCCTGCTTGCATTATTATTAAGTGGCAGAATCAAGACTCCCAGCCAGGACTTCTGACTCTGAAGTCCAGGAGCTTCCCGCTTGTGCACTGGCCTCTAGCTGATGCTTGGCCCATGCCGGCTAAGCCCGCTCCCCCTCTGGCTGCAGTCCCCACTTCTAAAACGACATGAGCTAATGAGGGTGTTTCAAATGTGGCTTGTGATTGGCCCTGAGGTCAGTTTAGGTTTCTGTGTGTGTGTGTGTGTGTGTGTGTGTGTGTGTCTGGGTGTATCCGGGCATTGGCTTGAAGTCTCAAATGCATTTCTCACTGTGAGTCATGGTCAAAAAGTGTGAAAGCCACTGCATCAGATGACCCTGATGAGCCCTTCCCGCTCTACTATGCTAAGATTTTTCACCTTTCTTTATACACAACACTGTAAATACGGGTGTAAAAGGTACAGACACTGCCCTGGCTCAAGCAGTCTCAGGCCAGACCTTTCTATCCTGTCCCTACTACCTCGCCACACCAGCCTGGAGGACAGCCTGTGGGCCCGGCCCGGCCGCCGAGCACTTAGGAATACTCACCTGGGCAGGCTGACGTTGACCGTCCCCACAGGCACAATCTCTAAGGATTTGCCCCAGAACTTGTTCTTCCACTTCATGTCTGGAGAGGGAGAGGGAGAAATGAGACCAGAGAGTATTCTAGCACTCCACGTGCCCTTCACCGCCATGTCCACCCCCCATGCCCCCCACTCCTCACCTTGCCAGAAGACGAAGTTCTCAGACTCCGCGTGGCACGCCGAGATGGGGGGGTGGTGGGAGACCTTGTGAGCAAAGAAGGGCTCTTGATGCTGCCCCTGAGGACTGTGGGGTCTGCTCCTGACCCCACGGCTTCCCGAAGCCCCTGACCCCCATTCCCAGTTCCCCTTCAACCCAGAAGACCAGTTAGTTCCAGGTCTCTTGCTTCTGTTGTCCTTTCTTTTCCCATGAGGCCTCACCTTCCCCCTTCTCATTCACACCCCCGAGAGCCCCAGAACCCCGGTTCCAGCCTGTGAAGTCTTCTAGCAGTGACGGCTGCGGCCCCCTCCTGCACCCTGCCTGGAAGCTAGCCCTGCCGAGGACCCTCTCTCCCCTCATCGTCTTCTCCCTCACCATTGTCACAGCCTCCACACCACAGCCCTGGAAAAACCTGGCCTTGTCCTCCTTGGAACGGCTCCGTATCTGGAACTTGAACTCGGGTAGCCCACAGCCCACAGCCTGGGAAAGCTGGCCTCTCTCCCCATTCCCTGTGGCCCCTGGCTCCTCCCAAGACATCCAGCTGCTCTGCTTTGTGGTGGCCCGTCAGCCCCGGCTTCACCTCCGTCCCCCCTGGTTGAGATTGCTCTGTCACCTGCACCCTCTCACCCGGCACCCTTGACAACCTGCTGCCACCACCTGCCACAACGCTTAGCGTCGATTGGCCTCCTCTGTGCCCACCCCTGGCTCCCTGCTCTTTAGACACAGCCACTGGGCCACAGAACACACAGTACCCACTGGGATCTTTTCATTCTACGCTGTGTCCAGCCCTGGGCCCAGTTCTCCTCCGGGGACCGACACCCAAACCATCCCCTTCACACATTAAGCCCCCACAATCAGAGGGAGAGCAGAGCTGGCGACTCCTTCCACCGACGTATGGCTCCCACCCTGACTCCAGTCCCCCGAAACCCACTGCCAGGCCCAGCCCCCCTCCTCCTCCTCCTGCCGCCTCGCTCCCCTTCCTGTGGGCTTCCTCCCTCCCCAACCCCCCTGCCCTGCAGCCTTTCCCTCTCCATTTCTCTTTCTCCCTGAATAGAAATATCTCCTGTTTCTTCCGTCTTAAGCAAGAGTAAACCTTGGAGCACCTGGGTGGCTCAGTCAACTAAGAGCGTCCGACTGTTAGTTTCGGCTCAGGTCATGATCTCAGGGTCCTGAAACTGAGACCCGCGTCTGGCTCCGCACTCAGCGCAGAGTCTGCTTGTCCCTCTGCTCCTCCCCCCTGCCCTTCTGCCCTTCTCTCTATCTCTAAAATAAATAAAATCTTAAAAAAAAAAAAAGATTCCACCTTTCTGAGGGAGGAATCCGTCATGTCTTTTTTTTTTTTTTTTAAGATTTTTACTTATTTGACAGAGAGAGAGAGAGAGACAGTGAGAGAGGGAACACAAGCAGGGGGAGTGGGAGAGGGTGAAGCAGGCTTCCCGCCGAACAGGGAGCCCGATGCGGGGCTCAATCCCAGGACCCTGGGATCATGACCTGAGCCGAAGGCAGACGCTTAATGACTGAGCCACCCAGGCCCCCTGGGAGTCATTTTCTACTGTACTATTGGACTATGTTAACTTTTCACTATGTTTTCAAAGACACTTAAAATCTAAGGTGCCTGGGTGGCTCAGTCAGCAGGGAGTCTGCTTCCCCTCACCCTCTGCGCCTCCTCCTGCTCATCTTCTCTCTCTCTCTCAAATGAATAAATAAAATCTTTTAAAAAACCAAAAACACTTAAAATCTAAACAAACAAAAAACCTGCTTCAACTCTTTATCCCCACCTCTGGCTGAAACCCTCTCTCCCTCTTCTTTCCCTCCAGGTAAAATTTTTTGGAAACAATTTGCATTTGTCTCTATTTTAATTTAATCTAATTTTTTAAAATTTATTTTTTTTAATTTTTTTTTTTGGGGGAGGGGGCTCACATACAAGGGGGGGGGGGTTGGGCAGAGAAGCCCCACACAGGGCTTGATCTCATGACCCTGAGATTATGACCTGAACTGAAACCAAGAATCAGTTGTTTAACTGACTGAGCCACCCAGGTGCCCCTAATTTTATTTTTTTAAGTAAGCTCTATGCCCAACATGGGACTTGAACTCACAAGCCTGAGATCAAGAGTCACATGCTCTACTGACTGAGCCAGCCAGGCGCCCCATTTAATTTTAAGTAGCACTTTTCTCTATTTTACTTCTTTTTACTACACACCCACTGTAATCCAGGCTCGGCCCCCAGCCTTCCTCTGAAACATCCCTCACTCAGTAAACCAACGACACTTTTTGAAGTCCTGTGGACCATCTGCCCACCCCCTCACCTCAGAGCTCCTCCGCCTTCCCTGCCCACCCTCCTGTCCAGACCCTCCCCGCGGAGCAGCCTGTGACATCATCCGTCCTCTAAGCTGGTGACTCCCAGGTCTGTTAGCCCCACCCTGTGCCCCCCAAGGAGCTCCATGCCCACGTGGTCCAGGGCCTACTGGACATCTCCCCATGGAAGTCAAGCCCACATGGATAAGGAGTCGCCCTAATTCAGTCACTCTCCTCTCGTCCTTTCCATCTTGCTCACTGGCACGGCCACACAGCCGTCGAATCCCCCAAACCAGAAATTCAAGGCCACCTCCGACTTCTCCCTCCCATCGACCCCCTCCCCTATCCCTTACGCGTGACAACATTCTGTTGACCACCGAGTCCTGTCGAGAGCGACACATACACAGCTGCCGAATCCACTGTCCACGCAATCCGGCTGCTAGCGACCAAGTGCAGGCCCTCAGCAGCTCTTACAGGGGTGACCTTCTCTGACCCATCCGCATGCGACCGCCTGAGTGCTCTTGATAGAGTGCAATTCAGAGCCTGTCCCTCTACGGCCGAAAACCCTCCGACGACTCCCCATCGCCTTCGGGATTTGAGAACAACCGCTTCGCTCACAGGGCTCCTCAGGGTTTGGCCCTGTCTGTCCTTCCAGCTGCGTCTCTTACTCTTCCTAAACATGCTCCATCTGTTCCTTTACACTGTCTGGAGCATCCCGTTCTCCACGCCCTCCCAGCCCGTACTCCTGGTGCCCGTCAATTCCTCCCTCAAGACTTAGCTCAGGATCAGCCCCCAGAGCCTGCCTTCCCGGGTAGGGCTGAAGAGCGGCCTATGAGCTTCCGGGCTCCCGGCTCTAGAACATGGCCCTGTAAAACTCCCTGGGTCAAGTCGGCCCGCACACTCGGCAGGGGGCTCCCCGGAGCAGAGAGCCCCGAGCGCCACCACCATGCAGCCCAGTGCCTGGCGCAGAGCCGGCCACCCCGCGCTCTCCCCCAAGCCCTAATCCCTCCGAAGCCCCGGCGCTTCCCGGCCCCAGGCCCCCATGAGGCCCACACCTGCTCACTGATGAAGCGGAAGCCCCGGTCAGGCCGCTCACACTCGTAGGTCTCCCCCAGGACGGGGTTGAAAGGCTTACAGCCTGCTCGGTGGTACGTGGACGAGTAGGCAGACACGGCAAAGGCTGCGATGTACACCTGCAGGGGGGAGGGCAGGGAGATGCCGCTGGGGGGGAGGGGGTCAGAGAAGGGGAAGTGCCACCCCACGGCAGGCAAGGGCTGGGGGGCCCCAGGTGGAAGTCCGGCAGCAAGGAGGGGGCCGGCCGGGAGTGGGCGGGGTACCATGCGCTCGCAGGGGTCGGCCGTGCGGCTGGCCTGGTCCAGGAGGCAGCTGTACTCCAGCTCCTCGCACAGCCGCTGCAGGGTGTTGAGCGGCTCGTTGAGCTGGACGGGCATGGACACCTTGGACAGGTCCTTGCCGATGTTGTTCCGCAGTATGTTCCACAGGCTCACGTCGGCTCCTGGCCCACTGGCTGCTGGCAGGCAGCGGCGACGCGGGGGCCCTGCAGCTCTCCCTGGAACACATGCCCCTGGGGCCCACCCGGCCACGTCACTCTCCCTCTGGGTGCGGCACCCAGACCCAGCAGGGGCACAGGCCAGCCCCGAGGTGCCCCCCCGCAGAGGGGGCTCCTAGATAGACTCACTCCCAAGCCCCCTCTGGACTCGGGGCAGGGTGGGGCAGCTGGGGAGCCAATTGCAGACAAGCTCCTGGGGGATTTAGGGGGGGCAGCGGGGCTGAGAACCACTCCGAGAGGGCGGTCCCCACTGGGGAAACCCTGCACCCCAGAAGCCCCTCCTGAGCCCCCCACCCTTATCATCAGCTCCCCACCATAAACACAGAAACCGATGTCAGGATATAGATTATTCGGCCCATTTTGTAGATGAGGAAGCAGGTTCCAAGAAGTAAAATGACATGTCCAAAGCCACACTGGTAAAGAGTGGCAAGGTGGGAGCTTCTGCCTCTGTATCAGGCCCTATGCGAACCTTCTCAGGCCTGAGCCGGACCCACCCCCGGAGCCACTTCTGGAACATTCTGTAGCTCACAGCTTAGCCTTCCTCATCTCCTAGGGTCACTTCTGGAGTCAGCACCCAAAGCTGTCAGCGCACCAGTCACCCCAAGAGACTGCCTCCCAAGGGGCCTGGGCTGTGGGCAAACACCATTTCTACCTGTTCCCCAGCGCCCCCATGGCTGCACACCCAGCGGGCACCTTTCTGATAGTGCTCAGCTCCCCTGAGGTCCAGCACCTCCTCGGACAGGCTGGTGGTGATTTCACTGGTGCACGACTCCTCCTCCTCTGAGCCCTGGCCGGGACAGATGAGAGGCTGGGCAGACTGGGCCTCCCCGGGCAGCTGGGCAGTGCCCAGGGCCTGGCAAGACTCTGCCCAGCCAGTCCTTTGATGAGAAGGGGGAAGACATGTATTTGGGTGGGTGGGGGGGCTCTGAGCCCTAAGACCGGCATCAGGGAGTGTGCCCTGCCACTTTGGGAGGGGGACGCCTGGCCCTCTCACTTTGGGGAGAAAGCTCAGGGACTTGGTGGTACACAAGGACAGGGCAGCAGGGCATTGCTGAGACCCCGGGTCCAGGGCAGGGGTCAGGGGAATGCTGGGGCCGACGGGCTCTCAGGAAGATGGCGGGTGGGACTGAGGCAGCCGTCTTGCTGGAGAACCAACGGGGATAAAGCACATCGAACTGGAAGAAGGGTCCCCAGCAGAGATTTCTGAGCAGGGACACCAACCCAGCAGGTCCGGACGTGTTGCCAGAGATAGCAGCCGAGGCGTTAGAAAGGATTTGGGAATCTACAAATTCTAGTCTCTCTGGACCCCATCCCAATTTTCCCAGGCCTCCCCCCACCACCTCACCTCATTTTCAGAAGAGCTGGCAGAGAGGAGAACCTCACAGGCATCAAAGAACTCTGTGTGGGACTCAGCGAGAGACAGGACGCTGCTCTGGGACAGCTGGGGGTTCAGCTCCCGCCCCTTCATGTACAGAGCTTCTTGCTGTGGGAAGGATGGGTGTCAGGCAGGGGAGAGAACACAGTGGAATAGGAAGGTGTGACGGAAGGAACTGGGAGCAAGGAGACACAGGTTCCCCACAGCCGCTCACCCTGCCTGGGCGCTGACTCTGAGCCGAGCTCCAAGGTTTCCGCGTGTATTAACACAATCCATCCTGATGCTCACCCTATGCAGCAGGCGCAATTATGAGCCCCCACTTTGCAGATCAGGACACTGAGGCTCAGGGTCACAAAGCGGGCGTGGAATGGAGCTAAACTGAAACCCATGGAGCCCGGCCCCAGAGTCTGTGCCAGCTCAGCCAACCAACAATCCGCAATTGTGGGAGCCTGGGTCCCCATCGGTCAGATTCTTTGAGTCTCCGTATCCTCCACCATGAACTTGAGGGTAAGGATCATGGCCTCATAGGACCCAAAACTAAAGGTAAAAGCACTCTGCACACACTGGCCAGGCAGGAATGACCACGATGAGGTTGCTGACAGTGTTACATGAAAGGGTTGGAGCTAGGACTTCTGGCCCTGTTTTGGGTCTGAGACCAACGGTGCCTTCACTTCACTTCCCCGAGGAAGAAGATGCAGGAGAAAGGGTCCCCACAGCCCAGCCTGGCTCCTACCTCCTCGGGGTTGAGGGAGCTGAAGGAGTCTGCAGTGGTGTCCGAGGAGACGGAGAGCGAATGGAGGCGCCTCGGGCCAGCGGAGGCCTGGGAGACCTGCAGGGAGAGGGTGAGGGGCCAGGGGCCAGGAGGACAAAGCCCTCCCCACCCCACCACACTGATCTCTGCACAGATTGCCTCTGCCAGCCACTCTCGCCCTGGACCCAGCTCTGCTCTCACCCCCAGGCCTGCGGGCCTCGGCCTCAAGCCCTCTCCTCCCACGGCTCCCCGGTCCCTGAGCCTCACCCCCACCTGTGACAGCTCTGAACCCTGGTGCAGGTCCCTCAGTTGGTCCCACTCGGCGGTCAGGGCAGCCAGGACGCTGCTGAGGGAGTTGTGCACTGTAGGGGCAGGGGCAGGCGTCAGACTCCTCTTCCTCTCCCTCCCCCTGCCTGCTCCCTGCCGCCCCTCCCGCATGCACTCACCCTTCTGGGCCAGGGCCCAGAAAGTACGCTGCAGGTGGGCATAGTCTGGGGGCGGCAGCCCGCGGGGGCCTGAGGGGTCCCGGGACTCCAGGTAGCGAGACAGGTTGGGAACAGAGCCGTGGAGACGACCAACCTGTAGGTGAAGGGCAGGGGTCAAAGGTGACAGCCTCCTTCAGGGCATCCCCCCCAGCGACTTCAGGTCCACGCCCCAGCTCACCCGTCCAATGGTGTCGTCCTTGGCAAAGCTCTGCGTGCACCACATGCGGCTGGTCCGCTTCCCCTTCCTGGGTCTCTCGGTTGTCACTGAGGCCTGGCACATGGAGGGGGGTTTCACTCAGGGAGAAGGGCAGCAACCATGAAAGCCAGGAGAGAGGCAGATGGCCCCGGAGGGGGGCACAGAGACATCTGACATCGCAGAGGAAGAAGACAGACGCCCCAGTAGATGAGTGGGCACAGCAGGCAGGGGTCGGCCCCAAGGGGAAGAGACGCGACCCTGAGACAGTCTGGACATGCGAGGTGAGTCAGCTAGGCCGATGCATGGCTCTCCAGGGAGTTGCAGTATATAAGGGGGCCTGGGGATCTGTCCCAGGGAAGCGGTGGGCATGCAGGCATCAAGCGGGAGAGGCCCCTGGGTAGGCCCCTGCTTCCTCCCCCCCGGCCCTCACCTGGTGCGTGGGGATAACTGGGGCTGAGGGGATTCGGTGCAGGGACTCCAGGCTCTGGAGGAGTCTGTGTAGTTCCTGGAGCTTCCCCTGACACTCAGACAGCTCTGCGGGAAGAATGAATGAGGAAGTCCCTCTCCCAACACTGACCGGGTACCCCAAAGTCCGTCCCTCAGCTTCCCTTCCTCCTCCCAACACTTCACCCGGCAGCCATAGAAACCCTGACCCTGGATCCCCCTCTTCGGCTCAGGAGCCCAAAGCAGTTCCCACGTCTCAGCCTGGGTCTGGCCTCACACCGGTCTCCTGAGAGGGCTGGCACGCCAACCCGCACTGTCTCCACAACACACCTCAACTCTGCTGCCTCCGCACGGACTGACTCTGTCCCCACTTGCTGGCACTTCCCTCTCCTGGGCCAACATCATAGGCGCAGTGCCACGGTCCCCTCACCATGAGAGCAGCGGTCTAGCCCATCACTGTCCCTTGGCCAGGAAGACACCTTCTCCCGAGGTCCAGCCCCAGGTGGAGCCGAGGCGCTGGTATCTGCTGGAAGCTGGGCACCAGGAACCTGCGGGGTGCGTCAAGGGTGAGGCGGGACAGTGCCCACATCCCTGGGTCTCATGATTCCCTGAAGCCACCACCCTTGGTGCCCCTGTCACCTGCCCCCACGCAGGGCCCTTCTTACCTTCCGGTGAGTGGTGCCGGGCAGCGAGCCTCGGGGCATGTCCAGGCGCTGGGCCAGGCGGTGGGCACGAAGCTGGGCCACCCAGCTCTGGAACAGGTCCTGGGATTTGATCTGCAGAGGCGATGGAGATGGGGAGGGAAGCATGAAAGGAAGGACTGCTTCACTGGGGCAGGAAGTCGGGGCTCTGATCCCCAGGCAAGTGGTCTCCCCCTGTGGTCCCCAGCTTGTGCTAAGGCTCCTTGCGGGGAGGCAGAGCCCAGGAGTCTGAGCGCTTAGCTCTGTGCCCATTTACAGAACAACCAAGAAGGCGGTTTGCCGTTGGCCATTGTATACGATGGGAAAGCCCTTGCTGTTGACCTCAGGGACAGACCCTCAGCCCCCGCCCCTCTCTCCGGTGTGCCCTTGTGTCTCCGCCAGGCTGGGACCCAAGCCACCACTTGGCTCCCAGGAATGTCACCTTGAGGTGGTAGATGTTATCTTCGGTGTCAAGGTCAATGCGCTGGGCCTTTTTGTTGATGGACATGACAGACAGTCGGACGTCAATGGAGCCATGAAGCTTCCCCTTGGTGATCTGGAGTGGAGGGTTAGCAGGGGGAAAATGGGACTGTTTTTAGGCCCCCGGGGACCATGGAGCCACCACCTTCCTGAGGTGACTCTAGGCTCCAGGGCCAGGCAGTGGGTTCACCCTCATCCCTGAGTCACAGCATCAGCAGGGACTTGTCAGCTGTCTGCCTGTGCACAGAACACCCCACTATGTCAAGTCACATACTGAACTCAAGGGAGTCACGGAGCCAGGAAAACTGCTCTCAGGAACCCGCAAGACCGAGAAGGCAAACACCCTCTCAGATGGTGAGCCTGAGCGTGTAGGCCTTAGGTTCCTGTTCCCAGCACAGGAACAGGACGAGGGCACGGATGAGAAAGCTCCTGCTTCCTGGACACTAATTTTTGTGCCAGGCACTGTCCCGAGGGCCCTCACCAAGAAGACTACCCTACAAACGGGGGGTCGTACTCTCTCCATCTTAGAGATGAGGGAGTTGAGGCCCAGGGAAGGAACTTGCCCAAGACCCCACACCCAGAAATGGTGTAGCTGGGATCAGACCCTGCTCTGATGGATTCCAGAAGTCCCCCGCCTATTCGGAGCATTCTGGGGCCACACACATTCCCACGACCCCCAGCAGAGGCCCTGACTCACATCTTGCCGAGTGGTTGCATAATGAAGGATCCCGTCCTCGAGCACAAAGTATCTCTGTGACGTGGCCCAGAAGGAACGAGAACCCAGGAGGCGAGAGGAAAGGGTATGGGGAGAGAGCAACCACACACATGGACTTTTCTTCTTCTCCACACACACAGCCCCTGTACTGCCCACACACTCTCCCATGTGCCCGTCCCACCCCTGCATCTGGCCCCTCCCTTGGCCCTGCCCACCCTACCTTGTGCCAGCCCTTCAGAGGCCACTTCCTTTTCTTGAGCAGGTGGCCTTCCTGCCTCTCCGGCATGATGCCCTCTGCTCCCAGCCTGCTCCGTGGCTCCTCCACCACCTCCCACAGCTCAGAGGCCTGCCATCCAGGACAGAGATGTAGGAAAGCAGCTGGGAAGGTGACCAAATCTGGCCCCCACTTTTGGGCCAAGTTCTATCCCCCCACTGCCTGCTTCCCCACCCTCAGACCTGCTGGGCACTGCTTGGCTTTGCAGACTGAGTGCTCTCGGCCAAGGAGTTAGGGACCCTCTCTTGGAAGTCCATGGAGAAGGGAGTGGCCACTCCCTGCCGAGAAGGTAGAACGGGGTGGAAGGAGAAGGATGTCACCTTGTCCTGAGGGGACCCTTGAAGCAAGAGAGAGACGCCATGAGCACAAACCCTGCTCTCACCTTCCCCACCTCCCACCCCTCCTGCATCGTCTGAGATAAGAGCTCACCCGCATCTGCTCACCTGCCAGGCCTCTCCGAGTTTGTCCCTTCCCCACCCTGGGCCGGTTTCCCTGCCCACACCCTCCAGCCGCGGCCACTGCTCAGAGAGGTGAACTAGCTGAACTAGCACGCAGCCCACAGGCCGGTGCCAAGAGAAAACCACAAAAGTCCGCCCAGCCCCACCTTGGGCCCACACTCTCAGGCTCTAGGAAACACTCAGTGCTTTCTCTGGAGGATTCCCTGGGGGTGATCAGAGATGAGGCATGGGAGTGAAAAAAGAGACTCTAAAAAAGGACAGAGGAATTCAGAAAATGGACAAGCAAGATCTCAATCCCGCTTCTCTTCCTTTAGGACCCCTGGACATCCCTCCACCCTGCCGCCATCATGGGCTGTAGACGCCTCTGCCACGATGCCTCTGCAGAGTGCTCCTAACCCCTTCATCCCAACTCCCCACCAATCGGTCTCCAGATCCTCTATCTTCTGCATGGGGAAACTGAGGCCTGAGACAGCCCTCTCCCCATTGTTCCCTGTGCCTCTACCCTAGGATGCCCACCTGAGACCCTGAGACCCCCGCCGAAGCCTCCCTTCTATCATCCCAGTCCTTGGGGCTCCTGATAAGTACCCACCCGGAGAGAGCAGGGGACTGGGCCCATGGAGGCACCGTGTGCAGGAGAAGAGGTGGCCAAGAACATGCCACGGTCCACACAGGTCCCGCAGCAGTGCCCACAGGCACCCTTGGCACCAGCCCTGGCTGCCCTGGCTCCACGGGGAGATCAATAATGCATGAGGCTCTGAGTGTGTGAGACAGGGAAGGGACTGGAGGGGCGAGGCTGGTCCGAGGCTGGGCAAACAGCTCAGATCTTCCCATGGAGCCAGCAAGCACCTGAGGAGCCGAGGCCAGGAAGGGACAGGGACGCGGTGGGGTCGTGGTGGCCAAGAGGTCGGGACAGAGGGGCCCGGAGTGCAAGAGGCTGACCCAGGGTGGGGGTGCAGGTAAAAACTCCTGCATCTGGCCATTGAAAGTTCCCAAACTTCCGGTGTTTGGGTACCTCTGTGCCCTTTTCCTGGCCCCGGATGCTCCTGGCCCCTCGCTGCTGGCGCCTGGAGGTGGAGGCTCTGCCAGGAGGTGGTACGGGGTCGAGGTGAGCCACGTTGGTGCCCCATCTCCACTTCCATTCCCACCCCCATCTCCGGAGGGGCAGACCCGCCAGCTTCAGGTGGGAGGAAGCCTGCCCAGGGGGTGTCAGCTGATGCCAGCGTGGTCCCCTTACCCCAGGGTCCATGGACGCCCGTGCTCCTTGGCCCGCGCACCGCTCTGCCTCTGAGTCACTGTCTCCGAGTGGCCCGCTCCCTCCTCACGGAGCTGAGCAGTGGCAGCAGCTGCTGCAGGAACCAGGAAGGAAGGAGACGTTGGAGCCTCCCCTCCAGCCGGATCTCCCCCCCCCCCCCCCCCCCCCCGGCCCCTCCTCCCGCCAAGCTCCGGGCGGCCGCTCAGCTCTGCCCCCCTGCTCCCGGGAGGACTCAGGGCTGAGCGGACTCCCCAGCACCGAGGTAGCTTGGGAGTGGGGGCAGAGCCCCCACTGGGCGCAGTTCCAGACAGATCATGGAGGACTGGGGAGCTGCTGGCCTCAAGCCAGTGGTGGTAAAGGGTTTACTCGGACTAGCATGGCCTTGACCCCAGTGAGTACCCAAGGCCATTTCCTTATTAACCGCCCCCTCTCGTTTTACATCTGCAAATAGATTGCAAAATTTGGAGCCAGCAAAGGAATCAGGTTGACGGGAAGGGACGGATGCCCCTGGGGGACCACAACAGACAGTGCCAACAGCACGGTCAGCAGGGCGGCCACCGCTGGGGAGGGACAGGCAGCGGCCCCCACCGAGGCTGTCATTGCGGGTGATACCCCACCAGGGCGGGACCCAAGGGGCCGGAGGCACCCGTGTGTAACACAAAACCCCCAGCTTGCAGTCTCTGGATCAGGAGCAGGTCTGCAGCAGTGACCAGGTGGCTGTTAGGGCTAGCTGGAGCCAACTCAGGTATCCCCGGCCTCCCTTTCTGAGCACCTCTTCTGCCAGAGTACTGTGTTCAGCTCAGTACTTGATTTCTAATTAAAAATCAACTCTTAAGGTCTAAACATGTAACACCTGGGTGGCCCAGTCGGTTAAGCATCCAACTCTTGATTTTTGGCTCAGGGTCTTGAAATTGAGCCCTGCGTAGGGCTCTGCCCGCTCAGCACAGAATCTGCTTGAGATTCTCTCTCTCCCCCTGTTCCTTCCCCCGTTCGGGCGCATGTGCTCTCTTAATAAATAAAATCTTTAAAAAAAAAAAAAAGTCTAGGGGTGCCTGGGTGGCTCAGTCGTTAAGTGTCTGCCTTCGGCTCAGGTCATGATCCCAGGGTCCTGGGATCGAGCCCCACATCGGGCTCCCTGCTCAGCGGGAAGCCTGTTTCTCCCTCTCCCACTCCCCCTGCTTGTGTTCCTGCTCTCGCTCGATCTCTCTGTCAAATAAATAAATTAAAAAAAAAAAAAGATTAAAAAAAAAAGTCTAAACCTCATTAAAATGAATGCAAGATGGACAGACAGCTTTAAGGACAGTGAAGCTGCTTTCTGGAAAGTGAGTTTTAATGGTGGGGCCTCAGGCATCGCCAGCAGGTGAAGAATGCAGTGCAGGATTCTTTGATCCAGAAAGGATGTGGGCCACCTCCCCCACCCAGGCCTTGGTTTACCCTACAGGATCTTACACATCCTTTGGGAGATGCCTGTTCTCTTGTCCATTCAGAACCTCAGCACGGCTCCTGCTGCCCCAGGAGGGCGTTGTTGGCACCCGGCAGGGTTCTGGGAGTCAGGGAGGGCACTGAGCAGCACTGGCAAGACCAGCTCTGACATCCACGAGCCTTAGGGGCCTTTTAATTCACTTCCTATTGATCAAGCATCCCTGGGGCATATGGCACCGACCTGGGCACTGTGGGAAATCGGTCCTGGACCAGGCCACAGAAAAGCTGCAGATCGTCACTGCTAGAGTGGTGTCTGTCCAGGACTAAGGAAGCTGTTGCACTGCCCCAGGTCTGGGAGGAAAGTTCGACAGCCACCTTCCCTGCTCCAGTCAAGGACAAGGGCAGGCTTCCAGTTAAACATTCTCTCTCCTTCATTAGGAACTTCTGGTTCTCCAAGATTGGGATGAGGCCTCCCACTCAAGAGCCTCCAGGCCCCCTCATTAATACAGAATTCTGGTTTGGCCCAGCTCTTGCTCAGAATCACCTGGGACACGTTAGCTACCGGGCAAAGTTGGCAGCTGCCTTCAAAAGGACAAACATGTAAGAGATGCCATTTGTGGGACTGGCCCAGGGAGGTAAGAGGCCTGGACACGGAAAGAGGAAGGATTTTCTAGGAGGGGAAGTGAGAATCAGAGGCAGCCCTGAGAATAAGTCTACACGGAGGATAAGCTCGCAAACAGCAAAACCGAGGAAATAAAATGCATTTCGTTTTATCAACAAGCAGTGCTCCCAACCTTTCCATAACGTGACACACCCTGAGGGTGGAGAATTAACGTTCAGACACACCCCAGACCCTAATGAGGAAGCTTGAGGGCAGAAATCCAGGGCATGGTCTTCAGAGCAGAGAGCCTGGTTCAAGCACCTGTTGGGTCTCTTATTAGCTGCATGACCTTGGGCAGACTCCTGAACTTCTCTGTGAAATGACGAATGTTAGGGTGACACGGCGAGAGGAATGGAGGTGTGTCAAGTGGTGAGCACAGAGCCTGGCTCTCAACAGATGCCATTCTCAGCACAAGTACCGAGGGGGACTACTGCAGCACGGCGGGCCCACAAGGGGGTAGGCCGGGAGACACGTGCGGCAAGGGACAGGGGACATGGAGGCAGAGGGCAACCTCCTCATCTGGTCAGCTTCTCTGCCCTGGACCCGGAGAGCCAAAAGCCTGCTCCTGTTAGGTCCCAGGGTGGGAACACTAGGGACAAAGACAGCAATTCAGAGCCTCCATTCGGAAATGGGGTGTCTCTTCATCCCTGGGTGGCCCCGTATCTGAGGAAGTCGGGGTCAGTGAAGTCAGGTCACGAACGCCACTCCCCACCCCAAGTGCTTCCACATTTCTGATTGATGGATGAGGGCGCAGCCAACAGGGGTAGAGTGTGTTTACGGGCAGGCTAGGTACAACAGGCTGGCTAGGAGTTCGGAACAGAGTCAGGAGAAGCAGGCTGCCCGCTGGCTGGCGCGATGGAGTGCCCCTCCTGTTGCTGTCTGATGTACTGGTCCAGCAGGGCCGTCAGCTGGAAGGGCTGGTGCTGAAGCAAGAGGTGGGTCTGGGCCATGTGGAAGGTGAGTCCTCCTACCAGCTCTCCGTGCACCATGGCCAGGCTGGGAAGCTGGGAGTAGCTGATGAAGCCCTGCCTGCTGAGGATGGTGCCGTCGATGCAGCCACCTGGAGGAACACAGGCTCAGCGGGGCCCCCGCAAATGCCTCTCTCCGCTGAAACCAACGGTCCAGCTCAAGGTTCCAACGCACGCTCTGCCACCCTCCTCCACCTCCCGGCCTTCCCCCAAATCTGGCTCCCACACCTGTCCCACCCAGCTCCCCCTCAGTTTGGGACTGATCCCCTCCCTTCCTTCCTAACTCTTCCCTAGAAAACACTCACATAAGACATCCACCTGGCCCACCCCCAACTAAGTCATGGTTTCCTAAACCTTCTTAACCGCAGAGGGGCGCCTGGGTGGCTCAATTAGTTGAGCATCTGCCTTCGGCTCAGGTCATGATCCCAGGGGCCTGGGATCGAGCCCCACATTGGGCTCCCTGCTCAGCGGGGAGCCTGCCTCTCCCTCTCCCTCTCGCTCCCACTTGTCTCTCTCTAATAAATAAATAAAATCTTAAAAAAAAAAAGAAAGAACCACAGAGCGTGTGTGTGTAGTGGGGTAGCTATGAAACCAGTCTTCTCTAGAAGAATCATCTCCTGGGATCCCCAGCATTAGGGGAGTCTGGGAAACATTGCTCACTGCCCTCAGTGCCCTTCCCCTGGGTTGTTTAAGTATCTCTGTCTGTGTGGCTTTCTGCACCCCACTGCTAGACTCAAGGTGTCTGAACTTCCTCTCCCTGCAGAGCCCTCTCTCTGCTTTCCCTCCTCTCCACCCCCCCGCCCCGCCCCTGCAGAAATGACACAGGACTGGGGCGCCTGGGTGGCTCAGGTGGTTAAGCATCCGACTCTTGGTGTTGGCTCAGGTCATGATCTCAGGGCTGTGAGATCCAGCCCCGCATGGGGCTCCCCGCTCAGCGCAGAGTCTGCTTCTCTCCTTCCCCCTCTCCCTCTGCCCCTGCCCCTCACCCCGCCCCCCTGCCTGAGCTCTCTTTCTCCCTTAAATAAATAAATCTAAAAAAGAAGGAAGGGAGTGAGGGAGAGAGGGAGGGAGGGAGGAAGGGAGGAAGGAAGTGAGGGAGGAAGTGAGGGAGGGAGAGAGGGAGGGAGAGAGGGAGGGAGAGAGGGAGGGCGGGAGGGAGGGAGGGAGGACAGACGCAGGGCAGTGAGAGCCAACACAGGTTCTGGAGGGACACAGGCAGCCCTCAACAAATGGTGCTACTGGGGCGCCTGGGTGGCTCAGTCGTTAAGTGTCTGCCTTCGGCTCAGATCATGGTCCCAGGGTCCTGGGATCGAGCCCCGCATCGGGTTCCCTGCTCAGCGGGGAGCCTGCTTCTCCCTCTCCCACTCCCCCTGCTTGACTTCCCTCTCTCGCTGTGTCTCTCTGTCAAAAAAATAAATACAATCTTTAAAAAAACACCAAAGAACAAATGGTGCTACTGACTCAGGCCCCATCCATGAGAGGATGTCCCCCGCAAGGAGGTCCACAGTTTTACCCACATGTACTTAGCAGATGGCACCAGGCTGCAGTAGCACCCACTCCCCTTCACCCCCATCCTCAACCCGCAGGGTGCTTGCTCACCGAGCAGTGGCAGGAAAGGCACACCCTTTAAGACTCGCACCATCTCCTTGACCTTGGGCTCCTCGCTGACCAGCAGGAAGTTGTGGCCCACAAAGAGGGGCAGCAGGTTTTGGTACTTGGAATCCTCTAGGAAGGGCTTCAGAACCTGGAACAGCAGGAAAGAGGGCTTCCTGGGGACAAGTGGGAGGAAGGGCTGCCCACCCTGATCACAGGCCAAGTCAGGCTGACGGTGCAAGCCGACAGTCTCCTCGGCCCCCAACCACAGCCTAGGCACCAGACTGGAGGGTTGCTTGCGGTGGGAGGGTCGAACACACCCGATCTGGGGAGGGGCCCCCTGTGGTCTGAGTTGGCGGGGGTGGGGGAACAGGGTGCCCGTATCAGAGGGCTGCTCTCTACCTGGTTGGGGAAGATCTTCATCAAGATCTTGTGCTTCCGCAGCCGGTGCCGTATGAGAAGCTTGTCCTCCGCACTCAGAGCCACATTCTGACAGACAGCTATCATTCGGTTCTCTCGGAAAACTGCATCTATCTCCCGACGGAGGAGCCGGATAAGGCCTGTCTCCTGTAGTCAGGAAGGGATGACCAAGGGGACATCAGCTGCCCTTCTCCTTGTCCCCCTTTCTCCCTGGGGGACTGGTGCTGGGGATGCCCAAACATGGGAAACTTCAAGTCCTTTCAAGACAAGAGAGATACTCTCCCCTACCTCCACCTGCTTGGATAACCTTCACACAATTTGGGGGAGACAAGTAAAGAAAGAAGGAAATCCAGGAGGCCCGTCTGATCCAGAGCCCAAAATGCCAAGCAGAATCAAGTGCACATTTCATTTTAAAGCAACTGGCCCACAGGGTCAAAGAGGGGAAGTAATGATGTGGAGGGCTGGGTCCTGGGGAGCTACTTCATTATGGCTTCAGAGACAAGATCACTTCAATCCACCATCCCAGCATCAAGGACAGGCAGTGTCCTCCTTACCTCCTGTGGGGGACTGGGAGGACACGGTAGGCATCTCGGGTTGACCACGGGTTTTGGGGGGATATACTCAGTCAGAGCCATCAGCTTCTGCCGCTGGAAATGCATCACACGACGATGGCGGGTAACAGCCTTGGAACCACAACGGACGGTCTGGAGGGTGGGCAGCCGGCCTGGGAGGGGAAATGGCAACACTGTGCTGTGCAGCCTCTGGGAGTCCTTAGTTGGCCTCAGATGGCAAAAAAGCCCACCTCTGGGCGAGACAACCATGGCTCAGAGAGTCTTGTGCTAGACTCAGCACGAGAGTGGGACAAGGAATTGTCTGCTAGGAATCCTAAATCCCCCAAACTCCCCTTCTCTTTAACGGGTGACCCTAAGTCCTTTGAGGCTCCCATTTCTCCAGCTCTTCTATATGCACAGAGATGGGAGAAAAAGATGAGAACAAGGAAGAAAGTATATTTGAACACATTAAAAAGGGGGGAGAGGGTTGAGCAAATTTTTTTTAAAGATTTTATTTATTGGGCGCCTGGGTGGCTCAGTTGGTTAAGCGACTGCCTTCGGCTCAGGTCATGATCCTGGAGTCCCGGGATCTAGTCCCGCATCGGGCTCCCTGCTCGGCAGGGAGTCTGCTTCTCCCTCTGACCCTCCTCCCTCTCATGCTCTCTGTATCTCATTCTCTCTGTCTCAAATAAATAAATAAAATCTTTAAAAAAATATATTTTATTTATTTATTTGAGAGAGAGTAATGGAGAACGCGAGTGCGGGTGGAGGGGCAGAGGGAGAGAAGGAGACTCCCCGCTGAGCAGGGAGCCTGACACGGGGCTCAATCCCAGGACCCCGGGATCATGACCTGAGCTGAAGGCAGATGCTTAACCCACTGAGCCACCCAGGCGCCCCGCAAATTTTTTTCTTAAATGGTCAAATAGTAAATATTTTAAGTTTGAGAACCGTACAGTCTGTCTACTACTCAACTGTGCCATTGTATCATGAAAGCAATCCTAGACAATATGAAACAAGCACATACGGCTGTATTCCAATAAAACTTTATTTATAAAACATAGTGACCAGTCCAGCCACAGTATGCCAAGCCCTGGTCTAAGCCAGTGGTCCTCAGGGTGTGCTCCCCTCACCCAGCCAGCAACATTGGCATCACCTGGGAACTTGTTAGAAACCCAAGTTCTCAGGGCCTGTCCTGGACCTACTGAGTCAGAAGCACTGGAGGGGAGCCCAGCAAACAGTTCTAAGAAGCCCTCCGGGTGTTGCAGGTACACGCTGAAGTCTGAAAACCACTGCTCTAAGCACTGCTCTGAAGCCTTCGCCCATGATTTGAAGAGAGAAAAGAAGATCCACGGCCCTCACAGCTCCTCACAGCTCCCCCAAACAAGCCTCCCTTCCCTCCGTTCTTGTTTACAGGCATCGGTGGAGAGCACCCTCAGAAGACAAGGGAGCCACTTGAAAGCTGTAAGCCTAAGTGACCCCTTCATCTTCAACGAAAGGACCCAGCTAGCACTTCCCACTTTCAGCCCTTCCCAAGATTGGGATGGGGTCTCAGGGAAAAGTTCAGCTAGAAGGTGGCTCTAACAAAGAGCATGGAGGTTTGCTGGGGTGAGAGGTTTTCTTGCCAGCAGCCACAAAACCTAAGTTAAGAACACAGGTTTGGGATCAGATGGAACTGGATTTTTTTTCCTGAGAAAAAGGGGGGGGGGGGGGGGAGCGAGAATGACAAGCGGACTCCGCGCTCAGCAGCATTGAGCCCGACGCAGGGCTCAATCTCACGACTCTGAGATCAGGACCGGAGCTAAAACCAAGAGCCGGATGCTTATATCGACTGAGCCACCCAGGCACCCCACAGATGGAACCAGATTTTAATCTCTTCTGCCACTTACTACCTGTGACCTTGACCAGTCACTCAACTGGTCTAAACTTGAATTTCTTCACCTATAAAAGGAGATGATAGGGCGCCTGGGTGGCTCAGATGGTTAAGCATCTGCCTTCGGCTCAGGTCATGATCTCAGGGTCCTGGGATCGAGTCCCGCATTGGGTTCCCTGCTCAGTGCAGAGCCTGCTTCTCCCTCTCCCTCTGCCACTCCCTCTGCTTGTGCTCTTCTGTCTCTCTCTCTGTCAAATAAATAAATAAAATCTTTAAAATTAAAAAAAAGGAGATGATAATGACTTCTTCATGACTGCTCTAAGATTTAAATGAGCTAATACATGTCAATCATTTACCACTGTGCCTGGCCTATATTATGTGCGCAAAATCATTCATTAAACAAATGTCTATTGCATGCCTACTAATGCCAGGCACCACGCCACCTGCTGGCTATACTGAACGAACACGGTTCTGCCCTTACGGAGTTTGAAGTCTAATACAGGAGACAACACATAAACCAATGCAAAATTACAGACTGTAAGAGTGAAAGGGGTCCATAAACAACCTGCAGAATACAGATTTAACAGGGGAAACCTGCTTTGCAGAAGGTGGCCAGGGCAGACCTGAGCAGGTGACATTTAGGCTGAGACCGTGGAAAGGTGGCACAGCGCCAAGGTCGGGGCGGGCAGTGGTTCAAGCAAAGGAAACTGGAGGCGACCAAGAGCTGGGTGGTGCATTACAGAAACCCAGAGAAGGAAGGGGGACTCGGGCGGAGGGAAGAAAGACTGTGGTTGTCGCCGACGCTGTTGCTGCACTGCGCCTACTACTAGTGCCTGCAGTCACAGGGAATTTTAGACGGAGGAAGGCGGCCAGCGATCTAGCTGGGGCCAGGGGTCATCGGGAGCTGTCTGGAGTAAGAGATTGCGGGAGAGGATCAGTAGTGGAAGAGGGGAGACAGAACTAGAGAGCACCGGCCGGAACGCGCCGTGAGGACCTGCGCCGCTCCTTACCCGCCTGGGGCAGGAGACCCCCTCGCAGCATCCCAGCCACGGCCGCAGCCATCGCCACCGGAAGAACAGATGGGAGCCGGGAGAGACAGAAGGAGCTAAGGATTGTGGGAAGTCCTGGGGCCGGAAGCAGCCGGCAGATCCGCCGGCTGGAGCACTAATCCGCATGCGCTAAGCCGGGTGCCTGTGAGCCCGCCCTCCCCGACGCCCAACCTGGCGTCCAGTCTCCTAGCAACGACGCTTAGCCTCCTGGGCACAGCTCTTTTCTTTTGATCCGTACCCGCCACTCTCTACCCACAATCCCCGTTTTGCTAGTCCTTTTGCACCCCTCAAACTCCAGAGCCCCCGCCTCGATTTACTTTTGTCTTCTACCCCACCTCATTAATTGGCTCTGAATCAACCACTTTCCCTTGTCCTTCGAGTCTCCGAGCGTCTCTCTCCTCATACCATCCTGGGTTCCGCCATACCCGGGACTGTCCAAGTTGGTCTGCTTCCCTTCGTTCTAATCCCATGCCAGGCCAGTAACCTTTAAATCATGCCCGGAGGTGAGTAGGGGATGGGGTGGTGAGTAGAACAGTTGGATAACAGTAGGGTCAGGCTTCAAGAATAAGAAATGTAACAACCGGACTCATCTTTTCACAGCTAAGTCTGCCCAGAGTCCAGAGGAAGGGGGAGTGTGTATTACTGAAGCCCTTATCACTAAGCGGAACTTGGCCTTCCCTGAGGATGAGGATCTGTCAGAGAAGATGTGAGTGCCAGGGGGGAGAAAAGGGGTGCTGGACGATTGAAACACACAGGATGACCGGTCCCCTGAGCTGTACTGGTTTGTCAACTCATCTTTGTCCCTCTTTTTACTTACTCCATGCATTCAATCAGTGGTCATGTCCAATTGATTTTGCCTCCTTAAACATTATTCTATTTCTTTTTTACCATGCCCACTCAACTGCCTTAAATAAGGCTCTTAAGCCATCACCTCTCAACAAACTCCTAATTAGTCTCCATGCCCCCAGTCCTGGATCCCCGTACCGTTGCCAAAGTGATCCTTTTAAATGATAGATCTGATCAGGCACACCCTGATAGAACCTTCCTTGGCTCTCTCGTACTTCCAGAATAAAATCCAAATGCCTTAGTGTGAGTTGACTTCTGATACCTTTTCAGCCTTATTTCTTGCTGTTCACAATTCCTCTAAGACCCCACGTTTTCACACCTTAGCACCTTGCCTCTCAGATTGGTGCCGAGCAGCATCACCTGGGAGGTTGTTAGTAATGAAGACAGGCCCATCCCAGACCTACTTAACCAGAATCTGCATTTTAACAAGAACCCCCAAGGGACTCCTGGGCATATTAAAGTTGGAGAAAGCCTGGATTAGCACATACTGTTCCTTCTTTTTGACATGCCTTCTCCTCATCCCCTTCTCACCTTCCCAGCCAACTTCTACTTATATGTCACCTCCTTCAAGAAGCATTCCCTGTCCCCTGATTCACGACTGAGTGCACAGTTCAGGCACTCCTTTAGTCCCTTGTACTCGTATCTGTCATCCACTTGTCATAGATGTTTGGCCTGCTTCCCTAATAGTGATGAGCAGGGACTCTCATTTGTCTCTAGTGGGCAGTAAATGTGAACAGAACAAGTGCTTTTCCTTCCACGGACCACCCAAAAGGGAAGTGAGGAAGGATCCTCCTGCAGAGATTGTCTCATCTCTGCCCCGGCCCCTGCTTCCACCATCCATGCTGGCCCAAGGAAGTCTTCCCTTGCCTCAGAGTCTCTCTAGGAACCATAAGCTGCTATCACCCATTTCCCAGTCCAAGGGCCCTCTACTCCTCTCACCCTCTGATCCTTCCCAGTGCTACTGACCAAGATCCAGGGCTCCCAACCAACCAGGTTTCATGATTTGGACACCGCCTCATGAGTCAAGAAGTTGTTCGACATCTCATCAAAGGCACTTTGCTTGAAACACCTTTCCTCCCCCCTCCCATCTTCCCTGCTGAGACACCGCAGAAGTGGTGCTCCCTTATAACATCTGCTGACCGTTCTTCCAGGTTTCACACTCTGGCTGAACTGCAGACTGTCCGCCTGGACCGGGAGGGGATTACCACTATCGGGAACCTTGAGGGCCTCCAGAACCTTCACAGCCTTTATCTGCAAGCGGTAACTTCTTGCCTCCTGCCCTTCCTCCCCCTTCACCCTCTGTGGACAGAGTCTGTTTAATCCAAAAGCAACCAATCAGGTCATCTTACCCATTTTCTGGCGTTCAGGTAGGCAGACCTTCATTGAAACTGTTCCCAGATGGGGTTCCTGGCTGGCTTATCTGTGGAGCATGCAACTCTAGATCTCAGGGTTCTAAGTTCAAGCCCCACATTAGGTGTAGAAATTATTTAAAAGTAAAATCAGAAAGGAAGGAAGGAAGGAAAGAGAAAGAGAAAGAGAAAGAAAGAAAGAGAGAGGGAAGGGAGGGAGGGAGGAAGGAAGGAAGGAAGGAAGGAAGGAAGGAACTGTTCCTAGATGAATCAGGAATTCTGTTCACTTGAAAGACCAATCCTCCCAAAAGAGATCCTGAGCATGCTCTTGAATCACTGTTTTTTGTCAGACACTTCTCTTGGCCTCAAAGTTCTTTTTGGTGTCTACCTTAAATCTCTCATGTTATATATACCTCGAGCCCATTTCCTGTTTTGAAGAAGTAGAAGAGGGAACCAGAAGATTCCTCTGCATCCTTCAGAACCTTGAAGACTGTTTGTTGTTGTTGTTGGTGGTGGTGGTGGTTGACTGGCTGATATTCAGTCTCCTCCAGTTTGAATATACCCAGCTCCTTTAATCTTTCCCCATAGAAACTTTACAAATCAAAGTAATGTATATTCATTACTCCTGTGTGTACCTAAGCCACCACCAAGGCTTTTGCTATTTCCCCATGGCCCCTTGGTTTCCTTCTTATTTCCAGGCCCCTCTTTGGTTGTGGGGTGAGCAGGGTATACTTTAATGAAGCGTAGTCAGCCCCCAAGTTGACACCCTTCACCATCCACCCAGAGAAAGCAAATCATCCCCAGGTACTGAGAACCAGTTCAGGGAGCAGGGTTGGGGGGCTGTCATTCCCAAAGTGCCAGCTCTCTGGCTGGGCCAGGAGACGTGGTCTACCCAGCTTCCCCAACTCATTTGCTTTCTGCAGAATAAGATCCAGCGGATTGAGAACCTGGCCTGCGTCCCCTCCTTGCGGTACGTGGTGTCAGGGTTCAGGCCCGCGGGAGGGGGGAGAGAGGGAGACCCGGTCACGCCCCAGAGAACTGGTGCAGACCTCTCCAAGCCTAATGTCTTGTCCGCTGAGGACCCAGCAAGCCCTGCTCTGCTTCCCCCACCCCAGGGGGCCATGGGTCCCCACTCATCATCGGGCTGCTTAGCCAGGGGCGCCGGGCGCCTGGTGCCCTCCTCCCTTCCTCCAGTGGTTCTGTGATTCAGCTCTGTCTCTGCACCCCTCCCTTCCCCCCGCAGCTTCCTGTCTCTGGCAGGAAACCAAATCAAGCAGGTGGAAAACCTCCGTGACCTCCCACATCTCCAGTTTCTGGACCTTTCTGAGAACCTGATAGAAACCCTGAAGCTGGGTAGGAAGGGCCTGGCCTCAGCTCATGGGATAAGCCTCGTGTTGGGGGCCCCCCCTCCTCTCTGCCACCATCTCCCTATGCTTGCATTAGCAGCAACTCTAATTCTCCCTAAACGGTAGCCCCATATTGTGCCTCTGGGGGGTCTGGGGAGGCTGTACAAAGAGGCAGTGGCTTTGGGCCAGAAGAAGGCTATGACACCCTCCTTCCCCTCTCCCTGGTGCATGCAGATGAGTTCCCCCAGAGCATTCTCATCCTCAACCTGACTGGAAATAGCTGCACCAACCAGGACAGGTACAGGTGAGAAGGACCTGAGGGCGGGAAGAAATGGGGGATGGCCGAGCTCCTCCTCCCTCCACGTGGGCTCCCTCTCAGCCTGCAGACCTGGGGTCACCATCCATGGCACCTTCTCCTCTGCCACCCCAGCTCAAGTGGGACGCCTTTTCTCTCCCACCCCGAGGTCCACACGGAGCCAGCCCTTAGCTCTTTGGGGCTGACCGCAGGCCCATCTCCCTGCCTGCGAACACCCACCCCTCTCGATGCGGTTGCTGCAGCTTGTGTCTGGCTCCCCCAGGCTCCCCACCCATGGGTGCTCTCCTGGGGGGCCTCTGCTCTTCCCGCCCTGCAGGGAGCTGGTGACAGAAGCCCTGCCGCTGCTCCTGGACCTGGACAAGCAGCCCGTGTTAGAGCGCTGGACCTCGGATGAGGAGGAGAAAGCCTCGGGCGATGAGGAGGAGGAGGAGTTCCCGGAGCTGAGTGGCCCGTTCTGCACAGAGCGAGGTGGCCCTGCTTTCCAAGGCTCGCACCCTTCCCAGAACTCCCCTCTGCCCCGTGGGGCACGGGGGAAGCTAAGATGGCAGTGGTGGCTAGGGAGGCAGCCCCAAGCCCAGAGCAGCATCTGGGTCAGAGACGGACAGTGCCGCTGGGGCCAGGTGTCAGCCCAGCATGCAGGTGACGCGTCCTCCCGACCCCAGCCCCGGGCCCCTCCCCACTAGGGATGGCAGCAGGTTAGTTTGCTCAGGGGGTCAGCCAGAGACCTCCCGCCAAGGGCCTTCCTGCCAAGCCTGGGGCTCCATCTACCACCTCCCGTCTTGTCCCTGCCAGGCTTCCTCCAGGAGCTGGAGCAGATGGGCAGACACAAGGAGCGCAGACAGCAGGCAGCCCTGGCTGAGCACATTCTGAGGATGGAGACAAAGCCCGCCCTCACTGGCCTCCCCCTGCTGCCTGGGGGGCCCATGGCTAGGGACAGCAGTCTCTCTGTCACTCCCAAGCAAGGGACGGAGACATCCCCCAAGGCTGCCTCCTTGCCACAGGCCACCTCTGCCAGCAAGAAACCCTGCCCTCTGGTTTCCGGCCAGCAAAGCGCTGTCCCGGCAAAGAAGGGGACCCCAGCCCCCGTGGCCTCTGTGGCTGGGGCCTCTAGCACAACCAAAACTGTGACCAAAAGAATCCAGAAGTGAAGTGCAGCCCGTCCTTACCAGCAGTACCCCAGGCACAAGGACTGGGGAAGAACAGGGCATGGGGTAGGGCCTCCCCTCCTTCTCAGACCCCGCCCCTGTGGCAGGAGCCTACCCCAGTAAAATGTCTCCCAGCCTACCCCAGTAAAATGTCTCCCGCTTCTTTTTTTTTTTTTTAAGATTTTATTTATTTATTTATTTGACAGAAAGAGACAGCGACAGAGGGAACAGAAGCAGGGGGAGTGGGAGAGGGAGAAGCAGGCTTCCCGCCGAGCAGGGAGCCTGATGCGGGGCTCAATCCCAGGACCCTGGGATCATGACCTGAGCCAAAGGCAGATGCTTAATGACTGAGCCACCCAGGTGCCCCTGAGTATGTCTTTCATGTTGTTGGGGGGCATCTGAGGGGAAGCAAGCAGTCAAGGCAGTGGGAAGGAGTCACAGAAATACAGATCCCAACTCTAAAGAACACGTTTCTGGACCTTTCGGGAACTACCCAAAGGACTGGCCCACCTCAGGTCCCCACCTGGCTGCCTGGGCCCTGAGCGGGCCTCGCCTTGGGGAAGATGCCGTCCTCCGGGGCACATCTCACTGCCACCCTTAGGGAGTGCCCTCCCAAGGTTCAAGCCAAGGACCAAAAACCCGTGGTTCTAATTCTCCCTAAACGGTAGCCCCATATTGTGCCAGGCGTGTTCTCTTGTTCACACCCGCTCACACACCTGGGGAGACCACCTCTGCTCACACGCCCCTGCCACAAAGTTCTCCATCTAGTTCCCATCACCCAAGTGAGACGACTGCTGCCCAGCAAGACGACCAGAGGCCCTGTAGTCAGCTCAGGGCTGCCCTTTGCCCTCACTTGGCTCTCCCATCCCCGCTAGACCTGGGATCATGTTCACTGAACAGCGAAATAACATACTTTATTAAGGCAAAGGCCGAGCTGGCCGCCCTGAACAAGGCTGAGGGGAGTGAAGGGCTTGTGCTGATCCTGCTGCGCCGGGGGTCCTGTGCCCGCCCCAGGCCAGGAGGCGCTGTGGCGCTCAGGCATACACCTGGCTCTCCCTCTCCACAAAGGCCTGGAAGAGGGTGCCCAGCTCCTGGGGCGGTGGGGCCCACTCCCCGGCCAGCAGTCCCCGCACAGCCTCCAGGCCTTCCTGCTCCAGATCCTGCTGCTTCTGCCGGAGCTGCTGCCCCCGATCCTGCCCAGGAAAGGTGGAGATGAGTCCCCAGGACAGGCTTCCCTCTGGATCCGGGGGAGATCCCTGCCATCTCCCACAAGCAGGCGAAAGGACAGGGTCCCCGACATTTTCCTGGGCAGCTGGCTTTGAAGGCAGAGACTCCTCTCCCCAACTCTAGAGTCTCTCCTCCACTCCCAGGCCCCCCTCATATTTCCAGAATCCCGACTGGGGGTGGGTGAAGTGAGTCATGCCCCCAGAGTAGCCCCTCGTCCCTGGGGGTACCTGCTCACTCTCCATCAGCCCCAGAGCCACCTGGTGTCCGCAGTAGAGGGTGTGCCGGCGATCCACCTGAGTCTGGAATCGGGGCTGGGTCCGAACAGGGTCCTGTGCTCCCAAAGTGGGGGACAGCACCTGGGGGGCCTGGGCCGCCCCTGCCCCGAAGATGAAAGGTTTGAACACGGACCTAATGGGACAGAGATGGAAGGAGCGAAGGTTATTACATCCCCCACCCGGCTCGCTCTCGCCTGCCTTCCCCACCCTCATTCCCCTCACCTGGATGGGTCTGGTGTGGCGGTGAGGAAGTGGACACAGGGCCGTGTGGGGTCCCGGGGCAGGATGGACACCATGCTGGCCGTGGTGCGAAAGCCTCCTGAGTCCATGCAGATGCCACTCTCCTTGTTCCTGAGGATGCCCATCATCACCTCTGCCGTGATGCCCCCTGCGAAGGAGGACAGGCTGAGGGGGGCCCCAGGGCAGAAGGGGGACCTCTGACCTTGGGTCAAAGCCGTGGGAGAGGAGAGGGGCTGGCACTGCCGAGGCCCTCCGGCCCCCAGCCCGCCACCATCCGCTCACTGACCTCTTTGCTGCCGCAGCAGCTCCCGCCCAGCCTGGAAGCGGGCTTTGGCAGCCTCCATGCGCACAGGCTGCTGGGTCAGGGAGAAGACCTGAGCGAAGTCAAAAGTGCCCTGCCCACCCCACCAGCCCTGGGCCAGGGCGTGGGTCCGCAGCTCCGAGTGTTCGGCCGAGATGTCCGTGCCAATGCTCAACTGGTTGGAGATGTTGCGGGCCCCCTCTGTGGAGGGGGCGGGGGGGAGGGGATGGCTCATTTCTCATGAAGCACCTGCTCTGTACCAGGTGCCAAGAACATGATGGTGAAGAGAATAGTCCTGCCCTCGTGGGGAGGGCGACAGACAAAAGGATCACAGAAATAAATGTGAACTTGCAGCTGTGGTGAGTGCAATGAAGAGGCACCTGCTTGCATATAAGGGGGGAACCTGACTGCCAGGGAGTCCAGGAAGGCTCCCCAGAGGAAGTGGCAGGCTAGAGCACAAGAGGACCTAAGCAAGTGAAGGGGGAAGCAAGGGTCCTGCCCTGCCCTGCTCCCATCCCACCCCCTCCCAAGGCTGGCAAAAGGGGACACCCCCGGGAGGCAAGCCCCGGTGCCAGGCCCTCACCCTGGATCCTCTGTGCGGCCCACAGCCTCCCCGCCGTCTCCAGTACCCACGCCTCAGTCCGGTCAGCCAGCAGGAAAGTGTTGTGGTAGCAGAATGGTGCGGGGTCCTCCCGGCAGCTGCCCCCTTGCCCGTAGCGCTCCAGCAAGCCCGTGATCACGTGCAAGGCCTCCAGGGCAGAGCGGCTCCGTTCTAAAGCCAGCCTGGCACGAAGAGAGGGGCAGGGACCAGAAGGGCAGTGACGTACCAGTGGCGGGTGACGGAAGCCGCAACGGAGAGACGCAGCCCAGAGAGGCCCCCGTCACGCAGTCTGCCGACAGCGGTCGTATGGAGCGCAGTTAGGCCAGCGGTTTCCAAGTTCTGCTCTGAGGGTCCCATGAAGAGGCCCGAAACATGGTCTCAGAGAGAGAAGCGCACCGAGTCCCCCAGGCTCCCTTGAACCAGAGCTGCTCTGATTTTACAGGCTTTATACATTGGGGCTCCCTATGAGATTCCATTTGGGAAAGAACAAAAAGCACTTCTATTGAAAAAAGAAATGGGAAACCACTGCCCTATTTCTGAGCCAGGAGAGGCCCAGAAGTGGTCACACTTGGGAGCTCCTTACCAGACTGGAGAGATGGGGCCCCGGGAGAGAAGAGGAGCAGGGGCAGCCTCTCTGGGGATGGCGAGGGGGACACAAAGATGGAGGCCCCTGTGACCCCGCTTGGGGGGGGAGGGGGATGGCCTGGGTCAGTACTCAGCAGCCAGACTTCCAGTGCGTAGCGATGAGGGAGGGCAGGGTCCCCACCTGAGCAGATCCATGCCCAGCAGGGCTTCCCCCTCGCCAACTGGCTCCTTGGTCCACACTGCCTCGTTGCCAATACAGACGCCATGCTCGTTGGCGCCCATCTCAGCCCCCCACAGCCAAGAAGGGCGGCTCAGGATCACAGCGTGAGTCTTTGACACCTGTTCCACCTCAATGTAGGTGCACTGCAGGTAAGGGGGGAGAAAGGGAGAGTCCACTCACAAAGGGTTCTGGTATTCCCATTTTGCAGAGGAGGCTAAAAAGAGGCTAGGGCCAGGTTGGTAGACAAGAAGGTCATGCTCTTTCCAGCACCTGTGGCGCCTTTCCGGGCGTGAGGAGCAGAGGAGGACGGTCTTAGATGGATGCCTAGATCTGCCGGAGCTCCTGACACTTCCATAAGGCCTAACCCACCTGGAGCCGGCTCCCAGGGGCGTGAGTCCCTGCCGGTACAAACACCACCTCCTGCACTTCGTCCCGGGGCCGGTCAGAGTTCTTGGCAAAGATCACCGCGGGGATGGCCGAGGCCGGGGGTACCGAGACAAAGCAATCGCAGGAACACGGGGCATCGGGGTTCCACGAAGCCATCTGGGGAGAGGTGGAGATGAGTGCGTCCCCCTCGGGCCACCTCTCCACCATCCTGGCCAGGGCTCAGCCCCTGGGAGCCCCTCCCCCAACACGTGTCAACAGACACTCGGAGGACACTGCCGTTGGATCCGGGTGCTCAGCACCGCACACACACTCCATGCGCGGCAGAGGCACCGGCTCTCGGCCCCCGGCTCCAGGCTCGGGGCTCAGCAGGCGGGCGCAGAGCGCACGCTCCCAGGGCCCTCCCGGGAGCCCGGCCCTCGGGTGCAGTCGCGGGACCCCCTCCCTCGCCACCCAGCCCCTCCAAGAGTCTCACGCCCCCCTTCCTCTCTTCCCCCCCTCCCCCGATACGGTGTGCCCCTCACCCTCTCTCCCTCCGAGATGCCCGGCTTGGTCCCGAGCGCCACCGCCTCCGCTTCGGGTCATTGGGCGGAGGCTCCCAGGTGACCTGGAAGGCTTTGGCCGGGGGGCGGAGCCGGAACCAAGCGCGTGCAGTTCTTCTGCTTTCCACCAGGGCGCGCGCCAGCACTGCTTCTTGGAGCGGAGCGGCCTCGGAAACCGTGCTAGGCTGCCCGTTCTGGCCGGCGCCGCTTTCAGTCCGGATAAAGGCTGAGACGAAGCCAGCGGCACTTCGGATGGGGTCATCGTGGGGAGCGGGAGCTGCGGGTGGAAAGAAGCCCACGTGAAAAGAGAGGAAAGGAAAACCGGGCAGATCTGTTAGAGAGCGCGGATTGCTGGGGCATCTGGAGGAAAAAACTCAGCCACTTGTGTCCTGGTTTGAATTACAAAGGTGCGACCTACCCCCAGCCCCCACCGGGGCGTAAGATCTGTCAGATTGTCACAGGGCAGGAGGTGTAGGGATAACTTAAGTTAATGCATTTTTTTTAAACGCACATATGCTCAAAAGCCACCTGACCCCCAAAAGATGGATTCCGCCCCACAGTGCTCAAACTCCTACCAAGATAGCTTTGAAAGGAAATTTGAAAATTTCTAGTCCAAAGATTTGGTGCCTTTACATATAGTGAAACTGAAACAGCAAAGAAGTCTTGGCCAAGGGGGCACATATTGATGTGTGGGTGGACTCTGATCCCAAATGTTCTGCTTTCCGGGTCATTCTCCTCTATTAAGCCTCTCCGTAACCAGCATTTAAGCAAATGCATCTCACTCCTTTTGCTCTGTGGAGACCTCCAGGAGTGGGGACAGGAGAGATATTGCAGATTATCTACTTCTCCCACATCCATCCTGCCCATCAGTCAGGGCTGCTTCTCAGAGCTCTGGCCACAGCATCCCAGCCTGGGGTCACTCCTGGGATGGGACTGAGGCCAAGGTTTCCCCAGGAGGCAGGCTATGGGCACGTGCACCAGATAAGGCTGTTGGGGGATCTGAAATCTGAGATATTTCCTAATTGCCTATAGGTATCCAAGGCTGATTCTGAAGAGGAAGCTCTCCCCCAAGAAGATGGTCTTTACTTTCAGAAGGGGCACTGCCACTTGCGGAGAAGAATTATCTAGAAGCTGGGCTGGAGGCAGGGAAGAGCATCACCTGAGACTCAGAACACTGGCATCTCATCTTCTGCAATGGATCTGGAGTGTCTCTTTGGGCAGGTCACTTTTCCTTTGAGGGCCTCAGTTTCCCCAGTGGCAAAATGACCACACTGAACTAGTTCTGTGATTCTCAAGCACAGGTGGAGAGTGGAGGGGAGGGATTCGTTTTCAACCACACAACTCCCACTGCACAACAGAATACTTTCATACTCTGTCCGTGGACTGCCAGCAACAGCATCACCTGGAAACTTGTTAAAAATGCAGAATCTGGGGCACCTGGGTGGCTCAGTTGGTTAAGAGGTCGACTCTGGATTTCCGCGCAGGTCCTAAGATTGAGCCCCGCGTTGAGCTCCGAGCTCAGTGGGGAGTCTGCTTCTCTCTCTCTCCCTCTGCCCCCCAAATAAATAAATAAATCTTTTTTAAAAAGATGCAGAATCTTGGGCCCCACCTCAGACCTACTGAATCAGAAGCTGCATGTTAACAACACCCCGCCGTGTAAAGTTTGAGAAGCGCTGTTCTAATACGCCCTCGAGGACATCACTTGGTGGGGTGCTGGAGAGTTAATCGGGTGTCTTGAGAAACTCCATGGGTGACTCGAATACGCCCTCTACCGGGCGAAGACAGCCAGACTGTTCGATTCCCGAGATGCTTTCAAACCCGCGCTGCTAGGACGCGGAGCTGTCGGGCTCTCCAGAGCTCATGGAAAGTGAAGGCTGCTTCAGATGTGCTGTCGACGGGGAGGTGTCTTGAGGTTGCCGTCGGAGGTCATTCCAGAAGCAAACGTCAAGGCTGTGTGCTGATGAATGTGAGCACCCAGAGCGGCGGGCAGCCCAGCCGGCCCCCCTCCTGCACTTCCCCGGCCGCCCGAGGTGGGGCCGGGACTGGCCGGAGGTCAGCGTGTGTCTGCGGGCCACAGCGCCGCCCCAGGCTGCAGTTCCCGGGCGGCCTGCTCCTCCGTCACTTTCCCATTCCTGATTTCACTCACCAACCCGGGAGAGGAGGTGGCCGCTCAGAGAGGTTGTCCAAAGGGTGAGCCCACATGGCCTGATTTCCCTAATTCCTCCCTGGCCCCTCCAGGGTCGTCCCAGCCTGGGAGTGCCAGATCTGAGGGGTCAGTGGTGGCCTTGGGCTCCCGGGGGGGGGGGGGGGGTGTCAGGCCAGCCGAGCAGCATTGCTGCCAATGCGGGCCAGTGAGCAAACATCAGAGCCCCACCAAAGGCCCCCGCTAAGAATGCAGGTCAGCAGGAGGAGCTGCAAGGGGAGGAGGGGTGGCCCCAGCCCTGCCCAGACAGGCCCAGCCAGCCCCACAGCTGCCCTCCTGTCCCTGGGGGCAGCGATGGGCTACAGGAGGAAAGGGCTCCCAGGTTCCTGGGGTCTAAGTTCCACAGAACCAAGAAGACAAAAGAGGCGCCCCACGGAGTGGGGCCGACAAGAGGTCACGGGAACACAGGCCTGCCCCTCCTCCTCTGGGGCTTCTAAATCCAGGAGCAAGAGAAAGCAAAGAGCTACTCCCCCAAAACCAGTCTGCTTCCATCTGTAACCCCTAAATCAGGCTGATACCCTCCCATCCCAAAGTGGCCTTAAACTTTGTGACCCCAGATTCTCCCAAACAGGTGATGCAATGAGCCAATGTGGGTACCAGATTTGGCTCCAGGCAACTGGGTTAGGGGTGGAGTGGGGGAAACAGGAATCCCACTAGGGAAGATAATTGTGGCCAAAATGTAGGCTGGGAAGGTGAAAGAACACCCTTTTGGAGCCTGAAACTGCTCTGCTGTCAACCTGCCTAGCTTTGGCCTCTGGACTCATGAGATTTTTTTACTCATTTCACCTGCATCAGGCACCTGAGTAGCAGGCATTGGGCAGCCTGGGAGAGTATGTACAGATGGGCGTTTCTGCACATCCCAGGCCGCCCGGTGGGTCCGGTGAGGGTGCGTTGGTGCGCACTGGGTTTGTGTAACTGTGGCGAGCCCTCTAGCTGGGAGTTGCAGTAGGATCCTTCCCTCATACTTTCCAGCTGGGCCGGAGCCCATCAGATATCTTGGCTGCCTTTCATCGCCTCGTCCCTGATAGGATCATCCTGGGTGAAGAAATCGCTGTCAGTCACCCCCGCCTCGCTCACAGCCAGAGGGATCGATCACACCCCCACGGGGGCGGGGTGACCGAGCCGGGAGGCTGGTTCTCCGGGGCAAGGCAGGGAACCGGCGTTCTTGGAAGGGGAGGGCAAAGAGGGGGCTTATATGTGCGGGAGGCAGGAAATATCTAGAACCTTCTCATCCCCAGGGAGGGACAGTTAGCCCAGCTATCAACCCTGAGGGAGCTCCTCCCTCCTCCGGCACCAGCCACCTCCTGGGGAAGGGTCTGACCCTTCCATCAGCTTGGCTCTGCCCCAAACAAAGGGAGGAGAGGTTGCAGCAGGGCTGCGGGATCAAAGGAAGTGTCCACCCCACCCTGCAGCCGGCCTGGTCCTCACTGCTGAGAGACACTGAGTCAAAAATGAAACAAGAGCTGGAAAACAAATGAAGCAATGATGTGGTTGATGACTTTATTATGGCATAAAAAACACAGGCTGTTTCTTCCTCCTCCTCCCCCCCCAAAGGGGGTTCACAGCAGTTAAAGGGAAAAAAAATCCTACATTTCTCCTCTAGGGGGCTGCCTACAAGGGGGTAGACAGCCAAGCAACCTAGATCTATTAAGGAGGGGAGCAGAAGAAAACCCATCCAAAGCCCTCACCCGCACCCTTAGAGCTCAAGGCCTCCATAGGGGGAACATCAGTGTCCCCCCCTGCCGCCCCAACACCCATTCGGGAGTTCCCCTTACAGTGGTCACTGGGGAAGGCTGTCCTGGTGGCACAGGGAGGGGGTGGCTGGTTTCGATGGGTGGAGGAGAAAGGCATCCCACACCCACAGGGCCCTCCCTCTCTCCCCCTGTCTCCACCTGGCCAGGCAACCTGCGGTACTGCCAACTCTCTCCTGCCCCCAACCCTCTCGACAAGGAAAGGGACCTCTGGTTGGCATAGCAAGAGGTAGGGAAAAGAGGGAGCAAAAAGAAAGAACATTACTTCTTAAACTACCCCAGGCCCATGGTCTCTCAGGGAGAGTCACCCTGTCCCTTCTAAGAAGGGCTCCCTTCTTTGCAAACGCATATTCCTAACCAGACCCCAGACCCACTTCCCATTTAGCTCCCAGTCCTGGGACTGGGCTCCAGCATCCCCAAGGGAGGGAGAGATGCTGTGGGCCTAAGCCCTAGGACTTTGGACGGGGTGAATAAGGTGGGGTCTCTCCAGCTGGAGACCCCAGGCTCAGTAGAGAAACACACACACATGCACACACAGGTACAAACAACATGCACACACACATGCCCTAATATTAAATAAAATACCTTTTGCTTATAACTTAAAAGTCAATACACAACTAATCCTTGCATAGGGCTCTGGGTGGAGAAAGAGGGGCAAGGTCAAGGGAGGTCAGAGGGAATCTTAGGGCCTCTACCTCTAGCTTTGGAAAGGGTACTAGTTCCAGATCCTTACCCCTATCAGCTTCCTTCCCTTTGCCTGGCTCCACCCCTGTGAGGCTCTCCCCTCCCCAGTCCTCACCCCAAGATCAAAATCAGGATGTATCTCTAGCATCTAAAGAAGGGGACAAGGACAGCTTCCTGGACATCACCTCAGAAGGCAGACCCCTTCCAGTGGGAGAACACCTCCTTCATATGGAAGGGGAGTTCCCCTGCCCAGAATTGAGATGAGGAGAAAGGAGCCTCCTAACACATACTCTACAGGAGGGCCAAGGCTTGCAGGCAGCAGAGAAAGGGGAGGGGAGAGAAAAGAAAGAGTGGGCCTGAGCTTCTCAGTGAATAGAAGATGGCTGGGCAGAGGCAGAGTCCTCTTCTCTGAGTGGGGACCACTGGAGGTCCCTCTGCTGGGACACCCCACCTACTCCCCCAGGCAACCCAGGTAACCCTTTTCCTTCCATCCCTAAGGGGAAGGCAAATGATGGGGGCGGGGACCCAGGATGAGGAACTACATCAATTCTAGGGTGAGGGCCGGGGCTTCCGGTTGCCTTGAAAACCTAGATCAGGTAACAGAGGGGGAATGTGAACTATACTGAACTTTTTTTTTTTTTCCCATAAAAACCATGAGTTAAGGACTGAATCCGAGTTAGAGAGGTAAGGGGTTAATTCCTTCCATTGCCCCACCAAATCCCTTTCTCTCATTTTGGAAGGGGACTTTCTGCCCTCCCCGTCCCAGTCTAGCTCCCTCCTGCACCCCACTGCTCTCGATTCTGGCCTCTTCCCCTCTTCCTTCATGGCTCCATCAGAGTGGGTTTGGAAGGGTTAATCAGGAGGCACATCAAAGGAGTTATTTCTACAGCAACAACCCTCCCAACCAGATAGAGACCCCTCCCTAAGGGGGGACCCCTGTCTCCCCTACCCCACCTCAGCTCTCCCTCGGGAAACCATAAGGATAGAAGCACTATAAGGGGGATGAAAGGGACCTGGGCCGCAGGGCGGGTCCAGAGGCACTTTTATGTCCCGGTTCCCAGGCGCTAAGGACGTGTCCGGACAGCTACCCCCAGCGCCCGCGGCGGCCCCACTCCTCTCTGCTCCGGGGACGCGCCGTCTCTTCCAGCAGGTCCCCTCCGCCCTCCAGCCGCGGTAGGGGTACCCCACCCCAACCCCCCAGCCCGGACACAGGAGCGAAGTAGTGAGGAAGGGGAGGACGGAGGGGCATGCGCAGCTCCTCCCAGCCCAGCCAAACACATCTCGTCCAGCCCCAGAGACTAAAGAAAACCCTAGCGCCCGGTCCCCCTGACCCCGCACCACTTTTCCTCCCCCTCAATAAATAACCACCTTCTCCTCGGACTCAAGTCGCCCCCCAAGGGCGTCATGCCGGCGGGGGGGGGGCGGGGGCGGGGAAATCTCCTCTGATGCCCCCAGGGGAGACCAGCGTGGGGGGCGGGACGGGAGCAGCTCAGTTGGAGGGAGCCGCGCCGCCCTCGGCCTCCCGCTTGCCTTTGCCCCCGGGGGGCTCCACCGCTCCGCCGGCCTTGCCCTCGCCCGGGGCCGCCCCTGCAGCCTCCTCTTTGGCGCCCTCGTGGGTTTTCATGTGTTTGGCCAGGTGGTCGCTGCGCATGAAGACGCGGCTGCAGACCGCACAGGGGAACTTCTTGGTGCCCGTGTGGGTCTGGAGGTGGCGCTGCAGCTCGTCGGAGCGCGTGAAGCGCTTGCCGCAGAAGAGCCAGTTGCACACGAAGGGGCGGTCGCCGCTGTGCCAGCGCAGGTGCGCCTTCAGGTGCGACGTCTTGGCGTAGGCTTTCCCGCAGCCCGGGATGTGGCAATTGTGCAAATGCTTCTTCTTGCCGCCGTCGGGCCCGCACGGAGCCCCCAGTCGCTCCGCCTCCAGGCAATTGGGGCAGCGGCAGACGGTCTGGCCGGAGCTGCGGGGCACTGAGCGCCGGGAGCCTTTGGGCCGGGCTGCCCCGTCCAGACTGGAATCCAGCCCCTGGGACTCGGGGGCGGCCGCTTCCAAGGCCTTAGCCCCGTCGGGAGGCCCCAGGAGGTGCTGCCCTCCCGCGGCCGGGAGGAGGTGGTGCGGGTGTGGGTGGGGCGGCGGGGCACAAAGCTGGTGGTCTCCGACGTAGCCCCCCAAGCCAGCCTGCAGCGCCCCGGGGTGGCCGGGTGAGGTCAGCGCGCCCTGAGTGTGGGGGAGGTCCATCCAGCTGGCGCCCGGATGAAGGTCCCACCACGAGCCATCCTCAGTGCCTGGGTGAGTTGGCCGGAACCACGATTCGTAATGGTGTGACATGTCCGGCTGCAGGAGCTTGGAAAAGGGTCCCGGGGCCAAGGGACTGTCGCTTTCCAGGTCCTCGCAGGTTACCCGAGAGGAGGCCCCCGGCAGCTCATAGCCCTGTGAGAAGTCCACCTCAGGGCCCAGCGGGAGGCTCTGCAGCTCTCCAGGCTGCAGCGGGGAGGGGTAGTCCCCGGCCTCCGGGCTCGTGTGGCCCTGGTATGTTTGGAGAGGCTGCAGGTCGAGGCGCGGCGGGGAGGCGTGGGGCGCGTCCGTGTGCTGGCTGCCCAGAGAGCCGCAGACAGCGGTTAGCATTGCCGGGATCCGGGGTGGGGTGAGGAACAGGGATGGTCAGGGGCACCTCAGGTGGGACCTAAAGGAGGCAAAGAAGAGGTGAAGTGAGTAAAGTAACCAACTCACTTTTAGTCCTGACCCAGATCCCCTCGAAGTGCTCCTCTGCGGCTGGACAGCAGGTGAAAAAGAGGAACACACCTCTGAGTGGAGACTAAAGACCAGTAAACAGAATTTGGAAGTGCTAGGAAGGGTTGAGAGTGTGAGGGTCTCAGCCAAGGGGGGAAGTTGACCTTCTGCTAGCTGATCCCTCCTACCCGACCCAGCTCATCCTGAGAGTTGGGCTGGTCCCAGGCTGGTGGGTCAGATGCACCTACAGTACAGTGCTAGAACCATCCCCACCCCGGGTGCCCAGGCCAGCACAAAGAGCGGTGGCATTTACCCCCTGCAGACCGGCCGCCACCCCCAGTGGAGAGGGCCTAGACCCAACTCTGCTTCCCTAGTTTAACTCAGGACACAGATGAGGAGAGGGTGGTGGTCTGTTTCTGGAACTCAAAGCTTGAGGTGACTTGACTTTCCAAAGCCCAAAGCAAGTTCTGAGATATTGGAGAAAGAGACCTCATTCCATCCCTGAGGCATGTTCAGTGAGGAAGAGCATTTCACTGTTCTGTACCATTCGCCTCAGCTCTCTGCCTGCCCGGCTTGCCAGGGCCCCACCAAACCCATGCCTGGCCCCCACCCCTTCCCCTCAGGCAGGGACTTCACCTCCCTGGGGGGCAGCCACAGTGCCAGTTCCCAGAGAAAGTTAAGCCTCCTCTCCTGTCCTGACCCACACAGGCGCCAGCCGGCTGTCTGGAGGCTACCCATGCCCTCCTCCAATCTAGGGGAGACTCAGATGTGAAGCTGAGAGGAGGTCAGCTTCCCCCGAGAAGGGGGCCAGCCAGAGAAGAGCTTACTAACCAGCTCAGGAAGGTAAAATTGTCACCCCGTTAAAGGATACAGAGTGAAAGTGGGGACAGCGAAGGGCAACAAGAAAAACCAGAATCACAGAAACTACGAATTACCCCAAGAGATTATAGAAAGGGGTGCATTCTAGGCATGGATCATTTTTAGGAGTTCTGCAGATGGTTCCCATATGCAGCCAAGTGTTGAGAACCACTGCTTCAGGCCAACCCTCTGATTTTAAAAAAGAAACAGAGGCAGTATTCGGAGAAGTGACTTGAACAGACATTCATTTACTTGTTCAATCAACCGATATGGACTGTATGTACCTCTGTGAACCAGGTCTCTGGACTCCCCGTCTGTTACCCTTTCCCTAAACTGTCAGCAACCTAAAGACATCCACCCCGTTCTTAACCACATTATCTTTCCCTGCCCCGGTACTTCAAGTGCAGAGTTTGTGTGCCTGGCCTCCTCTGATGGTGGGGGAGGAGGTGCGGTGGGTTAGGCCAGGGGCTTCTTCCCACAGCAGGGCTGACCCTACCACCTTTGGCCCTGGTAGTTTGGGGGGGGAGGGGAACTGGGGCGCCTACTCAGGCTCCAGCTGCCTTACCACAAGAAAGGAACAGGGTGAAGCAGCAGGAATGGAGCCTCAGGCCCAGGCGGGGCGGCCCAGAAGGGGCTGGGCGGGAGCAGCGAGGCCTGGGACCCTAATAGCTTTTAGTGTCTGGGAACTGCCCCAGGGACTAGGGGGTGGGGACGCTAACGACCCAGGCTCCAGAGTGGCCTCTCCCGACGCAGAGCCAGGGAGTCCAGCCCTGGGATGCAATGGCCTGCCTGCAAGTTTTCGGGACAGCTGGACACACACTCTCGGCTTCCCGCTCCCCAACGCAGGAAGCCGGGTAGAGACACCCTTCTAACCCCCTTCCGCCGTCTCCCTCTCCCGATCACCGGCGCTCAGGTGGTCAGGACTTCCGTACTCCCAGTCCTCAAGGTTCCAGTCCTCCGGTTGTCCCAGTCGCTCCAGTTTCCCCGGTTTTCAGCCTCCTCGGTCCCTCGTCTCGCCCTTCCGCCCAGTTGTCGCTCGGCCGGGACTCTAAGCCCCTCGGATTCTTTAGAACCACCTCCCCCAAGGCCACCGGAGGCTGCGGCGAGTTCGGGGCGCCGAGAGGATCTTTCCGAGAGGATCCCCGGAGCGCGCACCCCTCGCCGCCCCGACCCTGGCTCCTACCTCGAGGCTGCGCTCGGGCTCCGGGCACCGCAGGCTGGCGCGCTACCGACGGGCGCTCATGGGCCCTGCGCGCCGGCGGGCTCTCCAGCGGCGAGGGGCAGGAGCCGAAGACGAGCGCGGGCCGCGACCAGACCCGGCTGCGGGCGGCGGAGGAGGGGCGGAGGGCCGGCGGGAGGGCGGAGGGCGGGCGGGAGCCAGGGAGCGAGCGAGGGAGCGAGGCCAGCTCCGCCCGTGACTCACCCGCGCTCTCTGCCTTCATCCTCTGCCCTGCGCTCCTTTTTCCCCGAGTCCGCGGCCCCGCCCACCTCACCTGCCGCCGCCTTTAACCCTTGCGGGCTCGGCCGGACGGGAGGCCCGCGCGGCCGGGCCGGCGGAGAGGGGGCGGGCTCGCTAACTAGGTCGCCTCCCGCCCCTCCCTCGCCCCTCCCCGGCTCCTCCGCTCCTCGGGCGGGGGTCCTGGGCGGAGCGTTTCCCAGGCTCCGAGACCCGCCCCTCGGGTGCAAAACTGCCCCGGAGCCAGCTGAGTCTGCCGGGGGACGCGGGACTCAGACCCTGGGGGCCTGGAGAAGGGGGCGCGTCCTCGGGGCGATTAGGAGCGTCCCTTGGGCGGCGATTGCTTCCTCCGCGCTCGAGCCACCCGCCCGGCCGCGCGGCGCTGCCCCGGGTACCGAGAGGAAAGGGAAACGACTGAGCGCCAAGGATGTGTCCGGTCTACCCCAGGCCTAGGCCGTGAGAACTTTGGGCTGCCGCCCTCTTTCACCATTCGCCCCGCGCCGCTTCTCTCCGCCACCACCATCCTCCCCCGGCCTTTTCGCCCCGGCTTTCTGCCTCTTCCTCTCCGGTCACTCGCCTTTTTCGGGTGGCCTCCTCTTCTCCTCTGCCCACTCCCCTGCTCCTCCACTTGCCCTGTTTCCCCCTGCCTGCCCCTGTTCGTCTCCCAGGCCCCCTTCAGGTCTCACTCCCCATCTCCCCTTGGGCAGCAACCCCAGCGCGTCCTAAGTCCATCTTTCAAATACGCGACCCCCTCGGTCCGGGAGCTGCTCAGCCTCCGTACGCCCTCCACCTTTGCCCCCTCCTGCGCACCCGGCTCTGAAAGTTGGGGCAGGCGCCAGAATGGCCCTGGGAAGGGACACTTCTGGAAAGAATTGATCGACCCATTGGCCACGATTCTCACCTGAATGTCTAAACCCAAGGTTCTGAAGTTTGGGGAAGAATCTGGGATTCCTTTAAGGAAAACAAATGCACATACATAATGCACCATTCTGGCAAAATTTCAGGGCGCTCACGGCGCCCACCGAAAAACCTCTCTCCAGGTCCCAGTTGGTGGAGATAGCAAGCGCGGGTGGCGGAGAGGAGCTCCTCCTCCTCCTCGCCCGCCTGGCCTGTGCACCCGGGGAGTCCGATGCTCCCTTCCCGATCAGTGCCTCCTCCCCGCCGCGCTGACCTCCCGAAGTGACTCCTTTCTTGCAGGGGAATTCTGATCGATTTCCATATTTTTTTTTTCTTTGCGCTGTTTGGCTTTCCCTACGCGCTCTGCCATCGGCTTTTTAAATTTCGTTTTTTGTCTTGACAGTCTATCACGCACAGCAGGACCAGAATTAAGGATGATTCAATCTCACCTCTATAGCCTCGATTTCCATCACCATCGCTCTACACGGCTCGAATTTCCGTTGGGGACGTTCTCGAAGTGCCACTACAAAACGACTAAACTGAATCCACAAGCCCCTTGAAAAGCAGCCTTTGCCTGCATAGTTCCCCACCACCACCACCAAACACACACGGTCTTATATCCAGAGTCAATGTCTGATTCGTCGGTTTGTCTCCCTCTGTTCTAAGACTCAATTTCTTCATCTGGGCCACCTGAGTTCAAGTTGGGAGACTTTCCCGGGGCTTAAAGTAATTGCTGTACCTAAAATACTTAGCCCCTGGGTCCCCCGGTAAGCTCACAGTAAAGGGAAGATGTTGTTATAATCATTAAATAAGTGGGGTTCCCAGCAAATGTTTATTGGATTAAGGTATATTCACAAGATCTTTGGACTGGAAGTTGGTGGACCTAAATTCTCGCCCCGGCCCTGGACTTGCTAAGCTGATCTGGTGGGTCAGGTTGCTCTGAGCCTCAGTTTCCCCCTGGGTTAGAATGCAGTTAGAGCAGCTGCCCTGCAGGGTAAAAGACAGGCGCTTGGGAAGCCTGGAGGAGCTGTGGCAATGTCCGGGATTGTACTTTCTGATCAGTGGCATTTCCTTCTTCCGGACACTCAGACCCCAGCGATGTAGGTTCTCAAGCACTGCTCTGGATCTTTGTGGCCACTGCCACATTGACAGCTCTCTATCGACATGGTTTTATCTCTGTTCACAGCCACATCCAGAACAGAGCCTGTGACTCAGGCCCCTGTGTTAAGTCTGATTTGACCCATAGGCATTCTCTGCCTCCTTCCTCCCTGCAGCCCACTGGCCTCTGGCTATTCCTGAAGCTACTGCTCTTAAGGGATCTAAGCAGGGATCTGAGTCCCCCCCATCCCATTTTTTTTTCTAGGCACCAGATTATCTTATCTTCCTGGCTCCTTCTGCTCTTTCCTTGGAAAGCAACAGGGAAAGGGGTCCAGGCCCCGGATGGTAGACTTCCCACCCCGCTTTTATCCCAGGTCCCCTTCAACCCCACCCAGCCCTGACTGGCAGCCACCTAGGGTTCCCAGGAGCAAAGACCCTCCATCTGCCTGTGGTGCCTAATACAGTTGTCTCAGAAAACCCAGCCATCCTGCTTTCCTGTCGTGCCTAGCATTCTGCCTCTGACTCAGGGTGCTATCTTTCTTCCAGGTCCCCCTCTACTTGCCTTCTTCTGATTCCAGTCCTTTCCAATTTTCCACTTGCCAGATGGTTTCCTACTAAACAGTGCCCCTGGTCTGACGTTGACTTGACTGCCAATATCACCACTGCCCAGTATTCTTATGTCTTCTCAAAATTGAGCAATGCTGCCCACCTCATCTCCCACACAAACTGAGATTTTGCCCAGGACTTGGACCATTTCTGGTCTTTCTCCCTCATTTCCCCAAAGGGGTAAATAGATTTTGCCACAAGTGTCCAATCCTGCCACCCCTCTTCTCACACCTCATTTATACTCAGCAATCATTCTGCACCTGGAGCAGGTTAGTCTCCTACTCAAGACCACCATTTATTTACTGAGCATCTACTATGTTCCAGGTACTTTACACAAATATCATGAGGGGCACCTTAGTGGCTCAGTCATTAGGCGTCTGCCTTTGGCTCAGGTCATGATCCCAGGGTCCTGGGATTGAGTCTGCATCAGGCTCTCTGCTCAGCCAGGAGCCTGCTTCTCCCTTTCCCTCTGCCTCTCCCCCTGCTTGTGCTCTCTCTGTCTGAAATAAATAAATAAAATCTCTAAAAATGATATCTGTTTTGGGGGCGCCTGGGTGGCTCAGTCGTTGGGCGTCTGCCTTCGGCTTGGGTCATGATCCCAGGGTGCTGAGATCGAGCCCAGCATCGGGCTCCCTGCCCAGCAGGGAGCCTGCTTCTCCCTCTCCCACTCCCCCTGCTTATGGTCCCTCTCTCACTGTCTCTCTCTGTCAAATAAAATCTTTTTTTTTTAAGATTTTATTTATATATATACTTATTTATTTTTAAAGATTTTATGTATTTATTTGACAGAGAGAGACACAGCGAGAGAGGGAACACAAGTAGGGAGAGTGGGAGAGGGAGAAGCAGGCTTCCCGCCGAGCAGGGAGCCCGATGCGGGGCTTGATCCCACGACCCTGGGATCATGACCTGAGCTGAAGGCAGACGCTTAACGACTGAGCCACCCAGGCGCTCCCTAGATTTTATTTATTTATTTGACAGAGAGACACAGCGAGAAAGGGAACACAAGCAGGGGGAGTGGGAGAGGGAGAAGCAGGCTTCCTGCAGAGCAGGGAGCCCGATGCGGGGCTCGATCCCAGGACCCTGGGATCATGACCTGAGCCGAAGGCAGACACTTAACCGACTGAGCCACCCAGGCGCCCCTCTGTCAAATAAAATCTTAAAAAAATATATCTCGAATTCTCATGGGCATGCCGCAAAGTTGTTATTATTGTTCCCATTATACAGATGAGGAATTCTGCCAAGGATCAAAGAAGTTCAATGACCTGCTCAAGATTACAGAACTATTAAACGAGACAGAGAAGGAAACTGAGTCCAGATCTGTCAGGCTCCAAAGCCCTGTTCTGTCTGCCACTCCATCTGGCCTCGCTGGGGCAGCAGCGCTGCTGGGCCCCGGGAGTCCGGCTCCCCTAAATGCTGAAGGTAAAGAGGATAGCATTCTTCAGCTGATGTCCAGATCAAAGCCATCCATGATCCTGCCTTTAATAGGACAAACTGGTCCCATCTTGGATTGCTGGGACAAGCCACAGCTTTATCTGTGGCCCTTTCTAAACCTCAGTTGTCCTTCTATGGAGACCGCGCTAGGAAAATATCAAAGCTGGTCTGCCTATAAAAATGGTCTTGTGCAAGTCCTCATTTTACTGGTAGGAAAACTGAACCCCAGAACAGGGAGGCAAGTAGCTCAAAGTCATCGGAAAGTTAGAAGCAGAGCAGGGCCCAGAATCCCAGTCTCCTAATTCCTGGTTGTTCACTCTTCTTCTCCACTTCCCACCCCCACCTTCAGGCTGCACTTGGAAACCTGCAAACTAATGATCCTGGACACCAACACATTCCTCCTTTCCGTCCCTCTTCCTACCCTGCCCTCCCATGTTCCTAGGAAACTGGACAGAATCCAGAGCTGGGGCCAAAATGGTTCTCTTTCATGCATCTCTATTCATTCAGCCAACATTTACTGAGGGTTTACCTAGGGCCGGGCACTACACTGGACACTAATTCTATTATCCAAATTCAATATTATCCAAATATCACTAGCGTCCACATCTGTTTTTGGTCTAAAAGATGAAACCAGCTGAGGCCAGTGCATCTGTATGCTGGGGTACGTGTGTGTGTGTATGCACAGGTGCATGTGTGTACCCATCATGCCTGTGTGTACCAGGGGTTTGGAGGTGGGGTGTCTGCCCCCCCTCCTCCATCATAAAGGGAGTTCCCCATGAGATATGCACAGAGGTTTCTCCTTTACCACTTCTGCAGGTGTTCTATCATGCACGAACTTCCATGTGGCCAGTGTGTGCCCTGTGGGTCTATTAATATCTGCCCATCTTTTCTCTCAGAGTGAAGCCCCTGGCTGTCAATTAATGACCACTCCACTTCTCCCCCACATCTCAGCCTGGCCCAGTCCAAAGACGTCCAAAGGAATCCTCCTTGGTTCTCCATATAGATCCCCCCAGGATCTCCCTCTTATCTCTTCCTCCCAGATACAGAGAGAATCAAGCTTTCCAAACCCTTCTCAATGATCCCTCTAGAGTGGAGACTTGATCCTCTTGCCCCCTGAACTGGACAGGGAATGGCCCCTCTTACCAGTCCATGGAGCCCAGAGCTGGCAGCAGCAGTGAGGGGCAAGTGCGGGTGATGGGAGAGCCAGGCTTTATAAAGGAGGCGACAGCCAGAGCCAGAGGGGGGAGGTGAGAGTCGTGGGCAGGGCTGTTGCCAAGTCCTCACGGCCTCTCGGAAGCTTTTAGGATAATCCAGGAAACAGTGGCCCCCGGCTCTCCTGGGGGAGTGGTAGGGGGTGAGATCTGAGTTTCTGAGGTCTGCCAGGAAGGTAGGATTTCAGCTAGAAGAGGCAGCTGGGGGTGGGGAATGGAGGAACAGGACTTCCTTCCCTCCTTCCCTCCCCAGAGGTTGGATGGCAGTGGGGGAGGGACAAAGTGGTTCTCACAGGATCCAGCGGAGAGATCTTGGATGGCTGGAACTCTCCACATTCCATCTCCCTCCTTCTGAGGTTTTCTCCATGAATTTGATGGGAAGGAAAGAAGTACCACTTTTAAGAGACTTGAGACACACACACCCCCTTCTAGCCGATCGATCCCTCCCTGCGGAGCTCCCCATCAGAGAATGCTGTTCAAGTGGGGCTCTCCCACCTCTGCCGGAGCCTCTCTTCTCCTTTCCTTCATCCCCTTTTCAGTTACTTTCCAACTTGGAACCCCCAGGATCCAAAACAATCCACTTTTTGGGTCTGGGATCTCTCATTGTGAAATGGAGTGGGAAGACCAAGACCATCTCCCGGACTTCGGATGGGGTGGGGCAGCTTGGGTTGGACAAGAAGAGGTCACCTAAGAACAGAGGCGGAGCCCAGCCAAGAACTTTTACAGACAGTTCAGGAATCCTGGGACTCCAGGAGAGTGAAAAGCCTGGGAATACGGCCTGGAAAGGGAGATGGGGCCTGGAGCGGAATTTAGGTGGTGGCCCCACATCCCCAACCATTTACATGAACTTAATTTTAGGGTGGTTGTAAGTTTAGGCCTGTCAGCTAACAGGAGCATGTCCTGGAGCAGAGGGGGACAACAGCCCAGGAAGGAGAAAGGAGATGAAACAGAGTAAGACTGGTTTCCCAGAGCTCTCTGAAGCTAGCAACTCTGAGCCACATCAGAATGGCCTGGAGCCTTTTCAAGGGGTCACATCTCACGCTCAGCCGTAGCCCAGCACCCTTGGTGCTGAGGCCAGGCACTGCTGCACCCTTCCGGACCCGCACACGACCCAGTGACTTCGCCTCGAGGGCCACCTCCCCCCACGGAGTCTAGCACAGGGTGAGTCAGGGCGCCTTCATCCTGAACTCTTGTCCCACCCCTCCCCCTACACCCCCAGAAATCTCTAGACTGGGGATTCCCAGTCCCTTCATTAGCTTTTCAGTAATTATCCTGTAAAAGCCCTGACAGGTCCTTCCTCTCCCCATTTCAGAGATGAGAACACTGAAGCCCAGAAGAGCGCTAAAAAGCTCAGCAGAGAGCTACCCATCAGGCGGGAGAGAGTAGAGCGGTGGCGGGGGACTTGGGAGGCAGAGCTGCACCCCTTCCTTCAGCCCTGGGCCAAGTGGGCAGGACAGGGCCAGCACAACTTCCCCCGGAGGACCCAGGCGTCAGGACTGTGGCAGGCTCCAGGGAGGGGCTTCCCTGTCCCTCCCCACCTTCCAGCCCAGAAAATCAGAGTGAGGGGGGGAAACAAGCTGGGGAGACCACACAGGTGGAGTAAATAATGTTAATACGGGAGCATTATCACTAGGGCATTTCCTCATGGATAAATGTCTCAAATACCAAAGGATGCCTCCAAATTATAGTTAATTACAGAGTTGATTTGCATAAATTATAAGGTGAGCATACAAATTCTTTCAATCGGTTCCATATGCTTAGGTAGCAGGTCCAGTCCAAAAGATGGGAGAATCTTGGGGTGGGGGGAGTTGGGGGGGAGAAAACGACTCAGTCCTTGGCCTGGACCTGCTGGCCCACACCCCTTCCCCCAGCCTTTGGATCAGTAAAGGGTGTATGGAGACCCTGACTGGTTTGCTGAGACAGGAGCTATTAACACGACCCAGACCCTATCTGGCAGGGGACCCCCTTTCCTCTTCTATTCGTACCTCCGGAACAACTGAACAACGTGCTTTCCCACCACCGATGAGGGGCGGGAGGGAGAGATGAGGTAGGACTGCTGGTGGTGGGCACAGCGGGGGCCTGGAGCTCTGTGCTGGGGATGGGGCTCTGGAGTGGCGTCTGGGCTTCAGAGGGAAGGGGAGGAGTGCTGGAGGAGGCCGAAGGCCAGCGGGGTTAATGGCGCATCCAGGCCCCTCTCTTGCTCTCAGCTCCCCCTGGAGCCACGCCCTCCCCCAACTGCAGTCGTTCCCAGAGCCAACCCTGGATCCCAAGTTTGATGTTGCCGCTGCCTGCACCTTCCAGGTGGCTCCTCAGAGGCTCAGACTCCCAGACTTTTGTCTCCAGCTCCTGGGCCCATTTCCTCTGCCCTCGCCTCCCAGCCCCCACCTCCTCCCTCACCCACCTCTAGCAGCTAAGACCATACTTCCTCCTCCAGCTCTTGGGTTTGTCCCTCCCTCCTGGCCCCCATCCTCACCCAGAGGCCTGCCTCCTTCTGGTCCTCCACCTTTCTCCTCCTTACCAGCCTCCTTCCTCCAGGCACCCCATCTCCTCCACACTCCATGGCCAACTTTGCTCTTCCCATTCTCCAACAGCTTTCTGCTGCCCCAGCTGCTCACCTTCCCCACCTCAAACTTTCTTACCTCACACCACCCCACAAACCCTTACTGCATGTGGCTCTCTCATTTTTTTCCCCATATACCTGCTCCAAAGACCAAAGCTACTGGATTAGTTTAAGTAGAGACGAGGAGGCTGGGCTGAGGTCCCCCAGATGCCGTGGGTGAGAGTTTACCTTTGTCTTCTCATCCGAAAGTCAGCAAGACAGAGGGGGGAATGAAGAAAGAGCCTAAAATGGCTCCTGGTACTTAGTAAGTGCTTAATAAATATGTGTTGAATGAAGGGAGGAAGGAATTGGAAGTGGGCACTGGTCTGTGAAAATTCTAGGGAAGTGTCAACTTGGTGACAGGAATTACTTCTCCCCTGGAATATTTTTCAGGTCTCCTATGGGGTTTCTGCCACTTCTTCCCCAACCACCTAAGTTGTCCTTTATTTAAATAAACCAATAACAGATGAATCATGCTGAAATGCCACTCCGGCTTGGCCCTCTCCATCTTAAACACCTCCAGTGGCTCCCCAGTGCTACCTGGGAAGACCCCCCTATTTGGCCTCTGTCCCCTTTGCAATCTCCACCTCCACTGGTCCTTGTACAAACCCTCCAGCCCAGCCCCGCACGTCCAGCCACCAAACATGTCCAGCCTTCCTGCTTTTGCTCCAACTCTTTTCGCCCCTGCTGCCCTATCTGTGCCCCAGGAAAGCATATCAGCCTTCCAGCTCCTGGCTCAAAGCCTGCTTTCTCTAATGAGCTCTTCCCTTATTAGCACATCACTGGCTTGCTCCTCAGAACTTCCCAAGTACTAATTGCCACATGCCCCGTTTCCATGGAATTGTTTTCTTATCTTTCCCACCGGTCAGTAGGCTCCTGGAGGGCAGGGGCAATCTCTTCAATGCCATGCACTCCACCGGGCACCTTTCTCTGAGAAAGGTGGATAAGCCACGGCTGAATGATTTAGAAAATTGTTTCCCTGGAATCAAGGCTTCCAGAAGCTCCTCAGCTGGGGAGGGTAGCGGTGAGGGTAGAAGCCTGGGTCAGCTGGGAAGACACAACAGAGGCCTTGAAATCCAAAGATCCATGAAGGAAGTGAGCCCAGCTTCCCTGACATTCACACACACACACACACACACACACACACACACACCCTGCCGCCCTCCCCCACCCTGGCCCCTGCTTGTGTGATGGAGGTGGAGGGACCCAGCAGGATGTCTGGGACCTGCAGAGCTTGGGTGAGAGCTGAGGGATGGTGATGGGCTCTGCCCTGTCAGCCTGCTTGGAACAATGAGTTGGAGGTTTGGAGTAAAGGGAGCAAGGACAGTGAGCGGGAGTTGGGAGAAAGCACCGGCGGGCCAGCAGCCGTGGAGAAGAGCAGAGGCAGAAACAGCAGAGTCCTCTTTGTCCCTCTTGGGCACTTAAAATCCTCACCAGCGTGGCTGATTATGTCATGCCTCAGCTCAAAAACATTCAGTAGCTTCCCATTACCTACAGGAGAAAGTCCATACCCTCCAGCCTGGAAGGTAAGCCCCATTCCCCATCTGATCTCAGCCCACCTTCCAGCTTCATCCCTCTCCCTCCCGGGGGCCGCCACAGGGGGCTTCTACCTTATTCTTATTGCCCACAGGTTTTTTTGTTGAGATTTATTTATTTACTTTAGAGGGGGAGGAAGGGCAGAGGAAGAGAAAGAAGTTCAAGCAGACTCCCCGCTGACTGCGGAGCCTGACTCAGGGCTCAGTCTCACCCCTAACCCTAACCCCAAGATCATGACCTGAGCAGAAATCAAGAGTTGGTCACTTAACTGAGTCATCCAGGTGCCCCTGTCCACACATTTTTATGACACATCATGTTCCTTATCTTAAATGCTCTTCCTCATTTCTCTGTCTAGGAGCTCCTATTGATCCTTTGAAGCCCAACTCATATGTCCCCCTCCTCCATGAAGCCTTCTGCAGTTCTCCAAGTTACCCTTTTCTGTGTCCCAGAGTCCTAAAATACAGAGGGCTTAACACCAGTGGGTGATAGCATTAGTTGTGTGTGTGTCAGATTGTGAGCCCCTCAGGAGACTGGAATTTTCTCTGGTCATTCTCTGGTCATCTTTGTACCAACCCCCCAGCATCTCATACAGTGACTAGTATGGAGTGTACAGTAAATATATGTTGCACTGGATTTATTTGCATCCTTTGCAGAGGATAAAGGGCTACCAGGGTGGAGGTTGGTGGGTTTTCTATAAATCCCTTTGTCACAGCCACCCATCGTCTGCCTTGTGGGCATCAAGATGCTGCCCGAAAAGTGTGCCTTGACCCTTCCTCTTTCACCACCCCCCACTGTGCCCAGTGTCCTTTCAGGAATCCAAGATCAGGCTGGCAACAAGGCACCGAGAGGCCCCGCATCCCGTGTCCTGGCCAGTTGGGCACGGCCACCAACCTGCAACCAGGGTCTCCCAGAGAACCTGCAGCAGGATCCCATGAGAGGGGAATTAGAGGGGAGGGCTTGGTATCAGGACCTGGCAGGCAAAATCAGGCAGGTAGTGGGGAGGGCGGGCAGTGCCCTGGAAAGGGGGCCGGTCTCATTGTTGTGGTCTGTCTGGGAGATTCCTCCCCTTTTTAATTTGCTTCCTGATTGAGGGGTTGGCTCTGCCTGCCCAGCTCCCCCATCATTATGTGCTGCCGGCGGCTCAGGTGCTGGCGAGCCTGGCGTGGCCCCTGGGTTATTACCTGGAGCTCTGGGGGTGGCAGAGGCTACCCCTCTGGCCGGGGTGGGGGCCTGTCTGGAATTTGCCCTGATCCTACCACCCACAGGACAGTCAGCCCGATGCCTAGCATAGTGGACACACTCAGGGTGAGGGTCTGTTTTTATGGGAGACAGCTGGTTCCAGGGAGACTTCGAAACCTGAAAGAAGGTTCATCTATCTGTAAAGCGCCTACAGTATTGATTCAGGAACCTGAGACTGTTCACCCCAAATCAGAGCTCTTCCCCAAAGGCTGATAAAAGGTCCTGAAGTTAGACATCAAGAAGAACTTCCCAGCCATGTTGGCAATGAGAAAGAGAGGGCAGTGCAGCTTGGTGATTTCCACCCCAAATTCTCCCTCTACTGCAGCGTTCAGAAAGCCGAGTCCTGGAGGAGCAGGAGTGTCACTGATCCAAGAACCCATGACGACCAGAACCCAGAATCTAGGAAGTTCCTGTAGTGTGGGCTCTCCTCACTGATGCCCGGGAGGGTTAGTTAGACCTTAGACCTCTGGCCAGCCGGGGGGCACAGCCTGGAAACCTGCAGGGGAGAAGCCGTGCCTCTCCCTCTCTCTGAGTCCCCAAGGCTCCTGTCCTTTGCCCCGTCTCCGATTGGGCCTGTAGGCTTCAAGGACAAGAGATAATATCAAGACAAACAGGAAGTGCTGAATTAGAGACATGAAGTTTGCTGTTTCAGAGGGCGCCCCGCGCCAAGCCACGGTGCCAGGTTGGCAGCCCCGGAGCCCGGCGTCTGCCTGCTCTCCACAGAGCAGCCAGGGGCCCCTTCCCACCCTCACTCGGGACCCTGGCGGGAGGGCTCCCTGGGGAGGAAGGGAGCGGGGAGGCCGGGCATGGTGGCGGAGCGGTTGAACAGTGATTCTGTTTTCTCCACCCCAGCTGAACTGTTGCAGTGTCGCCTCTGATTCACCCTGAGCCTTTAGTTACTCATTCAGCAAATACCCGTGAGCGCCTACTCTATTCCAGGCATGCGCTGGGCACAGTCCCTTCCCTGTGTCTCTAACACACCACTCACTCAAACGGAAGCTCCAGGGAGGCAGGGGCTTCTGTCCACTCCATTCCCGGGGCTCGGAATGGTGCCTGGCACTCTCTGAGGGCGTTGGAGGTTTGTGGATGAATGGAAGTCAGGATGGACGGGTGGAAGGCGGGCAGGCAGGCAGGAAGGAACCCTTAGAATGGATCTAGTGGGACCCCAGGATTTTTCAGTCCGCTGGACTCTTAATGAGGACATTGATGATCCACAGATGCTCTTCTTCCCATCCTGGCTGCCCCCACATGATTCTTTGAGTCTTGACACTAGGAGGTAGCCATGGTCCATTCTCTTGCTGGGATTCCACCCAGGAGTTCTGCCTCTAGACTGTAGTCAGAGGATGAGGAAGGCGGGCTGGTGGGGCAACAGGGGCCGTGCGTGCAGGAAAGCCCACCAGGCCCCTCCCTGGGGAATCGAGGTGCTCCCTCGAGGTCGCCCAGGGCCTGGGAGCTGACTGCTCTCCTGGGTCCTGGCGAGCCGCCCTCTGCCCCAGCCTTCCTCCATCCTCGGTGATGGTGCCAAGTGAGGCTTCAGCCCGGCAGAGGCTGAACTGAGAGCCACCCCACCTTGTTCCTGCGGCTCCATCTCCCCGATCCACACCCAAGAGGTGAGATCCTGGGGCAGTTGGCATCTGACAGCCTGGCATCGACTCATGCCAACAGCTTGGAAGCTGCAGTAATTAGAAGGGAAGAGGGAGAGGGGGGGAGAAGAGAGCGAAGGCAAGCTCGGAGAGAAACCTTCTCCTGCCTGCCGCAGGGCAAACTACTTCAAACGAATTCGTTTCGCTCTTGTGAAACTGAAGACAATTTCCTTTTCTGTCATAAAACAAATTATTGCTCATCAGGAGCACTGGGCTAGTCTCTCTCCCCAGGGTTTGCTCTTACTCCCATGCAAAGCCCCAGGTGGGCAGGAAGATGGGGAGCATCAGGGGAGGGGGCCCAGAGCACAGGAGGGGATTCAGTGGGAGGCTCTGGGGGTGGGTAGGAAGAAGGTGTGGAGAGATTAATGTTCCCATCAGGAATGAAATAGCCCAGTATCCCCCTCATCAGCCTCCTCCACTGACCTGGGAAAGGGCCCAGGACCATCCCACTGGCTCTAACCCCCAGCGCTGAAAGGGACCCAGGAGGTCATCTCATCCATCCTCCTGCCTCAGAGCCAGCCTGGAGGAGGCTCCACCTCCTCCCTCAGGCACCTGTTCCTGGGGTGGGGTGGGGGCGGGGACAGGAAAGGGGAGCCCAGAGAAGCTGAGGAACTTGCCAGAGATCACTCAGCAAATTAATTAATGGCAGATCCAGGATTAGAATCCAGTGGGTTCTCTTCCAGGCCAAGATTGGAGGCTGCCTGGGGACTTTTGTTAGCACTTTTTTTTTTTTTTAAGATTTTATTTATTTATTTGAGAGAGAGAGAATGAGAGACAGAGAGCATGAGAGGGAGGAGGGTCAGAGGGAGAAGCAGGCTCCTTGCTGAGCAGGAAGCCCGATGCGGGACTCAATCCGGGGACTCCAGGATCATGACCTGAGCCGAAGGCAGTCGCTTAACCAACTGAGCCACCCAGGCGACCCTTTTTAGCACTTTTGACGACTCTGGATTGCTCCAGTCAGTCCACGGCATCCGAATCCTACTGCTAGGCGAGTAGAAAGAGGGGACGGGCGGATGGAGCAGGTTTCCTCTTCCCTCCACGATGGGCTCCCACAGAAAGTCCTTGCTTCGGTAAACTCTTCCAGGGAACCTCTGGTCAGACCCACCACAGGAGCCGTGGGACTTTCTCTCTTCCCACCCTACCCCTCCCTACGCTTTCCTAACTCTTCCTTTCTCTTCACTGCCCTGCAACCTGGGCCCGAGCTCAGGGGAGACACACTTCTTATTTCTGCTTGCCAGTTCTTTCTCAGCACCTCCCCCTGATAATCACACTCATCCCCTCCCTCACCTCTTCAAGTCCCGCTGTCATGGACTTTTCTGGGGTGTTTCTAATCGGGGTGGGGCGAGATCCAAACCCCATCCTCTGAGAACTGCTGGCTTACCTCAGCAAGAGCCAGCACACATGCCAGGAGAGACACTGGCAGACTCTGGCTGAAAGGGGGGAGGGCATCAGGACTGGGGAGATAGGCCAAGGCGCGAAGGAAGAAGCAAGGCCCGGTGAGGGCTTCCTGGAGGACAGAAGGAAGATGTGAGGAGGTGTTTGGAGTAGAAAATCTAAGCTGCAGAACTCTTGGAGATGAGGAGGAAGATGGACCCAGGTTGGGGAGGCATGCCTGGGAAGGGACTGGGAGCCAGGACAGGCAGGCACCTAGGAAGGTCCAAGAGTGGCAGCCATTTCCAGTGATGTGGAAACCGAGTTTTAAGCCAGGGTGGATGGAGAAATGTTTGGGACTGGCTGCCAGACTGGAGCAGCCAGATATCTGTGGGGAGCAAAGCGTTGGAGATGGCGTCCGAGGGCGGAAGGGAGACGGGAAAAGTCACCCAGCCCACCTCTCTGCCCCCGGGGCACACTGTTCCTTTCCCTCCCAACTAGTTGGCCAGCACTCTTGCTCCCAGGGTAAGTGGGGCCTACCACCTGCCCAAGTTCTTCACTCAGTAACACCCCTAGAAGGTCCTCCTTGGGTCCAACCACAATTCCCCTAGTGGCCAGTGGGGGCTTGGCAAGGAGAGGGGCAGGAGGGAGACCACAAGCAATCCCCCCCCCCCCTGCCCCGTGGTTTCCCCCTGGTGGGAAGAGAGACAGGCAGGAGGTGAGCAGAGGGCAGGGCTGGGAGAGGATCGTGTCAGGGCGAAGACTGTGGCTCATCGGACACGCCACGCTGGGAATCCGAGAATCCGCAGTGGGAATGGGCCAGGCTGGCAGGAACAAAGGATGAAAGGGAGGTTGAACGACCAGCTGGGACATCCACACCCACTGCTGACGTACATCAGCTCCAGTGACCTCAGCCAGCCGTCAGACCCCATCTCATTGTGCTGTGCCAGAGGGGTCCCCCTGCACCCAGCCCCTTAACAGGGCCTGAGAACATCAGGGAAGTCGGTCAGACTCCCAGAAGGACCTGCTGTCAGGATGAGTTTGGGGAATGACCTTTCCTGAGATGGACAGGGTCGGAGGAGGGGATGCAGGGAGGTGAAGAGAAATGACAAGGCTTAGGTAGAAGGAAAAGGGGGGGCAAGCGTGATGGCTGGGCCCCTTGGCCTGAGGATCAGAATACCCATGATCAAAGGTTCATGTCTAGGTAAGGATTCTGACGATGGGAGGGCAGGGCCCAGGTTGGCCTGGAATATGGAGGATTGGGTTAGACACTGAGAAGAACTTCCTTGCTTTTGGGTAATAGGACCACCTAGAGCCTGAGTGCAGAACCCCACCGACAACACGGGAAGTGTGCAATTATGCGTCCTGTGCAAGGGCAGATGGCCACTTGCTCATCTCGCCAGTCAGGGAGCTTTGACTCTCCCACCCTGGCTCCCCAGACCCACCCAGCTTCCTGGGCTTCCCAAAGAAACCCAACACCAGCAGCTCAGCTGGTCCCTTGGACCAGGAGGGATGTGGAGGACTGTGATGTTAGGGTGGTGGCTGCCTCCCACTCACCCCACTGTGGAGAAGGAATGGGCTCTTACCCCTTTTCTCTCCCAGCCTTGATGCTGGGGGCCTGGCAGGGGAGAAGCCCTCCGACTGGGGAGCTCGTCTGCTTCTAAAGAGCTCAGCCCCATTGGAAGCCCTAATCAGACCCTCAGGTACAGCCACCTGCACGTTCCTCCCCTCCGCCCTTCACACCTGCAGACGTGGGTGGATATGGCTCCTTGCACAGAGTTCCGCACGGAATCATGCAGGTGGATCCCCTGCCGTCACGCACACACACACACGCGCGCGCACGCACGTGCATGTACACCTCACTCACCCACACGCCCTCCTGGGGCATCCCTCACTGAGAGGCTCATTCAGACCCCAGTGCAGACAAGTGCTGCAGAATCACTCCACTCATACACCCGCGGCAACCTCTAGGGCACACGCGGGTGCACACGCTCATGCACCGGCCCATGCCCCCCTCGCTGTGTTGCTGGCACGCACGCGGTGGCCACACACACTCTCCTGCTGACATAAGGCCTTCCCCCACTCCAGAGGAGCCCTTCGCTCATGCGTTTCTATCACACTCTCTACTCCCACGCTGCAGCCCGTGTACTGAGCACCTGCTACGTTCCTGGGCGGGGCTGAAGACACAACGTGGCGCTTCAGCGGATTTGCTCACATGGTGAAGGGAGACTGGAACTAATTTTTTTTAAAGATTTATTTATTTATTTATTTATTTATTTTTAAAAGATTTTATTTAGGGGCGCCTGGGTGGCTCAGTCATTAAGCGTCTGCCTTTGGCTCAGGTCATGATCCCAGGGTCCTGGGATCGAGCCCCGCATCGGGCTCCCTGCTTGGCGGGAAGCCTGCTTCTCCCTCTCCCACACCCCCTGCTTGTGTTCCCTCTCTTGCTGTGTCTCTCTCTGTCAAATAAATAAAAAAAATCTTAAAAAAAATAAACAGATCACTGCAAAGCAGAGTATCACGTGCTGGAAGAGGCATAAGCATAGAGAACTGGGGAGACATACTAAGTCTTGGGGGTCCAAAAAGCCTTCCCTCGCAAAGTGGCAACTTTCCCACACTCAAATAAACCCCTGCTAGAGGCCAAGTGTTTTATGTGCATTGTCTTATCTATTCTTCACAACCACCCTGTGAGGTAGGCATGCATATCCCCATTTTACAGGAGAGAAAACTGAGGCTTACATAAGTAACACGCAAAGTCATGCAGCTAATAAAGTAGTGCAACACGGATTCCAACCCAGAGCTGCCTGAATCAGAGCCCACGTGCTCATGGTCACCATTAAACCAGCTCCGTCATAGATTTGAACTTTCGCACCCACAAGGCCCTCACCTACTCCCTGGTGCCTCTCAGCAACCCTCCTAATGCTACCCACACCCTCCGTCTCCCACCCCTCAGGTGCACACACAGGCCCACCTCCCAGCCTCTGCTCTCAGGCACCCTCCCTCCCAGAAGACAGGGCCACTTGTCCCTAGAGGAGCCCTAATTGGCAGGTGCCGAGGCTGCCGCCAGAGCTTTAGAACAGGCAGAAGGGAGGGAGGAGAAGGGTTCCTGAGGCAGGGGGCTTGGGAGCTGGGATGGGGGAAGAGGGAGGGGGCTGGCTCCAGTGCCCTCTCCTCTGCTCTGCAGGTGTAATTAGCCCTGGCAGATGAAAGGGCGTCTTTGAAAGCGGGTGAGATCCTTGTCTGTCAGCAGGGCGCTCTGGGTGGCATCGGCAGCTTATCCTGAAACCACACACGGCACCAGAGCCGGGCTGTCTGGGTGCTGCCCGGGAGGCGGAGAGGCGGACCCCAGGGGTGTGGGCCCTGGACTCCCCACTCCCCAATATCTCAGCCCTGAGCACCCTCTTTGGGCAGGAGCGTCTCAGAACAGAGAATCCTTCAGAGCCTGGCAATGCCAATCCCATAGGCTGTTGCCCCATCTCTGGGGCCTGAGGGCACAGGGTCCTCCCCTCCCCCGCCAAGCTGGACAGGAGGCCAAGGACAATGGCTCTAGGCAGTCCTTTCATCCTGAGATCTCAAAGCGCCATCTAATTAACCCCGCCCAGGTCGGGGACTTCCTCTGGAGTCCCTTTGGAGGGGTGTGGTCTGGGACCAACAGTTCCCAGATCCCAGCTTGGATAGGAGGACAAGGTCTCCCAGAATGTTCATCCTGTTTGGGACCTGGGACTCTAGAGGACTGGTGAAGTGGGGGTGCTGACACCAAATTCGGAAAGGTTCGAGGACAGAGGATCTCAAGGGAGCCTAAGTTTGAGACCTGCAGAGGCCAGTCTCTGATACATCCCATTTCTCTCCTCACAGATGTGTTCAAACTCAAGCAAAGGCTGGATCTCACAACCATGTGGAGTGAAAGAGGCCAGACACAAGGGTGCACAGTACATGTCTCCATTCATATGAAGGTCAAAAATAGGCAAAAAAAAAAAAAACCTACGTTCTTTGAAGTCAGCGATTCTATTACCCTTGGGCAGTTTAGTTCAGAAGGGGGCACAGTAAGGGCCTGGGACAGTGGTAATGTTCTGATCCTTGAGCTGAGTGCTGGTCACCCAGGTGTGTTCATTTGGTGAAAGTTTATCCCACATTTTACTTACAATTTACTGAGATCGTATATTTATGACATTTTTCTATTTGCATGTCATAGTTCAATAAATGTTCACGTTAAATTTTTTTTTTACACATCAAACCAAAACTTTGTTTTATGATTCCTTGAAGGGGCTCTCACAGCTGTCTCCTTCCTCAGCTGGAAGATCACAGGGGTCACTCCAGAATGAAAACCTGGTGAGGCCAGATTCCTGGAGAATTTCTTGACTATGTGTGTGTGGGTAAAAAGCAGGGGGTGGGGGAATGTGGAGCTGTGCAGAGTCAACATATTGGTATAGGATCCTGCACCCCTTTCCCTATCACCCCTCCCCAACACTCACACAAACACTAATCAGTTCTACTTTGCTGAAAGCCAATGGATGCTTTGATGCTAAGGGAGCCAATGAGATTTGCCAGGATCCCTGCTTGCCTCTGCCCCACCCCCTCTATCTGCTCCTGAAATCCATTCCCAGTCGGGTCCCACCCTCCCCCCCACCCCACACACACACCCATGGTCAGCTCTGTCCCTTTCATCTCCCTCCTCTGCTTCAGGGCCTAAAAGAGGCAGCTGGGGAGAGGTGGAGGGGTGTTTGTGAAGGAGGCTTTGGTCCCCACCTCATCAAATGACATCCTTGCTTCTTTGTCCTTCTAACCCTGGAAAAGGCAGGAAGCATTACATTCTTCACTGCCGCTGAGGGAGAGGGCTTTGAGCTGGACCTTCAGGGACAGCTTCCTGATAACAGGGACGTTAAGAAATCCTTGGAGAGAGTGAGAACAGAACCAGGAGAAAGATGAAGGTTGCTTTGAATACTGACCTGCCTAGAGATGAGTCCTCCTTACAGCGTCCTAGGCTTGCTGGTGTCCCACTGCAATGAACCCCTCAACCAAGCATGAACACAGCGAAGGTTCTTGCTCCTGACATCACATCTCCTGCTGGAAGGGATCCTAAATGTCCGGGTTTCCTAGCTGGTACTCCAGAACCCACAGCCATACCAGATACTGAAACTCTGCCTGTGTTAAAAGTGACCTCAGGAGGTGCCCATCCTTTCCTGTTCTGAACTCGGTGGGTGTTCCCCTGGTGACCTGGTCTCCACTGGTTTGCCTGGCTCCATGATTGAGTCTAGAGCTCACCTTCTCTAGAATTTTCTGGCAGATCCCAGCCCTCCCAGAACTCATTTTCTCTAAGTAGCTCCCCTACAACATGCTGAGAAGAGGGATTTGTACTGTTGTGACCTTCCTGCCGGCAGGCAGAGTCCATAACGTCCTCAACTATTCCCAAGGATCTGTGTTCGTTTTGCTCACTAATTGTATCAGAAGCACTCAGAACAGTGTCTGGCACATAGTAGGAGCTCTAAAAACATTTATTGTTTGATGAATGGTTCTTATGCTCAGAAAGTCCCTCCACCAGAAGTCCATCCTACATCCCTCTTGCTGCCACTTATTTGTTTTTTTAAACTTTATTTATTTATTTAAGTACTCTTCACCAGCATGGGGCTTGAAGTCAAGACTGGGAGATCAAGAGTTGCATGCTCTTCCAACTGAGCCAGCCAGGCCACCTCCCACCCCACCCCCCATTGCTGCCATTTAAATTTTGAATTGTCCTGGCCTCAGAAGAGAGGGGTCCTCTGCCATCAATTATGATCGAGCGCCTACTGTGTACAAACCTTTGTGATATGTGACTCTCTTCAAAATTTGTCTTGGCTCATCACGCTGCTTCCTACTGTCCTCCCACCTCCCCTCCAAGTCCAGCCTTTATGCAACTTCAGTGGTCTATTCGCCAAGAGTTACCCAAGATTTAATAAAATATAACAAGAAACGAGAGGTTTGCTATATTTGTCCGTTCTATTTCTTTTTTCGTCTCCATTTAAGAGAAACGGAAACCTCTCCGTTTCTCCGTCCTTTCCTCTCTGTGCGCCTCTGGCTCGCTGCGCAGGCTTCTCTGTGGCCCGGGTCTCTGCTTCTCTGCTGGAGTCTCCCCCCTTTATCTTGGGGAGTGTCGCTCTGTTTCTTCCTTGGTGCGTGGCTGTGTCTCAGGCTCCCGGGCTAGCTCCCCGGCTCGCTCTCTCTTCTCCGTTTCCTTTACAACAAACAGGTAAACAGGTGACCGAGAAGTAGGAAAAAAAGAAGCTAGAGTGGAGTGTTTTCTCCCAGGTATCGGGGTCGCAGGTAGCTCCAAGCCTAACTGGGAGCAAGTCCCGACAGGTGCAACGCCCGTCCAGATGTTGCGCAACGCGAGGCGCGTGCCCGGAGCCCAGTCCTGGGTCCGGTTCCCGGGCTGAGGACGGGGGTGGGGGGTGGATTCAGACCAGAAAGATTCTTTCAGGTCCCCGTCTGGGAGACCGACCCCCGCCGGCTCAGCTCCCGCCCACCCCGGCTCCGGGGCCGTAAGGGGAGGCCGAGCGGCGGCTTGCCGGAAGGGGACAGTTTGGGACCCGGGAGGGGAGTTCCCCGCGTCTGGGCCCGTGGGGGGAGCTGCAGGCCGGCGGGGTGAGTAAGGCCCAGCGGACGCAGGAGGCTCAGTGGCGGCGGCGGCGGCGATGGGGAGGAGGGTAATTACGCAGGGAGGCTCTCGCCACAGCACGTCCCCACAAATGAGAGGCCCCGGGCCCCAGACACCACACAACAAAGCAGGAGGCAATTATTTGGCTCCAGTGGGAGGGGACAGCCCTTCGCCGGCCCACTGCCGCTGAGCACCCGGCCTCCGCTGAGGGCGCTGGGGGGCGGGGTGGGGGGCCGGGGCCGCTCTCACCAGCCCCCTGTGAGCAGGGGAGGGCCCGAGGGGCTCCCGCTGGGTCACCCTCAGAGGGGGTCCACGTTTCGGAAGGCAGAGCGGTAGGAGGCCCTGGGCATGATTAGAGCCATCCCTCAGCCAGCCGGGAGCCTCCCCCAAGGCCTCAGGGGAGGCCTCCTGGGCACCCCACGGGAGAGAGGCCAGGAGGGCCCGGGGCGCCCGCTGCAGCGTGGAAGGCGCTTTGTCGGTTCCGGGGGGAAGCCAGTGGCCAACATCTGACCCCCCCGCCCCCTTCCCCAGCTGTGGCCACACAACTGGCAACCAGAAGCCTCTCAGGCAGGTGGGGAAACCACAGAGGAGGGAGCGGGAGCCAGGGAGATTCCAGAGCACGTGGCCAGGCCTGGAATTCACGCAATTGATATGCAAATCAAACGCAAATTGGTCCTCTTTCCCCCCACCCCTCAAAAATCATCCGATCGGGGCCCCTGTGGTAGCAGAGCATGCCCGATCAGCTGGGGGTACCCCAGCCTCTGCTGGTCTCCCTCTCCTTCTCCAGCCACCCATGTTTGCTTCAGGAAAACTGTTAGCGAGTCCTACCAATACCTTGGAATCATGAGGAACCTTCCTGCCAAGGACTTCCCCCTCCTTGATGAGAGAACCCAAAGTACAGATGGAGAAAAAGAGGCCTTAAGAGATTCAGGTACTTTCCCCTGTTCTAACAAAACACCTGGAGGATAGCAGGGCTCCTAGAACCTTCTGACAACGGCCCTAGGTTATCAGCATGCCAGCTGGGGGAGGAAAAGGAGAGCAGGACTAGGAGCCCTAAAATCTGCTCTCTGGTCTCAGCTTTGCCCCTAACTTGCTGGGTCACCTCAATCCTGTCACTTCTCTTCTCTAAGCCTCAGTTTCCCTGAATGTCAATCCTGTCACTTCTCTTCTTAAGCCTCAGTTTCCCTGAATGTCAAATGACCATCTCTGGAGGAAAAAAAAAAAAAAAAAGGCTCTTCCAGATGTGGAGTCCTCTTTTTGCACCGCGGCCCTCCAGGGTTGCTGCCCAGAGGCCCATGAGCCAACTGTCCCCTTCTTTGTCCTCACCAGCTCTACCCTCACTGCCCCAGGCCAACCAAGGATGAACCCCGAACCCCTGTCTTTCTCCATCTTCAAAATCTCACTCAAAATCCACTTGAGGGAGCCTCCTCTGATTAATTCTACTAAACTAATTGCTCCTTTATGTTGGGGTCCCCTCCGTCTATGAAAGGCCCAGCATTCACAGCTGTCCCTTATGTTTGCCTTGCTGCTATGTTGCTGAAAGAGCTTCTAAGTAATTTTGAAAATATGTATCGTGTCCCATTGTGTCCCCCACCACCCGACCCCAGGATGGAGGCAAGGGTTGTGTCTCCTCCATGAGACTAAGGACTTCCCATGGACTTGAGTTGTGTCATTGGGACAGAAAGCCCCCATCGGGGTGGGACTGTGTCTCTGCCATCAGATTAGGACTTTTCCCTAGGGTGGAGGACTCGGCCTCCTCTATCTGCCCCAGCCTGGATTTGGCAGGAGCCATTTGACAGTGGGGAGGGACCCAGACAGCCTGCCTTTCCCAGGTCTCCACTGGCCGATTTCTCATTTCTCAGCTTCCCCTTCAAGCCCGAGCAACAGCCAGGGCGGCCGCTTTCGCCATCACCCTCTCCTGCCCAGGAGTGATTCGCCTCTTCCTTGCTCAGGAAACTGCTCCAGCACTCTGCCTCGTCCCCTTCCTCCTCCTCCTCCTCTCTCAGCCTCCAGCCTCCCAGTCCCTCTCTAGGGCCTCAGGGCAAGTATTTGCCATCTGCCGTACGGTGCGTTCCTGGGGCTGGCTCCAGGCTCCCTGGGAGGCCTGAGAGCCCTGCTCAGCTGCCCTTCACCCTCAGGGCCGCCTCATTACCCCCCAGAATGCCTGGGTCCCTTGCTCTCTCCCCTCCCAGACGTCCTGGCGTCTGCAATGCTGGGCTCCTCAAGTCCCAGACTGCCCTCTCCACTCTGGAGCTGGAAAGCCTATCAGAGTCAGCCTGAGGGGCCCATGCGAGCTGCGGGCGGCCTCCCGTGCTTCCCTCCTCCACATCTCCGTCACCACCTCAGGGAGCCTCCTCACCTTGGAACCCCACCGCTTTATATTCATCTGCAGACTACACTTTTTTTGGTCCAGTCCAAGCAAATGAATGTAAATGCAATGCAAGCCGGCTGCGAAGAGGCAGCAACACGGAGTGGCCCTGCCCCAGGGTAGAGGACTCCTCATCTGGAAGAGCCTCGCCTTTCTTTCCAGAGATGGTCATTTGACGCTCAGGGAAACTGAGGCTTAGAGAGGAGAAGTGATTTATTCGGGCATTCCTGGCTGGGATGCCTAGTCCTTTGGAAAATTCCAGGAGTCGCTGGCCTGAGTTGTGCAACAGGTGTGCTCTCCTCTTCCCCCAGACCTCGTTTAGCTGTGGCTCCTCTTTCAGTTTCGGTACTTTTCCTTCTCTGTGAGGTTCCCCTTCCCGGCCTCCTGCCACTTCTTGTTCCCGGAGGATGGGTGAGGGAGGCTGTGGTTCTTGTGTTCTCTGAGGAGAGCTGAGAGGCCAGGGCTGCCCTAGTGAGAGCTCCCACCGGCCTAAAATCCCTGTGATTAGAGTATTTCTGGGCGTGCCAGTGATATATACAGATGTGTTGGGTTAAAGACCTGTGACCCAGGGAAGGGGGGGGTCCGGCTGACATATTCTGGCATTACCACTCCTCAGAGAGCAGGAACTTGGGGCCCCTCCCCCACTCCTCGAGGGAGATTGGGGTTGTTGGGGTTGTTGCCTGGCGTGAAAGGAGGGGGTAGTCACCATCTAGAAATGCATTCAATCGGTGGATGTTTATTGAACACTTACTATGTTCCAGGCCCCAAGCTGGGTGCTGGGGATGTGGTGGAGAACAAGAGAGCCTGCCCTCAGAGAGCACGAGGGGGCAGTTCTCAAGCTTGGACTGAACCAGCATCACCTGGGATGCTCATTAAAATGAAGGCTCCCGGGGCGCCTGGGTGGCTCAGTCGGTTAAGTGTCTGCCTTTGGCTCAGGTCATGATCGCAGAGTCCTGGGATGGAGTTCCATGTCGTTGGGGTCTCTGCTCAGTGGAGAGCCTGCTTCTCCCTCTGCCTCTGCCTGCCACTCCCTCTGCTTGTTCTCTCTCTCTGTGTCAAATAAATAAATAAAATCTAAAATCTATGGGGCCCAGGACCGTGCATTTAGACAAGCATTTCCCCTTCTCTTTCCCAGGGACGTCGATGCAGGTGGTCTGGGGGCCCACACTGGAAGAGCCCTGGTGGCATGTTCTGGGTTGTAAGAATGGCCTGGAGCTCTCACAGAGCCCCGGGGAGGCAGGGAGGGGAGGAGGATGCTGAGAGGAGAGTCAGCTGGGGTAGGAGCAGAGATGCAGGGTCTCCCCTCATCACTAAGAAACAGGCCTGCCTCCCTCTTCTGATGCCGCCCCTCACAGACTAGGAGTTTGCACACTCAGCCCCCCGCCCCCACACCCTGTTGATTCCTACCCCTCACCTCCCTGGGGGCCCCAGGTAACCTTCTCCACAGTCCAGAGAGGGTGAGCACCAATGGGGAGGGATGGCAGAACTGCCTAGCAGAGACCCCTCTGACCACACTCCCCCCCACCTGCCTGGTCTCAGAGGGGCTCCTGGTCTCAGTGTCCAGGCTACAGAGAAGGGGGCCAAGAGGAAGGGATTTGAGGAAGAGAAATAGAGGGTGAGAGCAAGGCGAAGGGAAGGAGGCTGCCCCTCCTCCCCTCCAGCGCCTGGCGTTTGATGCTGGGGATGCTAAGACATCTCCTCTCCCGGAAACCCGAGGCCAGACAGATAAACACAGATGGAGGGAGAGACTCAGCTGCTTTATTTATGGGCCTGGTGACAGGCCCTCTCCTGTCTCAGAGTCCCTAATCTACCGGGCGGAAGAGCCATCCCACCCCCTCACTACCCTCTTCCCTCCCTCCTGAGACTGGGGCTCAGCCAGGCTCCAAGCCTTCCCCACAGTCAGGCACAGGCCTGTGTGCCTGCTCCCCTGGGCTGGGAGAGAGTGTCCAGGGGCTCTCTCCCAACAAGACGGGGAACACACATCCCACTCCTTGCCCACCCCCCACGTCCCACCCTGTCTTCACGGGCCATTAGGAGCCATTGGCTCTGCAAGGAGACCCACCTCCATGAAGGTGCCCAGGGACAGGTGGATGGGCTAGGTGCCACTTCAGAGGGTCCATAACCACCTAGAGGTTGGGCAGTTCAAGTGTCTTGACTTGGGAAGTGCCTGAGGAGAACCTCTGGGCCGGCCCCACATGGGCCTATCCCGAGCGGGGGTTGATGGGGGATTCCCTGAGGTCCCTAGAGGCTCAGACCCAGAGCAGAAGGCTCCTGGGCCCCTGCAGTGCTTCCCTCTAAGGAATTTCCTCTAATGGCAGTTCGTACCCACACAGAGGGGGCTCTGGGGACCCACGTTAGTTCCTCTTTTGCCCCACCCCCCTGGCGCTCACACGCCAGCAGCCTCTTATGAAGGGTCAGTTCCACTGTGGCTATCAGAGTGGGGTCCAGCCCTGGCCAGGCCTCCCATCAGCTGAGAAACACGGATTTCTCCAGCTCCCTGCCCTGTGCCCAGGTACACAGCCCCTTCGTTCTGTCCCTTTTATCCAGGTCTACCCCAAATCTGGGTAGGGGGAGAAGTAACTCAGCTTTCCAGGGAGGCCCCAGGGTCAGAGGTCAGAGAGCAGCGAAAGGGCAGGAAAAGAGGGAGGTCAGGGAGGGGGCAGATCCCTACTTGGAGGTGGCTTTGAAGCTAGACCTAAGAAGCCTTGAAAGCCCCAGAGATTTGGGGATTTGGCTCATAGGATCAGAGGGCTGTCTCCCTGACTCACAGCGGCCAGACAGGGACCTGTTCAACTCGCCTCTCTTTCTTTTTCATTTAAGTGACTTTGGTTCATCCACAGGCCAGGGAGGAACTTCACCAAAATGACACGCTTCCCCCCCCCTCCCCGTCCTCCCATTTCAGCCGGTCCCCTGATTGTCTCCCAGCCCTCCCTACCTCCCACCTTCTCCTAGCGCCCTCCTCCCCCTGGGGAAAAGGGGCAACTTGGAATCCTGGCTCAGATGTTCTGATTTACTGTGAAGTCCCAGGCAGTTTCTTTTTTGGACAAATGGGCCTGGTTTAAGGATAAATGGCATTCGCTGGACTCTCCCCCTAAATCTACTTCACATTCTCTTCTAGGAGCTTCTCCCCACTGACTGCACTCAGCCAGCTCCCTAGAGTGTCTTCCCAGTCTCTGAACACCACCTCAAGAATTCCATCTCTTTGCTGTCTGTCCTTGTTTCTGGACTCTTGTTGAATCAGGGACATGCTCTATCTCCCCTGTCAGTCTGGGAAATCTTTGTGGTCAAGAACCATGTCTCCCCTATCTGACCAACAGCTCCCTGAAGGGGTGGCCTTTTGCACCTACTTCCAGCACTGGGCACAGGCCCCCCTGCCCACCGGTGGGGGAGGGGGAAGGACGGGAGGCACGTTCAGTTCTCCACTCAGTGAACAGGTCACTACAAAGGTAAGCAAAGGGGAAAGGTTCCCACTGTGGCAACTTTTAAGTTGAAACTGAAAAGAAGAAAGGAAGAAGAGAGAGCGTTTTCCCCCAAGATTCTCCCAAGAACCTCAGAGCCTTCCTCCAGCCCCACCTCCTTGTTCTACTTGCTTTCCCCTCGAGGCCCAAGACCGAGGCCAGCAGGGTCTGTCCCATCTCTTCTGTAATGGCACGGTGCTCCATCCTCCTCCCACTTGCCTGCCCTGCCTGCCTGAGGGCCCTGGCTCCGTGCCAATTGTCAACCTGCTCAGCCCCACCCAGGGTCCTTCCTCAGGGCAGAACCAGTTGGAGAGGCTGTGCCTCCCCTTCCTGAAAGCAACTGCCAAACCTGAGACCCCCTTCTCCCTGAAGACAGGCAGTATGGATATGTGAGGCAGCTTGTGGACCACTCTGAACCCAGGAGCGTGTCTCTAGCCATGAGAGGGAAGATGAATGTGCTCAGCTTGGGTATGTTTTCACCTCCTTCTGTCCCCTCCCCTCCTTCAGGTGATGTTAGAACCCATGGTCTGGGAGAGGTCACAGTGTCCATCCATGCCCAACCCTCCACCATGCTGGATAAGCATCTCTGTTGGGTTTGAGACCCCCAGCACCCTGGCAAAGATGCTGCCATGGTCTTCTGAAGCCATGAAGCACACGGACCCTACTCTCCACTTGCCTTGACAGTAGGGTCCTAACCTGAAATCCCTTCATTGCTGCCCTCTCTGTTCCGGGTCCCCGAGGTGGCCCATGCTGATCACAGCTCTCCTTGCTCTCTCCTGGAGAGAATGGACCTGGTCCGTCCACCTGGGGCTCAGCCAGAGATGCTCACAGAGCTGCCAGGCTGGCTGGCTTCCGGCCTTCCCGTTTTAAGCCTGGGCTGCTGGAATTCCATCCTGACTTCTTTTTTTTTTAAGATTTTATTTACTTATTTGACAGAGAGAGACACAGTGAGAGAGGGAATACAAGCAGGGGGAGTGGAAGAGGGAGAAGCAGGCTTCCTGCAGAGCAGGGAGCCCGATGCGGGGCTCGATCCCAGGACTCTGCGATCATGACCTGAGCCGAAGGCAGACGCCTAACGACTGAGCCACCCAGGCACCCCCATCCTGACTTCTGATGGGCCGAAAGCTGCTGTCTCCCTTGCATCGGCGGCCCCCAGAGCTAAGAAGAGCTCTCATTTACTGAGCCCTTAGTACGGGCCCGGAACGCACACGTTCTTTATAATTGTCACAACAACCGCTGAGGTGGGTCCTATTATTACCCCCATTTTACAGATGGGGCAATGAAGGCCGTGACAGACCGTGGTGGTGGCACTTCCTGCCCAGAAGGCAGCCCACTTTGGGCCAGACCACAGTCATTGTTGTATGGACAGCAGGAGTGACCTACTGTGGACAAAGCTCTGCTCTGGGCAACTGAGGGAAAGGGCAGAGTACAAACCAGGCTTTCGCTTGCAAAGACAGCTTCTTGAGGGGTTTTCAATCTGATGGAAGAGACAAGACCACTGTCCTCTGGGAGCTGCCAGTCTGAGAGAGGAGTCTGATGGTACTAAGGAAAAATCAGCAATTCCCCTGACCCCCGATGACCCCATCCTGGGGAGCACCCACCAGAGGCCTCCACAACCACATCCGTGTCCTACGTGGGAGGCTAGCTCCTGCTGACCCTGTCCTGGGAAGAAACAGGATGGGATTCCTCTTCCCTGAGTTGCTCAGCAAAGGACAAGAGAAGACCCCTTTCTGGGCGCCTGGGTGGCTCAGTTGGTTAGGCGACGGCCTCCGGCTCAGGTCAGGATCCTGGAGTCCCGGGATCGAGTCCCACATCGGGCTCCCTGTTGAGCAGGGAGTCTGCTTCTCCCTTTGACCCTCCCCCCTCTCATGCTCTCTCTCTCTCTCATTCTCTCTCTCAAATAAATAAATAAAATCTTAAAAAGAAAAGAAAAAAGAACACCCCTTTCTGAGGCTAAAGGACTCTTGTTGGACACAGAGGCCTGCTGACTTCCAGGGCTGAGGACCTCACTTGGAGGGAGATTCTCCTGATGGCATGGGGCATGGCCCCCCGACCCGGAAGCAAGGGGATGGCTGGCGTGAACTCTGAAGGCATCTTGGAATTCCTTGCCATCCCATTTCCTCTTCATCCCGGCCAAGCTCGGAGGATTATGACAGAGTGGGCAATAAAAAGTGCCTAATTGGTTGTTGTCCAGCTGAGGCTGCTCCCCGGTTCCCTCCGCGGGGGCGGGAAACCCGCCGAGGCAGTTTCACTTTTGCTGGGGCCCAGTTTCCTGAGGGTGGCTGGCGCTAGTCCCTGGGGCTGCCTCCAAGGTGGGCGGGCCCCAGGAGGCGGAGGGCCCCCAGAGAGGACCAGAACCGCTCTTTCCCTGAGCAAAGAGGACAACACGCCTGCTGGCCTCTGTGGGAGTTGGGAGGCGGCGCAGAGGGTACCCTCTGCCCTGGGTGACAGTGCCCTCCGTCTACTTCTGCATTAGGGGGCCGAAATGGAGCGTGCTGGCTCTGGAGCCAGACTGCCTAGGCTGGAATCCTGACTGTGCCATCATCCAGCCGGATGATCCCGGGCACATTCCTTAGACTTGCTCTGCCTCAGCTTTCTCATCTGTAAAGTCGGGCTACGTGCGCATGAAGTGCTTAGAGGAGGGCGGCTCTTCCCTTCCCAGCTCTTCCCTTCGCAGCTCTGATTCCAGGAAGGGCAGAGCCAGGCATGGGCTCCTCACCTTCCCCGCAAACCTGCTCTGTCCCCAGCATCGCCCCCCCACCGCAACTCCGCCAGGGAACTTTCTAACAGACTGTTCCCTCCACTGGAACCAGCCACCCTGCTTCCTCTGCAGCTCTCCCCTTGTCCTCTTTCTCCAGCCACCAATTCCCAGGCCCAAGCCCATCCCTCCCTTGCCGGCCCCAGCCCTGAGACACCCCAGGCCCTGTCACCTGAGGCCCTCCTCTCTGTCCCGTCCGGCCGAGTGTCCAGTGTCTCCCATCAGACTGGGAAGTTAAGAACTATGTTTTACTACTGAATCTACTGGACCGTGCTAGTCATGTGTGGCCCTCCACGTCGCGGGCACCATTACCCCCTTGCCCATTCCTCAAGCTCCCCATTTTGATCCAGGAAAGTGGCACAGTCACTGGGCTGCCTGCCACCTCCAACTGCACCCAGGGGCTTGGCAGACACACAGCCGCCTGTCTGAAAAGGCTCAGGTGGATGCCGGCAGGCAGCGGAGGCCAATAGGCCTCCCCACCAGAGCCCCGCAGAAGCCCCTCCAGCGCTGGATGCTGTCACAACAGACCATTCAGTTATAAGGTCCAAACCCGGCCAGGCAGTGGCTAATGCTGCAGAGCCAAGTGGGACTCTCCAGAAACCCCCTCACCCAACTGCTGCCCTCAGAAGTCCTTTAGCCTCCTTTTCCTGCCCCTGCTATGCCGTCTGCCATCTCTTGGGGGGGGGGGGGGGGGGATGCTTATGGGTGGGGAGTGGAGTGGGAGGAAGGCGGCTTGGCCCCTAGGGGGGCAGCTGAGATTTATGGGACTGGATTTTTACAGGCTGGGGAGAGGCCCCAGGCAGGAGCTGTGGAGCCCACAGAGGAGCAAAAGCATAAAAACCTCCGGACTTGAAAGCTGAGCAACAGGCACCCCCAGGCCTGTGGGTGGTGAGAGATTTACGGCTCTTGCACAAGGCCTGGAGGGGGCCTGGGGAGCTGCAAGGACACTTCAGAGCCAGAATAACTCCCCACCAAGGCCTTCACCTTTCTCCTCTAGGAAAAAAAATTACTCACCAATAGAACAGGTTGGAACCGCCAGAAAGATGGTTATCGCTGTGGGGACCCCGCCCCACCTGGAGACTAGGTGACTCCCAACTTCCTCCCCCACCCCGGACTCTCCTTTCTGCCCCCAGGTCAGGGAGAGGTGCCTGGGGCCAGGTGGAGGGAGGGGGGTGACTTCCAGAAGGGGCCTCCTTCTGGAGGTAGGGACTGACGCTTGGATGCTTGTGTTCCCATGGCCCCTTCTCCCAGGAAGTGGGGGCAGGACGGGAGGGTGGGTTCTGGCCAATTCTGGAAGAGTCCCAAGATTTACGGAACACTTTCAGAGTATGTTTGTGGGGTAGGAAGGAGTCTTCCTTGAAGGGAGACAGGAATGGCACAATAAGGACACAAAAATACAGAGAGCTCGGTGACCCTGCGCTTGGTGACCAGCTTTCATTTAAGCCAATGAACCAGAGGCTGAGCTGGGAGTCTCATGAGCAGGAAGTGCCCAGCCCAGCCCCTACCTTCAGCTCTTGCCCACCAAACTCAGCTGCCAAGTTTCCCTCAGGCTTGACCCCAGGCTCCTCTCCCCGTCCAGGAAAGAATTATTTAGTAGTCATCGGAGCTGTGTCTAGGGCTTGACATCACTGGGGGCAGCTCAACTGGTTTAATGCTGTGTTTCTGCTTCCTCCCAGACTCTGGACTCTGCACCCCATCACCCTAAGTCCCCCCCACGTCTCCTGCACCTTCATGGATCAGCCCTGAACCTCAGCTGGGTGGAGGAGGGGTGCGCTGTTAACCACTTAAAAGGGCCCCGGGGGGAGCATCCCAGGACAGGTGAGGAGCTAGAGCCTTTGAACTGGGCCAGAGGGTGGGGGTTGCCGGAAGATGGAAATCCTGGGCCAGCCTTGCAGTGCTATAGGCAGAGGGACGGCGAGGAACTCCATCAAAGGCTGACCCACCCTCTCTCCAGTCTGGCCTTCCCCTCCCCACCCCCTAGTCCGGCCTCCCAAGACCAGAGCTGGCGCTGAGACGGCCAACTGAGTCATGTCTCGGGTGCCCAGCCGGGTGGGCACAGACTTGCCCATGGCCAGGCCCCACCCTGAGTGGTCGGTCAGCACTCCCCGGGAACAGGCCAGGGGCCCAAGTGGGGAGAGGACAGAGGCACTGTCCTTCCAAGCAGGGCACTGCTCTAATCTAGCCCAGCAAGGGAGACATTGGGGTGGGGAGCCCAGTGCTGGGTAGAAGGTGGGTAGGGAGAGCCAGGTATATTCTCCTTTCGTCCTTTCTTCTGCTGATTGGCAAGCAGGGAAGGGAAGGAAGACTCACTTGAGGTCAGGGTTCTAGCAGGGAGGGAAAGGAAGTCAGAGAGGAAAATGGCTTTGCTCCCCTGGTCCCCAACCCCCCCCACCCCCGCCCCAGCTTCAGACTACAGGCTCAAGGAGTGGGCCGGGCTGGTCAGGACCTGCCTCCAGCCCGCCTTCCTCCCCAGCAGGTCGGGGAAAATTACTCTCCTCATACTGCTTTTTATTTTTTGAAGCCAGATCAAAGCTGGGACCCAGCTGGGAGCCCTAGTAAACTCCCAGCAATGTGGAGCCTTGGAGTTTCAGCCGGGGAAGCAGGAGCTGTGGGACGGACAGGCCCAGGCCCTGGTGGCCCCGGGGTCAGGGGCGAGACAGGAGTCAGGAGTGGAGCTGGGAGGTGGGGGCCAGTCAAGGATCAGGGACTTGAAGTATCCAGGCAAGGCCGTGGCTGTGGTCAGCTTGGTTTCCGCAGCTGCTCTCCCCGAGCAGGGACCCACCCACGGAGGTATGACGCCCCAATCCCAGCGCCCAAGCCAACTGGAACGGTGTTGAGATTAGCCAAACGTCATCCCACTTTTACTTCACTGCCCTCCTCCACCACCTGCTCCGGGGCACGATTTTGTGTAGCCAGGAAGCTTTTAGATTAGATAGCCGTGTGCCCTCCTGCAAAAAAAAAAAGCACATTCCCCCTTTCCATGCCTGAGTTCAGACTAGAAAGCATCTCCTTCTTTCTTTCTTTCTTTTTTTTTTAAGATTTTATTTATTTGTTTGACAGAGAGAGCGCACACAAGCAGGGGGAGCAGTGGAGGGAGAGAGAAAAGCAGGCTGCCCACTGAACAGGGAGCCCCACGTGGGACTCGATCCCAGGACCCTGGGATCATGACCTGAGCCGAAGGCAGAACTGAGCCACCCAGGCGCCCCTCCTTATTTCTTTTATACTTTTTCGGTGAGAACTTGAAACTGAGAGTCAGCCCTGTGCCTGGCACCGTCTCTCCCTGCCTCCCCTTGTTCCTGTCCACAGCAGAGTCTTCTTGTGTAGGCCAAATAAGGGTCATTACGGTTTGGGGGGGCCTCCCTCCTCTCTAGGGTGGCCACGTCTCTTTTCTGGAATCGCACTGCCGTCCCCACTACCGTGGCTGGAAGGGATGAGTGGGGTCCCCCAGGTGAATGCATGTCTGGCACTATCCCGGGGACATGTTGTGCGGGCACCCAGACAGCCCCATTTCTTCCCTCATGCGTCCTGAAGTCTGGAGAGCCTGGATCCTGACTGGCACCCTGGTAGACCTGAGAGATTCCCCTGGAGCCTTGGCTGGCCCCGAGAAGCCCTCCTCCATGGTTACCCGGATTCCCTCCTTGTCACCCCGGGCAGCAATCCTTTGCCCCTGTTCCAGCTTCTCCCGAGGTGGAGGGATGGACACTGAGCGGGTGCACGTGCATGCGTGCGTGTGAGTGTGTTCTCAGGCACACACACCTAGGTGGGTCTGGATCTAGAGGGAAGCAAGGACAGAGGGCCACTCTACCAATTCGGCTCCCGCTGATGCACTGTGTGACCTCAGCCAACCCTACCACCTTCTTAGAGCCTCGGTTTCCCCTGGCCATAAAATATGGTGTTAATTGTCCCTCCCAGGGAAGCTAGGAGGCTTAACTGGGCAATGGCTCTGAAGTGTCTTGGAAGGGAAGGAGATCTATAAATACAAGTGATCATTAGGGGGTATTTTGCAGCCATTTTGTGGGCCCCAGTGTATTATTACTATTATCATCGCTACTGCCATTGCCAACCCCGTCACCCACTTCCTGAGTCTCTGCTGGCTGGGTCGGCGCTTCCAGGTGAAGAAGTGATGTTCCTGAGCCCAGCATCCCAGCCGATGGCCTCACTGAATCCACATCCTCCACACTCAGGGCGTCTGGGGAAGCCTCAGGAGGCCAGTGATGGCCACCAAGATGGGGCTTTGACAGGAGGGGGTCAGGGACCCAGAAGAGAGAGGGAGACAGGGCCCACCTGGGGAACTTCACTTTGTCCCTAGGAACGTCTCCCGTCTGCCATGGGAAGCCTGGACCCGGAGAAGCAGACACAGAGCTGCGGTCTTTGGATCAGGAGGGGTGGAGAGGGGCTGAGCGCAGGCGAGAGGCTGGGGCAGAGATAGGAGAATGTTACCAGACATGGGAAGATGAGCTGGTCGGTAGGAACTGATTCCTTGAAGAGGCAAATGGCTCTGCAAGGAGTCTTTTTTTTTTTTTTTTTTTTTAATTGATTCATTTGAGACACAGAGATACGGAGAGAGAGAGAGAGCATGAGCAGGGAGAGAGGCAGAGGGAGAGGGAGAGGGAGAAGCAGGCTCCCTGCTGAGCCAGGAGCCCGATGTGGGGCTCGATCCCAGGACCCTGGGATCATGACCTGAGCTGAAGGCAGACGCTTAGCCATCTGAGCCACCCAGGCGCCCCTCTGCAAGGAGTCTTTGCAGCAGCTAGAACATACCCTCTTTCCAGGGGAAGCAGGGCATGGGCCTGGCAAACAGTAGGCACTCAATGCATGCTTGCTAAACTCAATTTCTATGCTCGCCTTTCCCTTCCAGTAAGGTTAAAAACCCAGCACCGGGGCGCCTGGGTGGCTCAGTCGCTTAAGCAACTGCCTTCGGCTCGGGCCCTGATCTCAGGGTCCTGGGATCGAGCCCCGTATAGGGCTCCCTGCTCCGCGGGAAGCCTGCTTCTCACTCTCCCACTCCCCTGCTTGTGTTCCCTCTCTCTCTGTCAAATAAGTAAATAAAATCTTTTTAAAAATAAAATAAAATAAAATAAAAAATAAAAATAAAAAGCCAGCACCTGCTTTTAGAAGTGCCTTGGACGCCCCCTAGTGGCGACAAGCGAAGGCTGCGCGGGCACAGGTGCTTTCGACCCTAAAGGGCTGCTCCCTGGGAAGGGAGGAGGGAGGAGGGGGGAAGGAGGGCCTGCCCTTTCTTCCTGAGGCTCCACAGACCTCATCCCAAGGGGACGAGGGGGTAGAAAGAACCAGGTAAGAAGGAAGAACTCTGTGGAGAAGGATGGGTGGAATGTTCTTGCTGGAAGATTCCATGGCAGTTGGCGGCCAGCCATCGGGTCTGGCAGGGGAACCAGGGACAGAGGGAGCTGACAAGTCAGGGCATGGGTCAGGAGCAGCATCCCTGGACAGTGGAGAAAGGGGTGGCTCTGTGCGCACCCCTGGGGTGTGGGGTGGGGTAGCTGCCAGAGTATAATAGAGAGATACACTTTACAGCCTCCATCAATGTTTCGTGCTCATAGAAGACTAAGGAAACTTAGATCACTGAAATCATAGATGGGCTGGGGAGAAAAAAAGTAATGAGGCTTCACTTAAACTAGTTGTTTGTCCCACATTTCTCTGGGCAAGTAGGAGTGGCAGGGATGGTTCGACAAGTCTGCAACTTTGATTTCTCTGTAGGTGGAAAGAGAAGGAATGAGAATGTGGAAAACCAGAGGAGGGAAATGGGAGAAGCAGAGGCTACTGGGAAGATCCTTAAGGGAGAATGAGCTGGCTTTCGAAGGCTCAATTGGTTGTAACTCTTCAAAAATAAACAATAAAGCTCGGGTTGTAGTGCTGAGTGAGGACCAACAGATAGTCAAGGGTGGGACACTGACGTTCCTCTAGCTTCTGGACATCCAGCACCCGCTGCACCATTCTTTCACAGAAGGCCCCAGAAGGAATCTGGAGCTTCCTAAGGGCAGAAACTGCAGTTCTGCGTCCCGCCCTCCCTCTGGTGCTCTTGCCCATCCTTGGGGATGGATGCACTAATGAATGAGATGCGGCAACTACATGCAAAAGAGGCCAGGGAGGGTGTCAGGAAGCAGGAAAAGCAGGGGAGAATCGAGAGGGAAGGAGGTGAAGAGGGAGACCGGGAAGGAGAAGTGAAATGGAGGTGGAGGAAGCTGGGCCTGGCAGAAAAGGGAATCCACGAAAAGTGTTAAAAGGATGCAGTCATTTAGTCAGTCAACAAACATCACCGTGCACCTACCCTACAGCAAGCAGTGTGCTGTGGGGGGCGGGGGAGAGGGGCAGGGGTGAACAAGATAAACGTGGGGCTTTAAGGGGTGGCATAAATGAGAAAGAGAGAGAAATCAACCGCTTAGAACAAGAGGCTGAGAGTAGTTAGAAACAAGAAGGGAAATATCACTGAGAGAGAGAGAGAGAGAGAGAACCTGCCTCCAGGCCCATCGCGGGTGAGACACAGCGGGAACCACCTGTCAGCCCTGGCTCCCTGAAGACCAAGGCAGGTAGGGGGAGCAGGGGTGAAATTCAGGAAGGGGAGGGACAGAAGTGGGGGAGGGAGGAGGGTGAGACTGTTCACAGTTTTTCACTTGGCACCCACAGTCGACAGATATCTTTGGGCTACTGAGACATTTGGCTACCTGAGGAACTAACTACTTAATAGGGTCGCCGGGGTCCCACCCCCGGAGATTCTGATTTTCTCCACCTGGGATGGAACCTAGACTTCAGAATTTATGAATAGCTCTCCAGGGAGTCTGAAGTGCAGCCAGGGAGAAAGTGGACATTAGAGGCTGCCCGCCTGGCCTCCTTCCCCTCATGAGGGTGGGGGCCTTCTTGAAAGCAGCGCCCTGTGGGAAGAGAAGTTGTATGGTGGTTTTAGGGGGTTGTAAATGAGGCTCAAAGACTCCAACGGTCCTGGCAAAAGTATAAGGGGCTCCTGTCTTTAGAAAGTGCCCCCTTGGGCGCCTGGGTGGCTCAGTTGGTTAAGCGACTGCCTTCGGCTCAGGTCATGATCCTGGAGTCCCGGGATCGAGTCCCGCATCGGGCTCCCTGCTCGGCGGGGGGTCTGCTTCGTCCTCTGACCCGTCCCCTTTCATGTGTTCTCTCTCTCTCATTCTCTCTCTCAAATAAATAAATAAAATCTTTAAAAAAAAAAAAATTTAAAAAAAATAATAAATAAATAAATAAAAAAGAAAGTGCCCCCTTCCTCAGCTATGCTTCTGGTAAGAAAGGAGCAAGAGAGCCTCGAAAGAAAGAACAAAACAAGGCAATGGCGGTCTTTAAAAGAGACCAATTCAAGTAACTCACAAGGGCTGCCAAGTTCTGTTTTTGCACCCTGTTCCCCCACCCACACACATGCACCCCCCCACTTGGGCTGCCTTCATGATGGGGCCTCTGGGGTGAGAGCAGCAGCAGAGCTGCCCCCGCTTTTGTCCCACAAAAGGTTTGGCAGTGGCCCAGCAGGATATTCAACCTCACCCCCCCCAAAACTCCCTGCACCCTAATACAGCTGAGTCACTGAACCGGGGTGGAGTCCTTGGCCTGACAGTGAAGCAATCTTAACTTGAAAAATGACATGGGAACAGAATGTATGGTCTACATAAACAAGTCCTATGTAGATGTAATTGTATGCAAATATTCATTTTTTAACTCCGCATTCATTTCCTGCCAGTCCTCTTGTACAGGCCTCAAACCTTCCACTGCAGCTCACAGTACAGCAGGGGTCAGAAGTGAAAACAGAAGTGCAGTGTTAGCGAGCCAAGCCCTCTGCTATGGCTCAGCAGGAGTTAGGTGTTCAGACTTTAAGCAGGATCTTGAAGGATGTATAGGAGTTTACCAGGAGAAAGGAAGGCTAAAGTAGGAAGGGAAATAGAAGAAGTGTTTAAGAAATGTGGAATTTTTCCTTGAGGCAAAAGGGTAGGTAGGATCTGTAGAAAGGGAATGGGGCGGAGTAGGAAAAATCCACAAATGAGTGTAAAGGTTACGGTTTGCCTCCTAGAAAGGAGTTTGGGCTTTTTATCCAGAAAGGCATAGATCGGGAGCCAATGAAGGATCTTAAGTAGAGGAGGGATAGCTTCTAGAGCTTTGTTTTTCCAAAGGCTAAGGCTGGGAGGGGTAGACTGGAAGAGAATATTAACATTTATTCATCAGTTCCTACATACAGGGCATTGGCTCTGCATTTTATCACTCCAACCCTTTATGATAGCGTTTTTCAAACTGCCAGTCATAATCAAGAAAAGGAAGGCAGGCAGAAAGGAAGGGAGGGAGGAAGGAAGGTTAACAGGATAGAAAATACCAGCGTCTCACGGGTAGGAAGGTTTAGTATTGTTTGCGGAAACTTTGTTATACATTCTCGCAGGAGTGTTAAGTGTACTGTATCAGGATTCAAATGTATTTCTCGCTGTGGCTTATGGTTAAAAAGAGAGAGAGAGAGAGAAGCCGCTGCTCGGAGGTGTAGGTGTGGTGGGCCTCCTCGTACAGACGAGGACGGAAGGCGCGGGGAGTTTCAGTACCCTGCCGCTCTCCAAGGGCGATGTGTAAATTTCGAACCAGGCTGGTCTGAAGCCAGAGAGGATTCCTTCTCGATAATGCCCGGCAGCGCCCTCCAAGCGCTGTGCGTACTCACACGGCACCTCATTCCAGGAGGTAAGTGGGGCAGGACCAATTCTGTCCGCCCGAGGCGCTGGTCAGAGCGCATATTCCGGGGGTGCCCCCGACACACAGAATCGGATTATTAGAGGCAGCCCCGGGAAATCTCCCTTTAGACAGCTTCAGGAGATTTTGGGGGGCCGCCCGTTAGGGAGGGGGGGCGGTCGCGGCAATAACCAGGTGAGGATGGACAGGGGCTTGCACCGAGACGGCGAAATAATCCCTTTTCTCAGAAGTGTCACGTAGCCCCAACTCCCGCTATTGTTGGACTCCGATGCCTGGCAGCACAAAATCGCCTGGGGGCTCATTTCCCTCCCCCGAGGCGCTGAAAGGCGAGGGACTAAATAAAAGGCTGGTGGCTTTCCACTCACCAGGCACGGGGCTTGAGTGGCCGAAAAGCAGGTGGCCCCTGCCACACCAGGGCGACACTGGACTGAGGTGTAATGTATGTACTATTTATAGGGCATTTCTGGGCCTCACCCTAAGGACTTCTGATTGGCTTTAGGGGAGATCTATCACTCATCTTTTGGATTCGAGGTGGGTGGAAGGTCAACCACGACCAATACAAAACCACTCCTCGGCTAAACCCCTCCTCGTCTAGCTTCCTGTTGCTGTCCATCATCCACCTAGCGGGCGGGACTTTGCCTTCCGCCAATTGGCTGGCGAACATGTCGTTCACTCTTCAGTAGGTTTCCGGTTGGTGCCCTCTACCGTCCATCAGTGACATTTCACAGGTCGATTGGCTAAACCAACGTCGCTCTAGATGCCTCTCTTTGATTGGTTATTGGTGCTGTCGGTCCCCAATGTACTGAACTTTTATTGGTGAACGCTGCCGTCGCTCGGGCGGTGGCGGGCTCCGGGATTGGCGGGTGCTGGGCGGGCGGTGTCAGGCTCTCGGTGGCGGCGGAGGCGGCGGAGGCCAGGGAGGAAGATGTCGTAATGAGCGGTGGGTCCTCGCCGCTGCCGGCGGGGTCTTCCCGGCCCCCAAGGGTCGGGAAGACGGGCAGAGGCCGCAGGGACGGGGAGCCGGGGCTGGGGGTTCCCCCCTGGGGCCGGGCCTGGCGCCGGGGCCCGGCTCCGGGAGGGGCGGGGGAGGGAGGATTCCCGCCCGGAGGAGGAGCGGGGATGGCCAGCCGGGCGGAGGCACCCGGAAGGGGGCGTTCGACTCCCCGCCCCCTCGGAGCCCGCTGGGCGGGAGGGTGGCGCTTCCGGGGGCTGGCAAGAGGTGCGGGCACCCGGGCGGGCCTGGCACCCCCCTCCGCCTGGTTGCCGACCCGCCTCAGTGCTGCTCGGCCCGTGGACATAGCCTGGGTCCGCCCCGAGGAGGCGGCCGACGCTCCTCGTCCTTGTCCTGGGTTCGGGGGACTCCTCCTGCACTCTGACTCTAGGTGCCCGCCAGCGATTCGGGGCCCTCCCGAGTGCAGAGAGGAGCAAGGGAATGCTTGAAATGCAGACGGCGCCAACCACATGGGCACTGCTGGGCAGAGAACCCAACCTGGTTCCCGATATGTCCCAATGCAGAGATGGTGTCCGGACACGAGGGCACCCCTTGGACAGATGACTTCTCGCCTTAGACTGCGGAGTGGGCAGAAACCTCCGTTTAATGTTTTTACTTGGGTCTTTGGAGTACCAGCTAGATACATGCAAGCTCTTAGCAGAATTGTTAGCCGTTTAAGAACTTGTTGACAAAGAGTTCCCAGCCTGTTAGCTGATGCTCCGTCGGGGGGACTGCTGATTTCCAAAAGCCAGGTGCAAACCTAAGGAATAACAAGAGAAACAAAACAAAACCGATACTTACTTTCTTCCTCCACCCCACCTCCATCCCCATTGCTGACTTAAGGTTTTCAGCCTCCTACCCGTGCTTCTTGGCTTATGTTCCCAGTGGCTTTCTAATTTTAGTTGAAAAGGAACTGTGTCTTCTCCTCTGGGCAATTGAGAAACCTGTCTTCACTGCGTTCCTTGGTTTTGATTCCAGTATACCCTCATGTTTGTTTCTTAATTAACTTGATCCAGAGGGACTCCCTCTGGCTCTTCTCAGTGCACATTCTCCCAAAGTTTGTTTTTCTTGAGGTTACTTCTTGCTCACTTGTTGATTCCTAGAGAAAGGGAGAGAGGAGCTAGAGATCTGCTTTAAGCAATGAATTGGCTCATGGTCCCCCATGACACTGATTTTAATCGATGATTTATAGGTGATGACTCTTTCAAGGTGCACTAGCATGCACTATCTAAAACTTGCATGCTCTAACCCAGAAGGCATTAAGTATCATAATGGAGGGCTAGGTGTTGAGTTGGTGTTTTGGGTAAGATTTTTAGGGCTAGAAAGTTAAGGGTGTTGGCCAATTCACAGAGAGGCTGTTAAAGGAACAGTGCAGGAGTCCACACCATAGAAGTCATTTTGATTAATAACACAAAGAAACATGTTGTCAGCAATAATGAATGTAACTGCAGTGTCTTGTTTTGTTTTAAATTCTTGTGTGCGATGAAGGGGGCGAATCTGTCAGACAACCTAGCAGTTGGGCTGATGATGTCAGTGTTCCAGTGGCTTCTAACAGGCATTAATACCTGTTGGAAATGGATTCTCATTGGCTGGGGCGATTGGTAAGTTTTCTAATTCTGGTTCTTCCCCTTGGTTGTAGAGAGGCTTACCCCCTTCATTTGAAAGCTGCAGCAAGGAAAAAAAAAACTGGTCTGACACAGTGTCTTTGCCAAGGAGACCCAAGTGGAGTTAGTTCATAATCAGATCCTCACCTGACTGCCCTATAGGGAGAACTGGCTCCTGGAGGAAGAGTTTGGCATCAGTGTTGACAGCACATAGACTGGCCAGTTTTTTTGTTTTTTTTTTTTTTTACCTCCGATTCTATTAGTTTGGGCCTCTGGAGGCCTGTCAGAGGAGAGAAGAAGCTGTAAGAAGATTTTGGCAAATTATCTGGGTAAAGGAGCTTCAGGGCGTAACAGCAGATAGGTTAGTTCATTTGGATATCTTGGCCTTGAACTTCCTCCTCCTTCTGTTGACTAATGGCAGCTCTCTGGAGAAGCTGCAGGGTCTCTGTAACCTGAACCATCCTTTGCCCATAGGCATGTGATAATTCGAGTCTGCTTTAAGCAAGTATTGCCCATCCAGGGCCCTTATGAAGATATTCTAAACTTGCTGTCAGCCAGTAGACCCTGGTATTGGCTTGAGTTCAGCAATCTTCTAGACTTTGTCACCCCATTTCTATGATGGAAATGTAGCATATTTTTCTTTTATGATTTATCTTTGCCTTCTTCATTCTCTGTTTACACACATATTGGAAGCCTTGCTTCCAAGGATTGAAAAATGTAATTATTTTGGAAGGGGTGGGCAATGGCCACAGAATGAAAGATGCAGAGAAACACTGCTTTAAAGTGCGTATAGAGTATTAGAAAGTGTAGAGATGTGAACACTTCTGAGTTTAAATGATTATGTGGTCCAGTTGAAACCTTGTGGGCTGAAGACTTGAAGTAAAATCTATTTGGAGAAACTCCAGTACTTTCTTATGAGTTTATTGGGTGATACATCTGGTTCCTTTGGGTAGCTCAACTGGATTAGGGAACTTCTAGTAAGTTCTAAGCTAGGAAAACTTGGCCTACATGCTGGACCAAATCAGTACAAGCTGGACTGAGAAATGTGCATCATGATGGAATGCATTTGTTGATGTTTTGCTTGTTTTTTGCTATGGATTAAGAGGGTAAAAACATGGGACATTACCAACTCAAGGGCATTGTCAGCCTAAGTAGGGAAGGGATTAGAGATCGCCCTAGAAGAGATGCTCCCAGGTGGTACTGGTAGATTTGTTCTAGTTGATAGGATTCCAGAATGGAAAACTGATTTTTCTGCTGCCTCACGGGATGATGGAAAGAGAACCCAGGAGCAAGCTCAGCCAGCACTCACTGCTTGGGGGAAGCCATGGCCTCTACCACGTGTCTAGGAAGTGGTCTTTCTGAGTGCTCCGAGGCCGTCACTGACACGGGGGATGACCAGGCTTCTCATCAGGGTGGGCTCTGGGCTGGTGGGCTCTGGGGAGATGAGCTCTGCTCAGGAGCAGCGGAGAGCGAAAGGGCTGAGTGCCCAGTTGAGATGCTCTTCAGTCTGTCCCCGGGAGCGGCTCCGAGCAGTGCTGAGATCAGGGCTGTTTGTGTCACGGGAAAAGCATGTGTGCAGGCCCAGCTGTTTGAATGCTCCCTCCGGACACCTCATTCCCTTAGCTAGTTTGTTTCAGCTGCCGAATCGCACGTGGCCAGAAGCCTCACCATCCCAGTGCCGAGGTTTAGCTTGGGTGACTGTTGTTTTTGATTCTAAGGGCTCTGAGATGCCAGTTTGTCCTTACGCACTGGCCTGCACCCTGCCAAATGTCCTCTTTCTAGAGCTCCCTCTTTGGGGTATTTGTTACCTCTCCTCTGGGACTCCGTGGAATCACAAAGCGGCTTCTCAGAGAGTGTGACTGGGGAATAAGAGATAGCAGGCAGGGCCGTGTGATTGGAAGTGGAACATTTCAGCCCCTGGTCAGTGTCTAACTGAAGTCTTCTCAGATTGGCCTCAACACAGACTGAAACATTTCCCAGCCTTCAGAACAGTAAATGGTATGAAGTCAGCACTCATCTCAGAACTGGTTCGCGCCCAGGATGAATGCGGGAGTGACTCAAATAAATGTGCTAAAGCAGAGAAAGCGTGTTTGTACAGAATGCTCTTCTAGGGGGAAAAAGTGTATCTTGCTTTCTTTTTTTCTCCCGTTCTCCAAGACAGCTCTGAGGTCAGGATTCTTTGTACCATTTCCTGGGGCTGCTCTGTCAGAGCGCAGAGCTTCCACCACCCTCCGCTGCCCTGGGTCCCCACTCACTTCTCCAGAGCCCCTTCTAGGACCAGTGGGTGTGACCCAGGCAGGATGCAAAGTAACAAATGACAGTCCCATTTCGAGGAGGGGTGTACATATAGCAGATGCTCTCATCTGAACTCATTCGGAAAAGAGCCCCCTCCCTGTGTATGTTAATCAAAAGAAGCATTGAAATGTGGTGCCTGGTGTGTGGTGATGAGGTGTGGGCTTGGAGATATTTGTCCAGGAGCAGGACTGGACCGTGCTGGTCTGCACACAAGCACTTGTCCCCTCATGACATGACTGGCAGGCTTGAGAGTTCCATCTGGGCCTGCATCAGCTGAGCCGACCTGGCAAGTGGATTCCCAGCCTCCTGCCAGGACACACACATCTGCGGGTTTTCTCTTGTAAACTCCATTTAGGCTCTCCTGCTCTACAGCCTCCAGGATTCATTCATTCATCCATTCAAAAAGAATATACTAAGCACCTACTATGTGCCAAGTAGGAGGGATACAACAGTGGGTAAAGCAAGGGGAAATCCCTGGCTTTAGGAAGCCTACATCTTAGCGGGTGACAATAAATAAATAACTCCTCGGTATTAGATATGGGAAGTGCTAAGGAGAAAAACAGAACAGAGGATAGAAGAATGGGAAAGGGTGAAATTTATATAGGGTGGTCAGGGAAAGTTTCAGTGAGATGGTGACGTGAGAGCAAAACGGGAGAGAAGGGAGAGAATCAGCCATGCTCAGTCTGGGGTGGGAGGCGGAGGGTGAAGGAGAACAGCAAGTGCAAAGGCCCTGAGAAAGGGCCAAACCTGGCATGTTGGGAAACCGCAGGGAGGCGAGCGTGGCTGAAGCAGTGAAGGGGAGTGACGGGATAGGTCAGAGGGGTCACAAGAGACAGGTCACATAGGGCCCTTATGTGTCGTGGTGGGGACTTTGGTTCTTTGAATGGGAGAGGGGATGCTGTTTGGGGCGGGGGAGGGCTCTGAGCAGAGGAGTACCATGAAGTGTGGATAGGTTTCATTCTGGATGCATGTTGCGAATAGGCTGATGGGAACAAGGTCAGAAGTCCAGATAGGAGGTTTTTGCATTTAACCAGGGGAGAGATGATGCAGACCTGAATCTGGGTGATAACAAGAGGTGGTGGTGAGAGCAGTCCGATGCTGAATATATTTTGAAGGTAGAACCTAAAGTGTCTGCTGACTGTCAGATGTAGAGTGTGGAAAATAAGAAGGGGCAAGGATGACTTGCAGGGTTTTTAGCACCAAACCGCTAGAAGGACAGAATTCCAACCCCTACATGAGGAAGTTTGAAGGAGACACAGAATTAGAGCGATATCAGTGGCTAGTTAGATTTGAGATGCTTGTTAACATATCCATGTGGAGATGTCAGTAGGCAGTTGGACATACAAGTCTGCAGATATAAATTTGGAAGTCATCATTACGTAGAACCTATGTACTGTTGGTTTTTAAAGCTGTGAGGCTAGATGAAATCACCCAGGAAACAGGTGTAAACAGAAGAAAGGTAAATGCTGAGACGGTACCCTGGGGCCGCCCAACCAATTAGAATTTGAGGAGAGGAGCACCCAGCAAAGGAATCTTCGAAGAAGTAGCTAGAGAGGTAGGCCAACCTGGCAAGTGTGTCCTAGAAGCCAAGTGGAGAAGTGTTTCAAGAAGAAAGGGGTCTGCTGTCAGATCAACACACAGAATGAGGCCTGAGAATTAACTGTTAGACTTAGCAACGTGAGGTCACTGGTGGTCTCTGTGGCATGGCAAAACCTGGAGCAGTTCCAGGAATGGCAGGAGAGGAATTAGGGGCAGCAATTATGGGTAACTGGCAAGGGGTTTTGCTTGAAATGGAGAGAAATAATGGAACTTAGCTGATGTAGGGAATTTTAACTTCTTAATGAAATGGTGGGCCCACATAAGGGTCCTGGGCTGAGGCCGGGGTCAAAGTTGGGCGCAGGGAAGGCTCCTAAAGTGTCTGGATAGAGACAAAATCTTCTTTTCCACCCTCCTCCTCTGGCCTGAGGCATTAGCCAGCTTAGCCAGCTGCCACCCACAGTGTCCTCCTGAATTGGAAGTCAGTGAAGTTCCTTTTGCCCGTATTGAGCTCTTCTGTATGGTTATTACAGTGTTGGAGACTTGCTTCTCAGCGCTTTGGAGTCTTTAACTGCCAGTGTCACTGCTCCCTCCATGCGGGCCAGTTCTCTTAGCTCATTTATGAACGCCCTTTGAGGTCCAGCTTTGTTCTCTTAAACCAGCCATGGCTTGCTTTTCCCTTACCAGCTCTGAATTCTTCCAGGCCAGGCAACTGGGAGAGACTGGGCTTAGACACTGTTTTGTTGGCTTCCGGCCCAGCTGCGCTGACCAAAATAGCCAGCAGAAGGACTGTTTGTGCAGAGTGAAATTCCTCCAGGGGAAATAACATAGCGCATGGCCAAGAAAGCCATGGTAGGAACCCATGAGGCAAAGAAAAAAAAAAAAGCCAAGTACCCCCAAGGTCTGGCTATGGAGTTTGACCCAAGTTCTCTCCAGAGGGAAAAGAGCTTCCTAAAGCCTCTTGTGGTATTTCTTTGGACCCCTTCTCTCATTCCTTGTGTCTCAGGAGTAGTGTTCTCAAGTGAAGGACCAGTGGAATGGCCCCCAGTCTGATGGCCAGGACTTCAGGGTCCTGTTGGAGGCCTCTTCCCGTTACTGGTGCTCCTTGAGCCAAACCATGGAAAGACCTCTAGGACAGATAGCACTCCCTGCTCTGTGAAGGGGGCTGTGGGGCCTGTGCATTGGCATATAGCAGGGGCACCTGACCCAGACTTGGGGGGCTGGAAGGGAAGAGGTCAGGAAAGGTTTTGCCTGAGTGAGTTATAAACCAAGCTCTGCGGACCGCCGTTGGCCAGATAAATGACAGAGAGCGCGTACACGCATGCGCGCAAACTTGGGCTCCAAGTGAGAGAGGGCAGGGCATAGTTCCAGAAATGGAAAACACTGACGTGCCTGTGGGGAGAGTTGGAAGAGCAAGAGATAAAGGAGAGGTGGAGGGGGGAAGGGCAGATTGTTTTGGCTTTTACAAGCTTATCATAAGATCATCTGGAAGCTATTGAAGGGTATAATCCGGAGTGGCTGGATGGGATTTGCATGTTAAAGATTCTTCTGACACTGATAGTGGAGGCTGGATTAGAGCGGGCAAGTCCAGAGGCTGGGGAGCCATTTTGAAGGCTTTGGGCAGTATTCCAGGCTGAGTGGAAGGTGGTTAATGCCAGGGTCATGGCGAAGGGGATGGAGAGCAGTGAGTGGATTGGAAAGAGGTTTATATTTAGGAGGTAGAATCATGAGGACTTGATGAGTCATTGGCGATGAGGTTGACGTTCAGGTTTCCTTGTGATTAGAAATACCAGGGAGAGGCTGGTTGAACCAAAGACTCCTCCGGCCTGCGGGCGCTGAAGGACCCCTGGGTTGTGTGCTGGGGCGTGGTGTAGCAGTGCATTGAAAACTGGCCTGGCCCACCCTGGGCACCCTCCTGTGAATATCGACAGAGACATTAAGCCCATGATTATTTAAAGGCGGGCGAGGGTTACCAGAGGGGTTAACCTCCTCTCAGGGGTCTGAGTAAATGACACGCTGGATCCGGAGTGGGCTCTCAATAAATTGCGCTGGGGAAAAAACAGGCTGAGACCTGAAGGGTGAGTAGGTGTTAGCTAGTAAAGAGAGAAGAGCTCTGAGCAAGGAAAGGGCAGCGGCAGAAATGAAAACTGCAAGGATCTGGAAGAGGGCCTGTGGAGGCTGGGGATGAGAAAGCTGGGGAGAGAACGGGCAAAGGTGGCAGCTCAGTGTGGGCAGTCCTGTGGCCCATCCAAGCGAAGGCCTGCAAAGGGCTCAGGAGACCGGCGCCACACACACCCCCTGGAGTCGTCAGTCTGCGGACGGTACCTGAAGCCTTGTGAGTGGGCACGGTCACTTGTGGAACGGGTATTGGGCGAGCAGGAGGGGTGTTGAGGAACAGTAGTATTGAAGGGTGGCAAAAGGCAGAGGAGCCCACAAGGCGAAGAGGAGGCCAGAGAGGTAGGAGAAGATCCGTGGGAATTTTGAGGAGGAGGAAACAGCGAAAGGGTCAAGAACTGCTGAAGAGGGTCTGTTGGCTCTAGCAGTGAGGAGGTCCTCGGTGACCTTGGCAGGAGCAGTGTCCGCAGAGAGCCGCTGCTCCAGGAAATTAGCAAGTGAGAAAAGAGGGAAGCAGTAAAGTGCTGGCAGCTTTTCCACCAAGTTTGGCCAGGGAGGGAGGGAAAAAAAGGCTGTCGCTGGAGGGGATGGTGGTGGAGATGGCTGATCTGTCCATCAAAAGCCAGAGGCTCAGCGGATGCCTTTTCTGCCGTGTTGAAACTAGACTGGCTTCCAGTATGGGGAGAGGAAGGTCAGGGGTGGTGCCGTCAAGCCCTCGACCCCACCCCCAGCCCCCCAGTCTGGAAGCCTTGCTTGATGCCACTGGAAGTTTTCCTTGGATGGAGCCTGAGAGCTACTGTTGTTTGTGTAATAAATCACGGTCAATCTTCACCAGCCAAGGGACTGTTGGGAAAGTTTTAGCCAACCTGAACTAATGAAGAGTCTGAATGACTGAACTCTGAAAGGAACGCAGCATTTCTTTCAAGAATACTCACTAAATCCCATTTACCGTGTTGCTAAATGTAGATTTCAGTGACCAGACATAAACTGTTAAAAGCAAATGGTATGATTAAAATGGTAGAAGCGGTATAAAACAATTACATGATTATGCCCAGGAGTCCCTTTGCAGTCTTCATACAATAGTTAGCCTCACTTTGAATAGTATGAAGACAAATTTAAGCACAATTTATGTCCCAATTACACGTTTAGATATAAGGTTCCAAATTAATGAGGTTCAAAGATCATAGTCTTGCAGTTACATATCTACGCCACTTCTGAACCACTTTTCATTTTCAAACACCCAACTGGAAATGCTTCTCTTTTCCCTTTCATGGTTAATCCCAGGATATAATTCTGCAATGGCAGGGAGATCAGTCTGTTTTGGTTGCCCAAGCTTGCAGCCCAGGGGCTGCAAAGCTCAGCGACACTAGGAGAGATACTTACAAACACTGGTTTGAAAGCTAGAGGGTTATTTCAGGAGCCAGCTGGGGAGGAAAATGAAACCAAACTGAAATGGTACAATGTCAGGCCCAGCAGTTCTGGCAGCTTGCTCCAGTAAATGCTGCTGTTAACTTCCTAACTGAAGAACCGCTCTGAGCCCAGCCCGAGCTCCAAACTGTTTGAGTCCAGGGTATCAAAGACTGCAGAGGGAGAGAGGAAGATGGGAAAGGGAGATGAGTAGGAAGCACGAGGCCTGTTTTCATTTCATTTGCACTCTGTCCTGTTCTAGTGCCCTTCCATTTCCTTAGCAGAAGATGTCTGTCTGCAGGAGAGTCAGTCACCCATTTTAGCCAAGGGAACCTGAGTCCAGGGGAGCCTCCTGGGAGAGCCCCCTGCCTTCCCTTCCCAGCCTTGGCCTCAAGTAACTCAGCTTGTTTTTAACAGCAACATGGTCTGAGAATTTAAAAAAATCTTCAATATCATTTAGTCCAGGTTCCCACCCCATCTAGACATCCCATCTCCAACAGAGACACACATCCTGCCTCTTGTCTAAATGATTCCAGAAAAGGGAGAACATTACCTCAAAAGGCAACTGATTCCATTTTTTGAAAGTTCCCCCTTCTGTTAATTTGAAGTCTGCCTTTTTAAAGTAAACTCTACATCCAGCATGGAGCTCAAACTCACAGCCCCAAGATCAGAAGTCACATGCTCTGCCTACTGAGCCAGCCAGGCACCTCAAAATCTGCCTTCTTGACGTTTCTATCCTGAAGTCTTTGAACCACGTATGGGGTGGATGCCCTGGTGGGTATCACTAGTCCGGCATCCTGGCCACACCACTGCAGCTGTCCTCTGAACAAGCTCCCATTGAAAATGCCCCTTTCAACATATCTCTCAGAACGAAACCTGACACTCCAGATGTGGCCTGAATGTGCAGAACACACTAGGACAATTATTTTTATCCCTCTATGATTGAACTTTTGGAAATGCAGTCCAAGATTGCAGTAGATTTTTGGCAACCACATCTAGATTCTATTGCCTCCTGTTTAGCTTTGAGGCAAACCCACTGGGGCTTTTTCACAGGAGGACCACTGTGAAGCTCTGTTGTTCCGTCCTATAGGCATGTGAATTTTTTTTTTTTTTAAAACCCAAGTGCAGGATGTACTCAACTTCAAAATTTAAAACACTATTTATTGATTATCCACTGTGTGCGTGCTGCTTCCATAGTAATTATTGACACCTCCCAGAATCCCAGGAGGATGCTGTTCCCTCTGTCCTATAGATGGCACAGTGAGCCTGAGAGGGATGTCCCAGCCACCCCACTGATGACAGCACGGCTCCAACTCTCATGGAGGTTTGGGACCTCATGCTCTAAAGCACTGCACATACTAGTTTGTAAAGATCTCTTTGAACCCTAATATCGACAGCCAGTGTATTTATAATCCTTCTCGGTCTTGTGACATCTGCAAGTTGAACGTGTCTGCTTGGTCTTTGCATGGTTTTCCAAACTTGGGTGGTGGGTCAACTACTCTAAAGCCACGTTTTCCAGCCTCTAGGGCACAGAACCAATTCAGTGAGTCACAACTAGCATTTAAAAAAAATGAAATAGAGTAGAAAAATACCCAAGTCCATCACACATAGTAAGGGCAGATTATTTTTTTCAAGAAACTCACTGCATGACCACAGGACAGGGAAGTGTGTGGGTGCGTGCATACTGGGTCTTGACGTAAACTGTTTTTATAACTGTGGCTCATGGTCTAAATAGTTTGAACACCACTGCTCTAAAGGAGAAATATTTTTGAGTCAGCTTAGATCGTTTTCATTTATAATGCTGCAACTTTACTTAATTATGCACACAAATCTGTTTATCAGCTCAATGATCCAGCTCCTATAAAATTAATTAACTACCAAAAAGCCAGTAAAAGTCACATCACCAGCCACATTCTGGGAGGATGACATCTGATTGAACCCAGATCACTGCTGTCAGCATAAGCACGGCCAACTTGACACCTCGGGCTGCTTGGGTTTCGCACGGCCTACCCTGCCATGTCTTGTGCAGAGCCATCATCCCTCACTTTGCACAAATGTAGCGCGAATTAAAACGTGCAGAATTAAGTTGTCTTAATTAGCCCACGCAGTTAGAGTGGTGCCACTTGGCACCGATACAGCTGTAAACACACACACACACACACACACGACCCCAAACAGGCAGAGCTTGGTAAAGTAGCAGTCACCCAGTGGATGTTTGTTTTTAAAAGATGCCCATCACAGTGATAACACAAGAGGAAAACATTCTGGCAGAAAAAGCACGCGCCTCCAAGGAGAAGCTGCAGACCCTCATCCTGGGACCCACCCCTAGTTTGAGACACCCCGGTTGCCCCTGCAGCAGCAAACCCCTCAGGATGTGCGGATCTCAGCACTTCTAGGGGGAGGCACATCTGGCTTAGCCCCCAGACTAGACCATCCTGCCTGCAGTTTTTTTCCCTTCTTGTTCCTAAGAATATTATGAAGATGTCAGTCAGATGCCTTGTTGAAATAAAAAAACACAGTGTATACTCTTCTCTTGATGTATCCAGGCAAAACCCCATGAGACAGCATGACTCCGTTTTTGCAGCCCTGTGCTTATTCCTCATGATCATTGTTTCCTTCAGTAATTGTAGTGTGCTGTTTGGTCATGTGTTCTCGGATTTTGCCAAGGATCAGTGTCTGTAATATTTCAGGATCTCCCTATACGATTTTGTCCAGAGCTGCCCTTTGGCTTCTCAACACAGTTTATTTCTCTGAAATAATAACCTTGTTTCTGTACTTCTCGAAAGCTACCTTCCAAAGGTTTAGGATGCAAGTCTCACTGCCTGGTGTCCTTTTCCTTTGTGATTTATGAACTACAGGATGGCATAGATTCTCTCCCCACCCCAAATTCTCATGATTTCCATTTTACTTCTATTTCTCTTATATCAGATTTCAGAGTAATTCCCCTCATTACTTCCTCAACATTCTTTATTTTTCTTTATTTAAAAAAAAAAAAAGAATAGAGTATATTGACTGTGGGAAAATGAGAAAATCCAGAAAAAACAGGAAAAAAATTTAAGTCAAGCAAAATTCTACCACCAAGAGATAATGGGTTTCAACATTCCAGCATTTTCAAAGACTTTTCCTGCTGTATTCACATATAGAAATATGTCCATGTTTAACGAAAACAGAATTTACTCTATTTTCATTCTTCTTCTTATATTCAGTCATTAGTTCTAGTCTTGGTGAAGCCTTTGGGGCCATACCTATTAGCCTACGTAAATTCACTTAAAGCGGTTACCCATATGCTGAAGATCATTACCTGGGCCATGGCGCTTTTGTGGTGAAGGCTGAGCATAAAGCACCTAAGACTTCCTCATGGAGCAGGTGTATCTTTGTCAGGGATCCTGGCTGAGAGACGCTACTCTCCCAGGCTGACTTGGCATCTGGCTATAGCAGGAGTGAGCAAGAAGCTTGGGTTGGGGTGCCTGGGTGGCTCAGTCGTTAAGCGTCTGCCTTCGGCTCAAATGTAGCGCGAATTAAAACGTGCAGAATTAATTAAAGGGTCCTGGGATCAAGTCCCACATCGGGCTCCCTGCTCCTCAGGAAGCCTGCTTCTCCTTCTCTCACTCCCCCTGCTTGTGTTCCTGCTCTCGCTCTCTCTCTCTGTCAAATAAATAAATAAAATCTTAAAAAAAAAAAAAAAAAGCTTGGGTTAGAACTAGAGGATGAACTGCAGGGGTGAGGGGGACTCCCCTGCTCACCAAATAGGGATTCCGACCCAGCTAGAGGGAGTCAGCGGTACCCCATAGAGACAGCTGTTAGGTCACTGAAGCTGGTCTTGGCAAAGTCTCGTATCTTCGTGTTGTCCCAGGCTTTACGATGGCTGGAGACAGGACCAGCTGCCCTCACAGCCCGGGATGGACAAGTCATTGGAAAGCAGAGGTCATCCACTGAACAAGACGTAGGCTTGCTAACCTTGAGTGGGGAGGCGTAAGGAAAGGTTTACCTCTCAGAGAAGCAGCAGTGAAGAGAGGCAAAAAGGGTATCTGAGGCCCGTGGGCCTGGGTTCCATTTGGGCATCTTGTGCATTATTCCGTCTCCTCTTCCAACAGATCCACAGACCAGCATGGCCGCTACTGCCGCTGTCAGTCCCAGCGACTACCTGCAGCCCGCCGCCTCCACCACCCAGGTGAGTGGGCAGCGGGTTCTGAGCGTTGGGGGCTGCACCAGCCTGGAAGCACTCGCTGAAGCTGACATTAAACCACAGCTGAAGACTCTGTCCTGGCTCACTATAAACACCCTGGGATATGAGCCCTGGGAAGGTTCGGTTGTCTGCTTTTTCTGAACTGAGAAGCCAGGGCCACTTACCTGAGGTGGCACAGTTGAGTCGGGGGGAAAAGCAGGATTTCCCCACTGACCATAAAAGGGAAATAGAGGCTGGGTCCCTACACTCCAGAGGTTCTATCCTTGTCACCTCGAAAGAGCAGCCCTCCCCACCTTACCAAAGTGTTTATTCTTCCTGCGGCCTGTCCCTTCTTCTTTCCCTCCGTCCCTCCCTCAGTCCTTCCTCAGCTGAGGAATCAGGGGCCCCTTAACGCCTGTGATGGGCCAGTGGACTTCTGCCTAAGAGCTGAGGGTGATTCCGTGACCCCCTGAGAAACAAGCCTGCTGGGAAGTAAGGGTGTTGGTTCACCCTGTAAATGGGGACTCCTGGAGAGTTCCTTCCTGAGAAAGACATTGCCTACTCTTTCTCCCTCAAAGAGGAGCCAGCAGGGAAGGGAAAGATGTTGGCACCGTGCCTACCACAGAGGTGGCGAAGAGCCTGCCAAGAGGAGAGGACCATGAAGGGCAGAGGGTGGCTGGGCAGCAGGTTCACGTCTCACCTTTCCTCCGCTTGTTCTCTCGCAGGATTCCCAGCCATCTCCTCTAGCCCTGCTTGCTGCAACATGTAGCAAAATTGGCCCTCCTGCCGTGGAAGCTGCGGTGACCCCTCCTGCTCCCCCCCAGCCCACACCACGGAAACTCGTCCCCATCAAACCTGCCCCTCTCCCTCTCAGTCCTGGCAAGAATAGCTTTGGAATCTTGTCCTCCAAAGGAAACATCCTTCAGATTCAGGGGTCGCAACTGAGTGCATCCTATCCTGGGGGGCAGCTGGTGTTCGCTATCCAGAACCCCACTGTGATCAACAAAGGGACCCGATCAAATGCCAATATCCAGTACCAGGCGGTCCCTCAGATACAGGCGAGCAACTCCCAGACTATCCAGGTACAGCCCAGTCTCACCAACCAGATCCAGATCATCCCCGGCACCAGCCAAGCCATCATCAGCCCCTCACCATCCAGTCACAAGCCTGTCCCCATCAAGCCAGCCCCCGTCCAGAAGTCGAGTACGACCACCACCCCTGTGCAGAGTGGGGCCAATGTGGTGAAGCTGACAGGTGGGGGCGGCAACGTGACGCTCACTCTGCCCGTCAACAACCTTGTGAACACCAGCGACTCCGGGGCCACCACTCAGCTCCTCACGGAGAGCCCCCCCACCCCACTGTCTAAGACTAACAAGAAAGCCAGGAAGAAGAGTCTCCCTGCCTCCCAGCCCCCTGTGGCTGTGGCCGAGCAGGTGGAGACGGTGCTGATTGAGACCACTGCGGACAACATCATCCAGGCAGGAAACAACCTGCTCATTGTTCAGAGCCCCGGTGGGGGCCAGCCCGCCGTGGTTCAGCAGGTCCAGGTGGTGCCCCCCAAGGCCGAGCAGCAGCAGGTGGTGCAGATCCCCCAGCAGGCCCTGCGGGTGGTGCAGGCGGCATCTGCCACCCTCCCCACCGTCCCCCAGAAGCCCTCCCAGAACTTTCAGATCCAGGCGGCTGAGCCGACGCCTACTCAGGTACCACACTCACCCTCTGCACCTGCCTCTCTCTCCTTCGCACTGAATGGCTGACTCTCTGTTCCCCCTTGGCTTGCTTGGAAGATGATGCTGATGCATCTCCTGGTTTGACCTGAGTGCTAGGAGTCCGTGTTGCCTGGGGTGGGCAGTGAGTGGCCATTTCTGCCGACACATGGGGTCTCTTCAGTTCAGAGGGTTATGTACAGCTCATCCTTAGAAATCAGATGAGACGTCCCTATATACCTATATTATGGTCCACTTCTTTTTGGGGAGTCTTTTTTGGAGGGTGGGTAGGGGGCAGATACATACTTGTTTTTTTAAATAAAATTTACTTTTTTTGATAGAACTACATACTCAGAACAGTAGCAAGAAAAACGAATTTCAGTCAGAACCATAGAATTTGATTTAAAGCAAGAACAAGGAGAAAAATTCTGGTCATTGTTAATGGCAAGGAAAAAAATAGGAAGACAGGGCACCTGGGTGGCTCAGTTTGTTAAGCGACTGCCTTCGGCTCAGGTCATGATCCTGGAGTCCCAGGATTGAGTCCCCCATCGGGCTCCTGCTCGGCAGGGAGTCTGCTTCTCCCTCTGACCCTCCCCCCTCTCACGTGCTCTCTCTCTCTCTCTCTCTCAAATAAATAAAATCTTTAAAAAAAAAAAAAAAAAACAGGAAGACATAGCCCAGCTTGACAGCAGGAATACTTAGGCTAGATCCATCTGGGATGTTAATAATTCAATAAGAATGTTCTTTTTGGGGGCTTATATGAAGGTGCCATATTACTCGAATCTCTTTGGCCCTGTGAGGTGGTTTTATTGTTTGTGTATGCCTAGTAAATGCCAGAGATTATGCCCATGTTGCAGATGGGAGAACCTGGAACTCAGGAAGTATCCAAGAGCTCGTGGGGCATAGATGACAAGAGCCAGGATTCAACTCAAGTTTCTGACTTCAAACCCCATGCTCTTTTCCACTTTTCACCTTGACTTGCTGTTTCTCAGTGTGGCAGGTGCTACAGTTAAAATTGAGGACAAGGTTGTTGTTGTTGTTGTTAAGGATCTTTTTAAATATAAGAATATAGCTCCTGCCATTGAGGAATTTATAATCTGGAGTTGTCTGGAGAGAGAACAGAAGCATCACAGAGAGTGACAGTGGGGAGTTATGTCCTCTCCTGGGTGGAGAAGGAGTGCCCTTGAGATTGAGCTATGGACATGGAAGTCACACAGGAGAAAATCTGAGGCCTGCCCTGGAATGCCTCCTCCATCCTGGCATATTAAGTATTGCCAAGTGATTTTCTTTACACTGTTTAATTTACTTACTAGAATTCCTATGAGGTTCCATTACCAGACCTACCTTACAGATGAAGAACTGAGGTGACAGCTCAGGTGCACACGTCCTTGGCGGTACCTCCCCTCCCTTCCCTGAGGTCCCATATCTTGAGATTGATGGAGGCACGGCTTAACCCAGGTCTTCCTAAGGAAATAATCATACATATGCAGAAAGTTTTAGCTGCCTTATTTTTTTTTTTTTTTTAAGATTTTATTTATTTTTTTGACAGAGAGAGACATAGCGAGAGCAGGAACACAAGCAGGGGGAGTGGGAGAGGGAGAAGCAGGCTTCCCGCAGAGTAGGGAGCCTGATGTGTGGGACTCAATCCCAGGACCCTGGGATCATGACCTGAGCGGAAGGCAGACGCTTAACGACTGAGCCACCCAGGCGCCCTTAGCTACCTTATTTCTTAAAGATGACATAGTTTTCCAATATCCTGAGTTGCTGTATATTACACAACTAATACTCTCTTAACTGTAGATTAGGCAGTTTACAGTCTTACAGCTAACTAAATTCCTAAAAGTGGGGCAAAGCATATGCACATTTTTCTGAAAGGTATTATATTCTGTATCAGAGATGGGCAGTCCACAGCCTGGGGTCAAATCTGGCCCACGCTTCTGTTTTTGTTGTAAATAAAGTTGAACTGGAATGCAGACATTGGAATGCCCGTGTGCACTGCATTTGCACTACAAGGCAGGGACCTCGTCATGACCTGCAGAGTTTAAAATACTTACTGTCTGCCCTTTACAGAAAAGGTCTGCTGACCCCTGCTCTATATTATGAACAAAAAATGTTCTAGTAACAGAAATTTGAGATACACAGAAATAGCATTGATATGCAAAAGGGGTACGATAAGATGTGTCTATTCATTAAGAGATGACATGAGGTTTGTTTCTTTGCTTTTAACTGAGAAACAATCCCAAACAACCCAGGAATTAAAAATAACTCTAATCAAAATCACAGCAGGATTTTTTTTTTTTTTTTTAACAAATAACTTTTTGCTCCTGGATCATTTGAGTGTAAGTTGCCACCATGATCCCTGTCACTTCCAAATGTTTTATAGAAAGTGTCTCATTATTACATGCAAGGACATTGTACATGACAACAATACAATTAGCAATGAAACATGCTAATGTCTTTCGTTCCCCAGTCTTTACTTGATATTCACGACCTTGACACTTTGGAAGGCTACAGGCCAGTTATTTGGAATACGGTCCTCAGTTTAGGTGTCTGTGATGTTTCCTCATGACATGTGGGTTGTGTGGTTTTTGTGGCTTGTTTTTTGTTTGCTTTGGGGTTTTTTTTGCAGAAATACCGCAGACGTGATGCTGTGTTCTCACTGTCCCCTAAAAGGGGTGCGTGATTTCAGTTTGTCTCAGTACTGAGGACAATTAAAGTGATGTTCGCCAGATTTCTGCACCTTTTTTTCTTTGTAACGAATTAGTATTTTGTAGGGAGGTACTTTGAGATTACGTAAATATCCCATTCCTCATCAGACTTTTTCCCACTTGTTTTAGTATCTTTTATTATGATAGAGGTTTTCTTAAAATTAATGTTTTGTTTTAGAAGAACTTTCTATTTACAGAAAGGTTGCAAAGGGAGTACATAGTGTCTCTTTCCCTCTCGCTTGGTTTCCCCAATTGTTAAACATCATACAGGTACCTTTGTCAAAACGAAGACACTGACATTGGCACATGACTGTTAACTAACTTCACACTTGGTTTGGATACCACCAGCTTTTCCACTTATGTCCTCTTTCTGTTCCAAGATCCAGTCCACATACCACGTTGCACTTAGTGGCCCAGGACCCTCAGGTGATAGCTTTTGGTCCTTGTTTTCCATGATCTTGACAGTCGTGAACTGTATCGGTCAAATATCCTACAGAACTTCCCCCACTCTGGGGTTATGGGCTTTTGGAAAGAATACTGCAGAGGTGACATGGCCCTCTCACATTATATGAGGAGCACGTGATATCCATATGACATCCTGGTGATGCCCTGTCCCTGATGATAACCTTTTGCACTGATTAAGGCAACGTTGGCCAGGTCTCTTCATTGGAAGTTGCTACTTTTCCCTTTCTCTGTTCTTCAGAAGGGAGTTGCTAAGTCTCCCGTCTTCGGGGGTGGGAATTAAGCTGTACATCCTGGAAAAGAAAGTTATCTATGAAATATTATTTGGAATTCTTCTATAAGGAAAAGTTTTTTCTTCTTTGTTCAGTTTACTTTTTCGATCATTATTTATTTATTTATTTTTTAAAGATTTTATTTATTTATTTGACAGAGAGAGACATAGTGAGAGAGGGAACACAAGCAGGGAGAGCGGGAGAGGGAGAAGCAGGCTTCCCGCTGAGGAGGGAGCCCGATGCGGGGCTCGATCCCAGGACCCCGGGATCAGGACCTGAGCCGAAGGCAGACGCTTAACAACTGAGCCACCCAGGCGCCCCTCAATCATTTATTTATTAGCAGTAGGGGTTCGTGTGTATTTATTTTATACTTTGGGTTATAAGCCAGAATCATGTTATTTATTTTGTTGCTCACATTGTTCCCAGCTTCGGCCATTTGGAGTGCTTTGAAGATGGCCCCTGTATCCCCTGGCCCACTCCCACCTTTTGTTGCTTTTTTAAATCAGCTATGAGATATTCACGTGCTATGAAATTTACCCTTTTAAAGTGTACAGCTCAGTGGGTTTTAGTATATTCACAGAGCTGTACACTCATCCCTGCTGAGAACATTTTCATCCCCCCAAAAGAGACCCTCTACCTTTAGTAGTACCTCCTCATTTCCCCTCTCCCCCCAACTCCCCTGGCAACCACGAATCCATTTTTTTTGTCTCTGTGAATTGGCCTATTCTGGACATTTCGTTTAAATACAATCTGACAGTAGGTGATTTTTTGCAACTGACTTCTTTCACTTAGTAGTAGTGTTTTCAAGGTTCACCCCTGTTGTCGTAGGTGTCAGTGCTTCATTCCTTGTATTTCTTACTTATTTAAGTAAGTAAGTACTACCTTACTTTAGAGGTACTACTAAAGGTAGAGGGTCTCTTTTGGGGGATGAAAATGTTCTCAGCAGGGATGAGTGTACAGCTCTGTGAATATACTAAAACCCACTGAGCTGTACACTTTAAAAGGGTAAATTTCATAGCACCTGAATATCTCAAAGCTGATTTAAAAAAGCAACAAAAGGTGGGAGTGGGCCAGGGGATACAGGGGCCATCTTCTTAGCCCTGGGATCGACCGTTCTTGGAGAGTGCAGTAATGGTTGTTTAAATATGTCATTCTCTTCTCCATTCGTTTATGTCAATAGGGACTATTAGGTTCCCATTTTATTCAGTGGGTTGTAATCCATTAGTATTAAGATTTTGACGTTCAAGTTACCCTGTTTGGCCAGTGGGAGCGCCCTCAAGTTGGCTCCTGTGTCCTTTTCCCGTCGTACCCCCGTTCCTTGAGGACCTTCTTACTTGCTGGTACCACAGATGTTCCAGTCTCTTCTTGTACTCTCCCTGCCCCCAAACCTGGAATCCGTTTTTTTCTCCAAGGAGCCCTGGTTCCTTTTAGTGGAGCATGATATTTAGAAGCTGAAACCCGGGTGCTGGGTGAGCTCATTGCCCCTGGAGCGTTGCTGCTCCCAGCCCTTCTCAGTAGACACAGCCAAGAACTATATATAAATATACATACATATATATGTACACACATGTAATGCCTGGATATATAGACATAGGTATGGACACACACATGTACACCTACAGATATACACACATTTATATCTATATTTCTGTCTTTATATCGAAACTCAAGAGTTGCCACAATACCTCTGATTCCTATCTAGTGCCACACACTTCATCCTAGTTTCTCCCTTTCCATATTTGTAACCTTCTTCTGACAGTGAGAAACCTAGCTTCCTTTAGCCTTAATATATTCCACATGGACACGCTCCTCAGCCTGCTGGGCCGGCGACACCCGGGCCGGCCCGCTATCATCACTGCCCCACAGAAGCCCTCCTCGTCCCATTCAGGCTCTAACGTGCATATCTTGCCGCCTTTGAGACACACTCCCAAATTTCCCTCCGGCAAGCCTAGACCACTTTATACTCCCGCTCCTGATGTAAGAATAAGTGCCTGTCTCCCTTCTGTCTCACCAACGGTGAGCATTATATTTTATTTTTCCATCTTTGCCAATCTGAGGTGGGAACAACTGTTTCTCATCGATTGTGCCTCTTAAGAGCTGTTTTCATTTGTTTGGTGGTCTTTCACAGTGCATCTTTTCTGACGTCACCATTTCGCTGCCTTCTAGTTCTCTAATTCTGAGGGCTGGCGGTGTATTTTTCCATGCTGAGTAAATTCAGTGTTGGTTTCCAATCAGCAATCAGCATTTTGCTACCTTAGTACAGGGATGCCATCGGCAGTGTGAACGTAGGTCTGGGCCAGTTGGAGAAGACTTGGGTGGACCAAGAGGCACCCCCACTTCTCACCTGGGCGGTGAGGGCGGTGACACTGCATTCAAAGGTGTGGGGGCGTGGGGTGCAGTCTGTCCTGGGGCACTGACCCTTTTCCTCCGGCCCTTCCAGGTCTACATCCGTACGCCTTCCGGTGAGGTGCAGACGGTCCTTGTCCAGGACGGCCCCCCAGCAACAGCTGCAGCCCCCTCTGCCACCACGTGTAGCAGCCCTGCGTCCCGTGCTCCCCATCTGAGTGGGACCAGCAGAAAGCACTCGGCCGCCATCCTCCGGAAAGAGCGCCCCCTGCCAAAGATCGCCCCCGCCGGGAGCATCATCAGCCTGAACGCAGCGCAACTGGCAGCCGCGGCCCAGGCCATGCAGACCATCAGCATCAACGGTGTCCAGGTCCAGGGCGTGCCTGTCACCATCACCAGCACCGGCGGTGAGGGGAGGGCCCCTGAGCCAGGGTGTGGGCAGCGGGCCTGTTTGTCCCGCCCGTGAGAACTGTGGGCCAGCCTGGGGTTCCCAGTCACCGCAGCGAGGACACTGCCCATCATTTGCCTGGCCCCTTCTAGCTTAAGAGCATGTCCTTACAGTTGCCCTCTGAGATCATCTAAGACACATGTTGGCCCCACCTGACAGCTGAAGATCTTGGAATATGATGTAGACATAAGATGTACTCAGGAAAACTCCAACTAACATACACATGCAGATTACTTTGGTACAGACACGAGGGAGATGTTCAAGGGAGGTTCCAGGTAAAGGGACATGAAAGAAGGCTTCTGGAAGGAGACAGCCTTGAGTTAAGGTGGGAAGGAGAGGACAGAGCCTTTGGCAGCGGGAATGGCTTGTCCTGCACTTCGTTTCGGTAGTTATATTTGGTAGTATTTACAGTGCGAAAGCGCCTTGCACATAATCAAGGGCACACTGTAGCTACGTAGCAAAAATGGTTCCTTGTACTTCAGCAGGGTGTTCTTTAACTGGGTGAAGAGCACTTTTCAAGGTAGTGGAAGCTCTCCGAATCTCCTCTTTCCATCCTTAAATGAGTTTACAGCACTTAACGTATTGTGCGTCTGGGTTAGGGGCATGGGATGCATCCACTCAGAGAGACACCAGTGTTAGGTCAGTGACACTCCCCCTGCTTGAGAATGGCTTTATGCAAGTCGTAGAGGACTTGATTTTGTCCTGTTTCTCATTCTTTGTACCAACGATCCCTGGAGACCTTCCTGAGAGCCTGAGCTTGGAGGAGTTTCCAAAGAAACACTCCCAAGACAAGCCAAGACAGGAACTTTCCCCACTGAAGTCACGTGGGCAGTGTAGTGACTCAGGACACCGACCATGACGTCAACTGCCTGGGTTCAGATCCAGGTCCTACCAGTGATTAGCTGTGGCCTTGATACGTTATTGAGCCTCAGGTCCCTCAACTACAAAAGAGGGATAATGGTGTCTGATTTATGAAGGCTAAGCAAGTTAACACATTTGAAGCCTTGAAAATGGTATGTGGCACATAAGAGCCTCACAGAAATAGGAGCTGCCGCCACGACCACCTTTATCGAGGGCAGAAGGGCATCCGGCTTCCGCACCCTCAACTGTGCCCCCCTCTGCCCCACAGGGCAGCAGCAGCTGACGGTGCAGAACGTCTCCGGGAACAACCTGACCATCAGTGGGCTAAGCCCCACCCAGATCCAGCTGCAGATGGAGCAGGCCCTGGCTGGAGAGGCCCAGCCTGGGGAGAAGCGGCGCCGCATGGCCTGCACGTGTCCCAACTGCAAGGATGGGGACAAGAGGTAACGTGGGGCTGGGGGTAGTCCAGACCACCAGCCTGGCACATGCCTGTTACCCCAGCCCTTCTGTGGGACACAGATGGAAAGGGGATGTCCTCCTCACCCTTCCTGTGCCCTTGGACCTGACCTCGCATTCTCTCTCCATCCTGTCCTGCCTCCATCTTCTACCTCCTCCCTTTCTCGGCTTCCCACTCCCTCTGTCCCTGCCCCTCAACCCAATTCCCAGGTCCGGAGAGCAGGGCAAGAAGAAGCACGTGTGCCATATCCCCGACTGTGGCAAGACTTTCCGGAAGACGTCCTTGCTGCGGGCCCACGTGCGCCTGCACACCGGCGAGCGGCCCTTTGTCTGCAACTGGTTCTTCTGTGGAAAGAGGTTCACCCGGAGCGATGAGCTGCAGCGGCACGCCCGCACGCACACAGGTCTGCCGCCCGCCCCCGCGGCCCCCTCGGGCCCGCACCCCCTCTGCTGCCTTCAGCAGCATCCCGACTCCTGGCCCTGCCGACGAGCTGCCCCACTGAGCAAGAGCCACAGACTGTTCTCAGGGGGGCCAGGACGACCCAGGAAATCCCTTCAAGCCAGTCCTTTACTGCAGTGTTTCCCAAACGGAGGTCATTTCCCTGACCCAGCCTCCACGACTTCCGCCAGAGCCGCAGAGTTACTTATTTAACAAGCCCTGGTGGAGAGGGCCAAGCACCGTACAGTGCTTTTTACCCATGAACTCATTTAATCCTCTGAACGACTGTGGGGAGGGCTCTTTGATTGTGCCCATTTTACTGAGGCCTAGAGAGGTGGCCGGGTCACCCAGCTAGTGACAGGTGGAGCCGGGTTCAACCCAGGCGCTCTGTCCCAGGTCCATACTCATCACTTCCCCACACTGCCTTTCCTGCTAGTATCTACCAAATGACTTCCCTCACATCGTTTCACTGTTTTTACTCATTTGTGTCCAGTGCCATGTGTTTGACCCCGCAGGCTTGATATCATAGTTACATGTTTTAACGCACTGGCAAATAGAGAACGATAAAATAGAAAAACGTTCACCCGTCTGCCACCAAGCACTGCTGCGGGAATCTCCGGCGGCCCCCAGCACACGCTTTGAGAACCGCTGCTAGAGCGAGGGCGTCCGTGAGCAGACCCCTGTCCTGGGACCGCCATCCTGGGCCTGGGGATGGGGCACACGACCCGAAGCCAAAGTCCTTGGCCGGTGAGGGGCAGGGGAGGGGGACAGATCCTGCCCCCCCCCCCCCCGCCCCGGGACTAAAGAGTCACTACTCAGAACAGCAGTGGCGGGCCAGCGAGGAGTGGGGCTTTCCTCGCAGGGGGAAGACATGGAGCCAGGGTTAGTCACAGGGACGGAGATCAGAAGGAAGCAGGTGATAGCCTTCCCTACACAGGAAGAGCCCTCGTGCAGGTACAGGGGCCCACGTTGGGGCGCTTCAGGCAGGGGAGGGAGGATGGGAACAGAGGAGACGGGGAAGTGACGTCACACGGGGGCGCAGAGAAACGAGAACTGCCGCAGGCTTTGCGTGAGTCGACCGTAGGGAGCGGATGTGTAAGCAGGAGGTGGGTAGACCAGGATGGCGATGCCAGCTTTACAGGGTGACCCCCCCCTCGTCGGCTGGGACAGTGTCTGCACGTGGGCTCCCAATGACGTGCATCTTGTCTTCCCAGGGGACAAACGCTTCGAGTGTGCCCAGTGTCAGAAGCGCTTCATGAGGAGTGACCATCTCACCAAGCATTACAAGACCCACCTGGTCACGAAGAACTTGTAAGGCCAACTGAGGCAGGAGGCCCCGAAGACACAGTCCCTCATCTGCGTCCTGCCTGGGCCCCTGGTGGAAAGGAGGTCCCCGGGCTGCCGTCGGCCCCTCCCTTCTGTTCTGCGACTGTCCCCCCAGGAAGGGGCTCCGCTGCCCCTACTCGCCTCCCTCTCAAGCCCCTCGGCTCCGCCCCGGCCCTCCCCTCTCACCTCGAGCTCCCGGCCTGCCCAGACCGTGGACGTTGGCCGTGCCCAATGAGACGTTCTAAACCAGGACGAGTGGGAACCCTTATTTCCAAAGGAAAAACATGAATTTCACTCCGTCGAGGAGCAAAGTGAGCCCCCCCAGTCCTCTCCCCCAACACTGCCGGAGCCGCATTGTGCCCTCCCTCCCCCCCCCCCCCCCCCCCCCCCCGCCCCTCCCCAGCCCACCAGCCACCTCGGATGCCCTGGGACCCTGCACCCAGGGCACCACTGGCACCCCCTTCCCCCCGGAGAGGCTCACGGGGCTGCCTCCACTCCACATGCCCAGCCCTGCCACAGCTCTCCTCCAGCACATTCCAACTTTCTATTTAAAAAGTCAAGCTACCCACCGATGCCCTCTTTTTCTATGGAGAACGTTGCCTTATACTCTACTTCAGATGATGAACACTGTGTATTGTGTGTGCTTTAAAGTTTTATTTAATTGCTCCCTTCTTCCTGTCCTCGTTACTCACCTCCCCCACGCCTGCTTCAGTTTAGGGTTTGGGGGGCAATGAAGAGCATACGGATTTTTTTTCCCTCATTCTAGCAATTCTCTTTTCTAAATGACACAGCATTTCAACTCGAATCTGGATCCAGATAAAAACACCTTCACCTCCTGACCCCTTCCCTCTCCCCCTCATCCCACCCCAGCTGTGGCCCCAGCCCTACTCGTGTACAGTGTATATTGTATAATGGACAATTGTGTCTACTACATGTTTAAAAACATATTGCTTGTTATTTTTGAGGCTTTTAAATTAAACAAAAATCCAACTTTATTTTTAGTTGTAACTGCTTGAGGTATGTTTTATGAATTAAGTGACAGATTTGTTATCCTTTATTAACGATGTACTTTGTTGGTCAGCACTGGGCTGACAAAAATTTTTTCTTGCTAATAAATTTAGTTGCCTGAGGCAAAAATCTGCAACCTGGCGGTGCAGCTTCTTTCCTCTCTCACCTCGGAGAGCTTGGAGAAGGGGACTCCAGAAGAGGGAGCCCTGGCCTCTCCCAGCAGTCCGCACGGGGACCAAGGCAGGACCAAGGCAGGACCTGGCCCTCCTGGCGTCGGCATGAGCCCCCAAAGCCCCCGGGTGGGACCTCGGGCCAGGGCCCAGCACAGGCGTTCCTGCTTCTTTGAGCCAGTTTTGCGGGAATCAAAGCTGGCGCACGCTCTGCCTGCAGACTCAAGTGACAGCAATGCCTTCCTTACGAGCGAGAGAGTTCCCCAGCTCAACTCCCCTGCCCCGGGAGGAAGGCTTTGGCCTCAGAACCTTTTAGCAACAACTCTCGGGGAGAGAGAGCCAGAGGGCCCTTGGCTTCATCACTCCCCGGAGGCTAGAGAGTCTGGAGAAAAGGCAGTTCCCTAAGGCCAAGATCCGTTCCCAGGGTGGAGGGCTGGGAGCCCAGCTTTCCCCGGGCGAGGACCCTGACCACGGATTGTGTTTTTCTTCCGTCCCCCACCCCAGACAGGCCAGCCCAAGTGCGGCACCTCTGAAATTTTGGTGGGGCTCTCGGGGGTGGGGGGGGTGGGCAGAGCTCTGAGGAGGATGTGGGTGCACGTGTTTAAACCTGGCGGGGCCAGAAGAGCATCTGGGCTGAAGGGAGAGGTGAGTGACAGAACAGTATGTGCTTTCTCCTTTTAACAACATGCCTCTTCACCTCCAAGGGACACAGCGAGGGTCGCTGCGCCGTGCAGGAGTGGGCAGGCTTGGTTTTGAGCTCTCCGCTCCCTCACTTGGGTCCTCTGCCGCTGGCGGCCTGCCTTGGCGAGCAAGCAGCTTTTCCTCAGAGCCAGTCCACCCTCACATCTAAAGACATAAAAAGGTTATGATCTCAGATAGATCACAGGTTCTCTGCCCCTGATCACTACACATAGCCCTTTGGGGGAAACCAGACCTACAGCTGCATCTGCCCCAGCACAGAAGCCTCTCGGCCAACTTCCATCAGTCCTCTATCTCATCGCTGCCCGGGCAGGGGGGAGACGTGAGGAGTGTCTCTCCCTCCCTCACGTGTGGGTTACATGGCTAGAAAAGTGTCTTTGCTGTGTCCTGAACTGGGATTGATGGAGAGAAGGGGAACATGAGCACATTGCCCACTTTTTGCCAATTTCCCCCCTTAGCTTTGCTCTTCGGCGCAAAGAACGATCCTCTCCTGAGAGCTGATTCCAGTCACGTGCTTTTATGCTTCATGTGCGGAAACTGACCCAACTCCCGGGCAACCTTTGGTGATGAGGGGGCCAGCCCCCAGCGAGCAGAACTGCCTACTGGCACTCGGATTTCCCTTCTCCAGTGAGATACTCAGGTTCCAAGTTAGGCCTGACTACCTCTGCCTCCCATGGGGCGCCTAAGTCAGACAGGCAGTGGGAGAGTGCTGCCTGGTGCGGGTGATGGCATGAGCAAAGAAGGGAGACTGGTGGTAAGGGAGCCCTCCTCTGCCTTAATCCAGCCCTGGTTTACTGGAGAGTCGTGGTGGCGGGGGGGTGGGGGGGGGCAGGGAGCTGTTGATGGTGTCGTGCGGCCCCAGCTCACCCCAGGTCAGAGGCGTCTCCGGGACACCTGCTAGGCCCTGACTGAAGATCTGGAAGCAGGCCACCCCCAGCAGCTCAAGAGTGGGGGCCATCCTGCCCAAGTTCCCTCCTCTGCCCTGCCCCCTCCTCAGGGTCGTCTGCCCCAAGGTCACCCCTCACCGCACCCTCCTGTCTGCTCAGTGATGCTCAACACTGCGGCTCTTTGACCCCAGATACTGACTGGGATTACAAGCCTGGAAGGAAAGGGGGCGGGGTTCCTCCTTTCTGAGATCCTCCCTCCTGAAGGCAATTCCAGGCAAAATACCTTTAAAAAACAAACAAACAAACAAACAAGGCAGCAAATAGAGCTCAGACTTCCTTTAAACTCCTCAGTCCATCTTCACAATCACCTTCTGAGGGCCCTTTGAGGCCCCACACTTGAGTCTGACCAAGACCCACCCGCAGCCTCTCAGGTCCCTGGACCCCATCAGGGGCTCGTGGCTGAGGTCTACATGGTGGTGGATTCCAGGGACCCTCACCCGGGGACTCACTGCCTTGGGAGACCTCTTGTGACCTGACCAAGGTCTTTGGGGCTGGGATAAAGTCACTAAAGGAACTGCAGTCATGTTGGGACAGGTGGCAGCTGGGTTTCCAAGAGGAAGAGGGCGAGGAAGGGACAGGAAGTGAGCCTGGGAAGATGGATTACAGAACAGGGGTGGCTGAAAAGAAAGCAAACCACGGTGGGATAGGGCAGAGAATCGGGGCTTGAGGAGGAGAGTCAAACACTGGCTCATCATAAGCCTGGGTGAGAGGAAATGAGAAGTGACCAGGGGTCAGGCCAAAAGCCAGGACTGACCAGGATTTCTCAAAGGAAACTAAGAAGCCGCCAGGTCATATTCCTTGGGTTCTGCCTGGGAACCCCCCATCAGGCCCCCTCCCTCTGCCTGTGGCCCCAATTACCAAGGCAGCCAGGGCTGAGACTGAGACTGATGCCCTAATACCCCTCTCAGCCTTGGAAAGCCTAACATCCCTCCAGCCCACGGAAACACTCAGCCCGGCCCCCACCAGGCCCCGAGGCCCACTCACCAAGCCTGGCACCCAGGTACAGAGAAGCTTAACGAAGGCAGTTTATGCATAAACATTACAGAAGAGCGTTTCCTGGCCAGGATTTTGAGAAGGAGCCGGAGACAGTAAGGGATGTGGTCCCTCCCAGAAAGGCACTTCTAACGAGGGCTGGGGCGGAAAATGAAAGGATGCATTTGGGAAGAGATGTGTGGGCCCACACAAGGGTCATGAGAGGGGCTAACCCCACAACCACAGGCAGGCCCCTCGGGGAAGGGTCAGCCTCCTCCAGATCCCACTACAAGCCTCTGAGGACCCGGCTCCCATCTGGGCCCCCCAACAACCATAGTACTCAGGGCTCAGGTAGCTGCTGGCAGAGCACCAGGTACCCCCCCTTCTGTGTGTCCTGAGTGCACCCCAAGGCTGGGCTCAGGAGTGCCTGAGCTTCGGGCCCCCAGCACACCTCTCTGGCCTGCCTGCCGCTGGCCTCCTCGAAGGCTGCATTTTACTGGCATCATTACCACCTTCCTGGGCCTCTCCCCTCCCCCGCCCATCCTCCTTAATCCTCCCAGGCCCTCTTCTCGGACATTCTCATCCTCCCCCATGGCTTCAGGTGCCACCTCGGGGGCTCATGATGCCCAGCCCAGTCTCATCAGCCTAGACCTCTCCCCTAAGCTCCAGACCTGATGATCAAACCTGGCCAAACATGCATGTCCCATAAACCCTCACACTCAACAGGTCTGATCGGCTTCCTCTTTCCCCCAAACCTCCTCCTCCAACATGCCCCCACTTCAACAGCACCACCCGTGATGCCTCAGCTTATCCCGGTGAGTGGATTTGCCTCCGGCCCCATCCCAGACTCCGGCACCAGGCTCCCGGCTCCCAGCTTCTGCCGTGTCTCTCGACGTCTCCCTGCCCCTGCCTTGCCCTCCCTAGCCCACCAGCCACTCTGTCACCAGAGCCAGGTCCCCAGTCACTAAGATCCAAGTGAAATACAAATTAGACGAAAAGGTGACTTAAGAACATAAAGGCAAAAACATGGGAAGAAGACAGGCAAGGCCCAGTGCCCAACCTCACACACAGCCCTTTTGTTTCATAATGAGAAACCAGGGTACCTCTTCTGCACGATGAAGCATTACCACACATTTTCTATTCACTTAAGACTCTCTGGAGAAAAGATTAATAATTTTACAAAGTCAGGGAAGGGAGGAGGGTGGCAAAGTGTTTAGGAAAAAGCAGTAACAATAAAACATTCCTTTCTCCCACGCAGACAAAACCCCTGGGGGGCTTCAGAGATAGCAGCAAGGCCGGCCCCTCTCTCGTTTGCGCTGTGGGGCTGCTTTGTGATCCAGACACCAAATCCCACTAGGCAGAAAAGCACAACACAAGCCTACTTATTATTTTCAAGGCAGAAGGGAAAAATCTAAAAAGGCAACAAATTGCAAACTTCCTTGCTAATCGCAGAGGATGGGAGAGGCTGTCGGAATCTAGTACTTTTTCTCTCCATCTGGTCTTAAAAAAACAGAAATTAGATACTCTGGTTCAACAATAGCAAGAAGGATTAAAAAAAAAAAAACCCAACCAGAATCATTGTCTAAAAGCCTGGCCCTTTCCACCTGTCCGATCATCAGCCCTATTAGGCTGGCCTGCTGCCCACCTCGCCATCTTGCTCTAGGAGAACGAAGCTGTTTGTTCCACATTTCCCTAACACACCGCGCCTTTACCCACATTGTTCCCTCTTCTGGGCATGCCCGTTCCATTGTCCATCTGGCAAACACTCAATAAGACAAATCAAATGTCTCCTCCCTTTCCGAAGGCTATCTGACCGTCTGACCCCTGGAGACCACTTTTTCATTTCTGCTCCCCTTTTCCTAATAGAAGTATCTGTTAAAGTACCTGTAGGGCGCCCAGGTGGCTCAGTTGGTTAAGCGACTGCCTTCGGCTCAGGTCATGATCCCGGGGTCCTGGGATTGAGTCCCGCATTGGGCTCCCTGCTCTGCGGGGAGCCTGCTTCTCCCTCTCCCACTCCCCCTTCTTGTGTTCCCTCTCCCGCTGTGTCTCTCTGTCAAATAAATAAATAAAATCTTTTAAAAAAATAAAAATAAAAATAAAGTACCTGTAACCCTTCAGCCTTCAGAGTGCTTCCCCTGTAGACTACAAACCCCTTGTGGGCAGGAAGCATGTCAACTTCTTCATCTTAGTATTCTCAGACCTAGCTCAGTGCCTGGTAAAAAAGAAGTCTTTAACAAGGGCGCCTGGGTGGCTCAGTCAGTTAAGCATCTGCCTTCAGCTCAGGTCATGATCCCAGGGATGGAGCCCCACGTCGGGCTCTCTGCTCAGTGCAGAGCCTGCTTCTCCCTCTGCCTGCCGCTGTTTGTGCTCTCTGACAAATAAATAGATAAAATCTTTTTTTAAAAAGTCTCTAACAAATGTCTACGGAATGAATAAAGATCTAACTGATCTCTTGGCTTTTAAGCAAACTATTCAAATGATCCTAGTTTTGGTGCCCTAGCGTCCCAGGTCCAGGGTAGCATAGCCCAGGAGTGCTAAGAGTGTGGCCCCATGAACAAATCATCTGTGTTGAAGGGCACTAATTACGCTTACACAGGTCCAAGTGCAGGGGCTTGGGAGGAGCCGAGAACAGCAATGTTCACATGTGGAAAGACAACCTCAACAAGACAGTAAATCCAGTCAACTCTCTCAGTCATGTTGATGGAGGAAAACGATGCAGCAAAAAAATTCCAACCAGTGGAGAATCCATAGATCAACATCATTAAGCCTTGAGACATGTATTATTTCATTGCAGCAAATTGGTCTTCCAGATTCCATTTGGCTCAAGCTACATCCATATAATAAAAGATGATAGGTATCTAATGCAGGGCTTTATGAAGCTTAACACCTGGTAATGCAGAGACCTGGGTAGGACAGGAAGTTCCCCTTACCTGGCACAGTCCTGGGGTGCCTGCCTAGATGGCTCTTGCAGCTCCCCTTCCTGATGTTGGTGGAAACCAGGACTACAGAGAGGACTTGACCCAAGGCTGCCCCAGCCAGGCCAAAGCCGGAATGGGCACTGGTAGGTTTTCCACGTCTCAGCCCTTTGTCCACAGCCTGCAAGCGGCTTTGCACAGCCACCTGCTCCCCTGTGCCCTCAGCTATGGCTGGCATTACCTAGGAACCAGACTCCAACTAACTAGGAAGATCAAAATGTGAAGAAGGTGGAAACCCGGCTAAGATGAGGGAGGCCCGGGAGAGGTGGGGCAGTGGCAACCTTTCCATCTACCAGAACACTGGCTAGTGTGAACTCCGCTGCACCAGGAAAGGAGAAACCATGGGCAAAGGGAGCAGCATGCTCTGACCCAGGGGTTAAAGAAATGAGGCAGAGAGGAGTTCAGAGCTGCACAAGGAAGATGGCTCTGGTCTGGGATGGCTTGATCCCAAATTTCCCTTTCCCCCTTTCCATTCAGCAGGCTTCATTCCCACCCCACAGTCTCTTCCTGGTCCCGCTGCATCTCCCCCCACTCCCCCAACTCCAGAGAACCCCCGCCCATACACTCACGCACAATACACAGCACCTATCCTGTGTGATCCACAACTCACTTCAACCTCTCCCACTCTCCAGCCCCAATTTCGTCCCCCAAACGGACTGCCCCTCCTTCTGTGTCTCCCCATCACCTTGCCTCAGAGTCTGGCCCCTAATTCCGTTTTCCATTTGTCCTTTCCCAGCCCACAGGCTTCCCCCCCAGGGGGTACTTCCTGCACTAGGCTCGCCTCCAGGCACCTGCTAGGGGCCAGCCACTTAACATTGACCACTCCCCTCAAGCCCCCAGCGACTCATTCCCCGCCCCCCGCCTGGGCGGCTGCAGTCCCTATACCTTTAACAAACCTCCACGTGCGTGTTAACGGCGGTGACAGCATTTCCTTGTCTCTCTGCTCCCGCCCCCGGAGGCGCCGCCCATTGGCCGCTGGGTTCCTCTGTTCTCGCTCTAATTGGCCTCGCTGCCGGACAGCTCCAACCAATGGCCTCTCCGCGCCTGTCTCCCTCCTCCGACCCTGAGCTCCCATTGGCTCCGAAGACTTAGGACCTGTTAGCGGGGCCTGGCGACGGGCGAATTCTTCCTTCCCCCGGGTAAACTCCCGGGCTGAGAAATTGGTTCCGAACCCAACGGAACCCAGCGCTGGGCGCCGCCGGGTCACGTGGCTGGCGGCCTCATGACGTGCGGGCTGCGAGGCGTCACCGTGACGTTCGGGCGACCTGCCGAGTGGCCCCGCTACCTCCACCACCTGTGCGGTGGCGGTGGCGTGATGGACCTGGGCCCGATGCGCAAGAGTTACCGCGGGGACCGAGAGGTGAGGCCACCGGGGCAGGGCCTCCCGCTGGGAGGGGTCCCCGAGTCATCCGCGAGGGGAGGAACCCCATGGGGTGGGTTTGGGGTCACCCCGTAGGAGAAGGGTGCCAAGGCAACCAATGGAGGGAGGAAGGGCTCTGGGGAAACAAGGATGAAGACAGGCAGCGGGTTGCAGTGGGTGAGAGCGCGAGCTCTGCAGGCGGCCCGGGGTGGGATCCTGCCACTCACGGGGTGCATCACTTGGGTCAATAACAACCTCTCTGGGCCTCAGTTTCCTCACCTGGGAAGTGAGTACCTAACTCGCAGGGATGGTGTGGACTTTGGTATTTGCAAAGTGCTTGGAACAGTGATAATCAGCTTCTAAATATTTGATAAGTAACACATGGGGGAGGGGTACTGACTCACGGAGGGAGGGGAGGAGAAAGCTCCTAGATCTCACTGCTGTCAGTCCTTTCCCTTACCTTTTGGAGAAGTTCTTTTCCTTTTCCCTCCTCAGAGGAGAAACCAACAGAACTTTTTTTGGAATTGAGGCCGGAGTTGCAGTTTCTAAATCTAGTTGTGTGTGAGCATTTCCAGAAATACTTGTTAAATAAACATGCAGTTTTTCACTGAACCTCAGACCTACTGAGAATTTGTGGGGGTGGAGCCCAGGAATATGGCTTTTTTTTTTTTTTAATGCTCCCCAAGTGATAGGTTTGACACTCATGACATGAAACTCTTGATTCATCCATCACTACTGTGGAACCTGGCGAGTTACGCCACGTTTTTATGCCTCTGTCCTCACCCGTAAAATAGAGCTAGCAGAATCTACTTCCTGGGTAGTACCACATACACAGTAAGAATTATATGTGTTTATTAAATAAAACTCTCCTTTCCCAGGCATTTGAGGAGACTCAGCTGACCTCCCTGGACCCCATGAAGCAGTTTGCTGCCTGGTTTGAAGAGGCTGTCCAGTGTCCTGACATAGGGGAGGCCAATGCCATGTGTCTGGCTACCTGCACCAGGTGGGCATAGCCGTGGGCCCGTCTGTGGGTGGGTACAGGTGAAGTAGGAAACTTACGAAGCTCTCAACTTGGTGGAATGCAAATTTATGGTTATAGCTGTGTTACTAACATGCTGTGTGGCCTCAGACAAGTTACTTGTCCTCTCTGGGCCTCGGTGTCCTTATCTGTAAACCAAAGATCAGACTTCACTTAATTCCATTTCAGTAATAAAATGTAGTGCCTCATTCATCTCTGCCCCTAATGCATTCACCCCCAGAACCCTTGTCTCCCTTATCTCCCCATCTACCCAATTCCCATCTGTCCTTTAAGAGCTACATCTCCTGGAACCTCTCCATAAAGCTCTCTCTCCCTCTCCTGAAATCTAGCACAGTGCTCGGCTGTATTATTTATTTGACAATCATATACCCCTGAGACACCTCTTCTAGTAGGCTGTTATTCAACTCTTGTCGCCCCCCCTCATTAAAGTGTAAGGCCTTGGGCGCCTGGGTGGCTTAGATGGTTAAGCGTCTGACTCTTGGTTTCGGCTCAGGTCATGATCTCAGGTTCTTAGGATTGAGCCCCGCCTCGGGCTCCCTGCTCAGTGGGGAGTCTGCTTCTCCCTTTCCCTCTGCTCCTCCCACTGCCCCCCCCCCCCAGCTTGCAAGCACACGTGCGCTCTCTCTCAAATAAATAAATAAAATCTTTTTTATAGAAGATTTTATTTAGGGGCGCCTGGGTGGCTCAGTCGTTAAGCATCTGCCTTTGGCTCAGGTCATGATCCCGGGGTCCTGGGATCGAGCCCCGCATCGGGCTCCCTGCTCTGCAGGAAGCCTGCTTCTCCCTCTCCCACTCCCCCTGCTTGTGTTCCCTCTCTCACTGTGTCTCTCTGTGTCAAATAAATAAATAAAATCTTTAAAAAAAAAAAAAAGGAATTTATTTGAGAGAGAGAGAGAGCTAGAGAGAGCACGAGTGGGGGTAGGGGGGAGAGGGGAAGCAGCCTCCCCCCTGAGCAAGGAGCCCGATGCGGGGCTCGATCCCAGGACCCTGGGATCATGACCTGAACCGAAGGCAGACGCTTAACGGACTGAGCCACCCAGGCGCCCCTAAATAAAATCTTTAAAAAAAAAAGTGTCAGGCCTTGAAGGCAGGGCTCTGGTACTGTGCCCCTGGATACCCCTCAGAGCTCTGAGCAGAAGTCCTAATGTAACTACCCTTTCTATGATCACTAAGCGTTGGCTGATTGCGTTATTGTTGGTCACCACCCTGAGAGCCTTGTTAGCCTGCTAGGACTGCCAAAATAAAATACCACAGACTGGTAGGTGTAACCAACAGAGATTTAGTTGCTCACAGTTCTGAAAGCTAGAAGTCCAAGATAAGGTGCTGTCAGAATCGGTTCCTAGTGAGGCCTCTCTTTCTAGCTTGTAGGTGGCCACCTTTTTGCTGTGTCCTCACATGGCCTTTCCATCATGCATGCTGAGAGCGGGGGGTGGGATGGGGGGTGGGGGTGGGGGGGAGGAGAAGGAGAGAGAGAGACATAGATATCTTTTCTGGACACCAGGCCTATTGGATTAGAGTCTCACCTTTATGACCTTATTTAATCTTAATTACCTCCCTAAAAGCTCTGTCTCCAAATACAATCACATTGAGGGTTAGGGCTTCAACCTAGAATTTTAGGGAGACACAGTTCAGTCCATAACAGGTCCCAGGCAGCAATGTCATACATGCACCTCTAGGACAAATCCCCAGGGTAGGGGGTGGGGGGTGGGGGGGATGGGTAGCCAGACAGTGCAGAATAAGGGGGCACAGGTGTGGGGAGCTCAGGGGAGCACCTGGGGAGAGAGATGGTAGCAAGGACAGTGATGTGGGTTCTGACCACACGCTCTGGTCTTTGCCCCAGAGACGGAAAACCCTCTGCCCGCATGGTGCTGCTGAAGGGCTTTGGCAAGGACGGCTTCCGCTTCTTCACTAACTTCGAGAGTCGGAAGGGAAAAGAGCTGGTAAGGGGCCTGCAGGGGCCAGCCCTGGCTTCCTTCATCACCCTCTGGTGCCACCCCTGCCCCAACCCACTTGCTGGCTGTGCTCAGGCACCGTCCTGCCTGTGGGCCTTGGCACTTGCCCTTCTCTTTGCCGTGAATGAGTGCTCTCTCTGACCACACCGCCTCCGTCATCTGCTTCCCTAAGTAGCTCCTGTCCCTTTGGCCCTCAGCCCCCATGTTGCCTCCTTGGGAAAGTCCTCGATCCCCATGCCACATCAGCTGTTCACCTTCGTGGTAACTCATAACTTTACTTTCTGCCTTTTTTTCAGTTTATAAGTGTGCATTTGTTTGTGTGCTTATGTGATGGATATTTGTCTCCTCTGCTAAACACCCAGTAAGCTCTGAGGAGGCAGAGGCTGCATCCGGTGTACCCCTCTTGTCCCCCCGGCACCTCTCATGGTGTCAAGCCCAGAGTTGATACTTAGTGTACATTCGATTCATGAATCCAAAGGACTCCCCGAGTCCATGCCGGCCGCAGATGCATTTCTGAGGACTTGCAAATCTATGGATGAGAGAAATGGCAAGCCTCACTTTGGTGTCCATCTGGCTTAGGTTTTCAGCACGGCTCTAGCACTTCCTGTGTGAACTTGGGCAGGTTCCTTAACCTCTCGGAGTCTGTCTCCACCCCTGTAAAAGTAGGCATACCTTTGAGGGTTTAAATGAGATGTGACAGTGAATGCATCCCCTGCAGGCCTGCATACTGCAAACTTCCTGCCTCCTTTCTGCATGGTGGAGGTGTTCTCCCTGCTGTTCGGATGGCCGACTGTGAATTCTCTTTCATTTCCAGGACTCCAATCCCTTTGCTTCCCTTGTCTTCTACTGGGAGCCCCTCAACCGTCAGGTGAGTGAGCATTCCCAGGATGGCCTGGGCCTCGTTATGGATGCGCCCAGTGGAGGGCCCCAGGCTGGGCAAACAGCCTGCCTCTCAAATAGCTCTTAATGAGCTGGTCTAGTTGGAGCCAGCAGTGGTGGGGCAGTGGAGAAGGGAAGAAAGAGAGGAAGGGGGCCTGTGTTGGTGGAGAGGGCAGATGGCATTGAATGCCATCTAGCCAGGGCCGTCCTTGAGCAGGTGCGCGTGGAGGGCTCCGTGAAGAAGCTGCCTGAAGAGGAGGCTGAGTGCTACTTTCACTCCCGCCCCAAGAGCAGCCAGATTGGGGCTGTGGTCAGTCGCCAGAGTTCTGTGATCCCTAATCGGGAGGTGAGTTGGGCTCCTCCTTAGTTCTCTGGGTGGCAGGGGCCTTAGCTCATCCCCCAACAGCTGTCCCCTGGGGGTGCCAGGGCCCTGTCTCTCCAGCAGAATGAAAGGATGGTCTCCCTGGGGGAGAGGGGGAAATGGGCTTCCTTTGTCTGACCCTCTGGTTGGACTATGCTCCCAGAGGAGAGAGGCCAGCCTCCCTTGCTCACCTGTGTCCCCAGGCCTGGCACACAGCACATGCTTAGTAAATGGTTATTAAGTGATCACTGACCCGGTCTGGGCCTTCCTCTATTTCCTTCCCCTGGACAGTATCTGAGAAAGAAAAATGAGGAACTGGAGCAGCTCTACCGAGAACAAGAGGTGCCAAAGCCAAAGTACTGGTGAGTGATATCTGGTGGTCGTCCAGACAGGGGCCCCAGAACCCTCATGTTTACTCAAAACCACTCTTACCTGCAGAATTACAGATCTACTCCCCCCACCCCCCACTAGGAATCCTCTTTGGATTCATCCCAGCAGCTTCCTTCAAGGGGCCCTGAGATGGGCTGGGGTGGGGACCGGGGGGTGACCTGCTGGAAAAATGCACAGAGTACCAAACCCACTGCCTCTCCTTGAAGGGGTGGCTACATCTTGTACCCGCAAGTGGTAGAGTTCTGGCAAGGCCAAACCAATCGTCTGCATGACCGGATCATCTTTCGGCGGGGCCTGCCAACAGAAGACTCCCCTCTGGGATCCATGACCCACCGTGGGGAGGAAGACTGGCTCTATGAGAGACTTGCACCCTGACTTCCAATCTGCTGGCACCAACTGGAGCTGGGGCCGGGTGCTAAGAGAGGGTGTGGGATGGCGAGTGGGACCCTTCTAAACTCAGCCCATTTCCCTCCCCACCCCTTATTTTTAAGGCTCTTCAGAGTTCAAGCTCCGAATTCTGTATTTTCGGTTGGCTCTCAAGTAGGTAGTCTAGTGGAGCATAAACAGTGGCGTAGAGAATCACAAATGGGGGAAAAAAAAAATCCCGTAATTATTTTCTTGACCTTGAATATGATTTATTGGAATAGCTCCCTCTAGAGGTAGTAGCTGGCGTGATTCCCTTTTCTAGAGACCCTGGGTGGGCCCCCCCGCGGCCCTGTCCACTAGGGTATGATTGAGTCATACTGCCTGAAGCTGACTGGTTCCAGCATAACCACCTGAGCCAATCTGGCTGATCCGTCCTTTTCTTGTCAACAATTTGAAATCTGAAATGGAGAGACCCAGAGCATGAGAGGCATTGTAGCTAAGTCCTACAGTGGTGATGGCAGCCAAGAAGCAAGCCTCCAGGTGCTGTTCCTGTAACTCCCGGAGTGACCTTGGATCCCGCCTTCCCATGTCTGGGCTGTGTAACTCCTCCTCCTGCCTCAAAACACCCATTATCCCTGGTTTTGTTTTGGTGTTTGTTTTTTAAAGGAAGTTTTTGGCTTGAACTAGCCAGAATCACTTTCTGTTGCTTGCAACTAAAGGAAACCTCATTAACTTACTTACTACTAGGGTATTTTTATAGCCCTGTACCCCACTGATAACTGCCTCCCGTTATCTGAAGCACAACAACGTGGAAAAGAGATGAAATGTATTCTCTGGAGCTCCAAAGAACCCAGAGGTGGGAGTTGCATGGACATAGATTTTCCTCTCTCAGTTCGGGGAGAGACTTCAGACAACCAGGGCTGCCTAAGGGGGAGTGGACTGTTAGGTAGCAAGTGTCTCCAGAAGTATTCGATCCCTGGTAGTCAGGAGTTTTATAGAAGGGATTCATGTGCTGGTACCTACAAGCCAGGCAGATTTCAATGAAGCTTTACTTTACATATTTGTTTCTGAGAGCTACGTATGTGCGTATATACACATACATATGTATATTTCATTTTCCAGGTATAAAATTGTTACAGAGATGATACCTTTTTTTTTTTTTTAAGATTTTGTTTATTTAGTTGAGAGAGAGAATGAGATAGAGCATGAGAAGGGGACGGGTCAGAGGGAGAAGCAGACTTCCTGCCGAGCAGGGAGCCCGATGCAGGACTTGATCCCAGGACTCCAGGATCATGACCTGAGCTGAAGGCAGTTGCTTAACCAACTGAGCCACCCAGGCGCCTGAGATGATACCTTTCTGACTACTCATGCATCCCCTTCACCAACTCCCCACCTCTATGGATGATGACTCCGAGACACAGGTTTTCATCCATCCTGGACTTACCCAGGGAGCTTTAATCACATGTGATTTCACTGGTTTGAGTGACGTCTGAACTTTGGGAAACTTAAGAGCTCCCCAGGGAATTCTGTGCAGCCAAAAGTTGAGACCCCGGGTTTAGATCTACTCGGTGTGGTCCACAGACCAGCAGCAACACCACTTGGGAGCCCACCTCAGACCCATGAATCCCATTCTGCATTTAATAAGCGCGCCCCCCCCCCCCCCCGCCAGTGACCGGATGCATTGTCCCCAACTTCCACAAACAAACGACCTCCCACCCTCACCACTGGATTCTTCATCAAGGCTGGGCTGAACTGTATTTGCACACTCCTTGAGCACAAGTCTGGTGACAAGGACAACTTAAATGAATGGCCTACAGGCCAGGCTGGGTAAATGTTTGCTGTGACTAAGCCAGAATCCAAGAACTATTATTTGTACGTGTTGGCATGGAACTTGCCAAGTCTGTACACGGTTTCATTCCACTGTGTGGGTGTGTGCTCTGCTTCAGTGTCTGCCATTAAGTGGTTCCTCCAAGGGAGGCCCTCTCGGTGTTGATCGCCCTCGTAAACCCAAGTGCAGGAAGGCACAATGCTAACCCTGTGGCCACTGAAGGAGAGGGTGCTGGGGTGCCCTTCTGTACCTTGTCCCGTTACTAGGAGCTCTGTATCCCCCACCCCCTAGCTCTGAGCCTGCTTTCAGCTGTCCCTTTCCTGTTCTTTGACAATCACTGTGCCAAGTCTGTAATAAAACTTCGTCAGCCGTGTGTGACATTAATGTTCAACCTGGCCTGGTCGCATCCTCCCATCCCCCACCAGCCCAGGAAGGAGGGAAGTTGGGGGGTTTAAGGGCCCCCCCCCCACCTCACTCCTCCTCTTCCTAGAGGTAGGGCGGCCAGCAGGGGGAGCCCGCCGCCCAGGGTTGGCTCCTCCTGGGCAGTGCAGGCCAGTTGGAGCCGGCCCCTCCTGCCTCCCCCATCCCCCTGTTGGGTCGTGTCCCAGTGAAACTGTGGCCGATAACCCGTAGCCTCTCACAGCTCCTGCCCATATTTGCACTCTCGGTTCCTCCTCCTCTGGCCTCATGAAAGCTTGCAGCTGCCTCCCTCTGACTCCCTGGCCAGCCAGATTGCCCTTTGGCTTTTAGCACACACCCACCCCCTGCCTCCCAGCTTAGGGATATATGTGGGGGTTTCCCTGGAAGATTCCTGCGGACATCACTTAAAGGCTGGAGCAGGATCTCACGCACCAGGCAGAGGGGCCGTAGACCCTCTCACCTAAGAGGGGTAATGGTGGCCGTGTGGTGCCAGTATTGGGTAGAAGCCGGGCTTGGTGGCCCAGGCCCAGCCTCATTCCCAGCCACCACCTCCGTCAAGGAACCTCAGGATGGGCTGAAGTGGCAGGCCCCTCTGGTCTGGTGTCTCAGAGGACACTCAGCCTCCGAGCTGGTTAGCTTTCCCCCATTGGTGCCAGAATCAGGATTCCGAGCCCCAGGCATTACCCTCTGCCACCCTACCTCCTCTTCTGCAGAAGGTGACTGGACTGCATTCTTTGTTCTGAGCCTCAGTTTCCCATCCCCCCGAGCAGAGGCGGAATCAACCGTGGAGGGGGCTGTGGGCAGCAGTCGTTGCATAGGCCAGCTCTGGCTTCAGTCCCAGCTCCACTGTGGCGAGCAGGTGGCTTCACTTCCCAGCCTCAACTCAGCTGGAAATTGGGGATAATGACAGCACCTGTCTCAGGTGATGAGGGGACTGACCAAGGAACCTCATGGAGTACTTGCCACAGGGCCTGGTCCATTGTAAGCTCTCTGCAAACCCTGGCTATTCACAGTGGACAGGGCTAGAGTAGGGGGGAAGGCAGCTCCTCCATGGGACATTTTATGGATTGGGTAATCAGACGGACCCTAGAAAGTTCTATATGGTGGGAGGGATAGGGGAAGAGGCCTTGGGCATGCTTGAACCAGCCTGCCTTCCCTCCCTCCAGCTCCTGGTGTCCCTCACTCATCCTCAGAGCTCTCCCTGGCCTGGGTGAAGCCACCCAACAAAGGTCCCCTTGTACGGGTCTGTTTGTTTTGGTAATAAATTTCCTGAGCAACACTCCCTGGGGTGGGGTGGCCCGACAGCCTGCAAGGAGCTGACCTGGAAGCTGCAGGATCACATTGCTTAGTGGCCACCTTGGTTTCTCCCTGTTCCCTCCAAGAGCTCCAGAGATGTGTCCCAATTTTTTTCTAGCTCCCAGCTCCTGGGGCTTGAGAAAGATCTGGATCTAACAGCACAGAGAGCACACTCTTTCCTCTTCCTTAACCAGAAGCTGTGGGCTATGGTGGAGTTCCTTAATAAAGGAAGGGGGAGGAAACCAATATTAACTGAGCACCTACTATAGGATTGCTTATGGGGCACTTAATACTGACCATTCCCACGAAATACATATTATTACAGAAGAGGAACTGGAAGTTTAGAGAACGTTTTTTAAAAAAAGTATTCCCCAGGGCGCCTGGGTGGCTCAGTTAGTTAGGCGACTGCCTTTGGCTCAGGTCATGATCCCGGAGTTCGGGATCGAGTCCTGCATCAGGATTCCCTGCTCAGCAGGGAGCATGCTTCTCCCTCTGACCCCTTCCCTCTCATGCTCTCAATCTCTCTCTAAAAAAAAAAAAAGTATTCCCCAAATCACCCAGCTACTAAGCAGTGGGATGAGAATTTGAGTCCTGATCCTAAACCAAACCCCTGCAACTGTGGGGTCAGTCACCAAAGGTCTCCTCCACTCTCTAGAGCCCCTGATGGTCTCTCTGTTGACCACTGAGCTGAAACTAGCCTCTTCCTTTGCGTATTTTTATACTGACAACGCCCTTTCTTTTTTAATAAAAAAGATCTTATTTTTAATAATCTATAGACCCAATGTGGGGCTTGAACTTACAACCCCCGGATCAAGAGTCACGTGCTCTACCGACTGAGCCAGCCAGGCACCCCCTGGGGACCCTTCCTGACGCTTGAAAGGAACCCTGAGCACTTCACTTACAGGCAGGGAATAAAGGCATGAGAAACAGTCCTCAGGAAATGTAAGACAAAAAGCATAAGTAGGTTCTCTGCTTTTGCAGCATTGTTTATTACAAAGAGAGAAACCTACAATTATTATTTTTTTAAACAAAATTCAAAGCTCCAGGACTCATCTCTGGGGCTTGTCCTTCTTAAATACCAGTAGGAGGGGAGAAGAGAGCTGACTGCTTTTAGGTCCTACCACAGCTTCCCTACCTGCTCCCCGATTTTGGACCCATGAGCCAGTGCAGTGTCCCTTTGAAGAGGTGTGCAGGAACCCACGGGGTCCCTCACCTGGATTTCTGCAGCAGCACCCCTCCCCCCCAGAGTGCCAGTGACCTCCTCTCCCAACACACCTGGGGGCAAAGTTCCAGGAAGTTTCCCTCTTGTGGTAGGAGGTGAGCTCAAGTTCAGGGTCTCCGCCTCCTCCAGCTCCAGGAAACCACCCCATCATGTGGCTTCAGGAAAAGTCACGTTCAGAATTGGTCCAGGGAACAGTTGTGGAAGCAGCAATCGAAACTCACCCTTGACCCTGTGCCCCAGGAGGAGGCGAAGTCTGTCCGCCCCCTCTCTCCGTCCCTCGCCATGCCCACCTCCCTGCCGGCGCCGCGACTTTGAGGAGGGCTGTCCTTCCTGGGTGGGACTTTTCATCCTTGGACTGGAGTGCCTTTGTACGTGCTGGGGGACGTGGGGGGATGCTGGGAGAACCCAGACCTTCCAGAAAGCTGGGGCACATAAATACAAACCTAGAACCAGCCATTTCCTGCCAGCAGGCATCAACTGCCCCCACAGCGTCAGCTGTGGCCAAGGAGGCCGGCGTGGCAAGCTCCTGTCTCAGATCCGGCTGACGGCAGGAGTAGGGAGGTGTCAGCGTCCTCCTTGGCCCCCCTCACTGTCCTTTGCCCTCCCTGTCGTCAAAGAGGTTGGGGTTCTCTGCCAACGTGGCCCGGACTTTCTTCTTCTCCTTGAAGCGGCCCGAATTGGAGACTTTGACGTGCTTGCCTTTTGTGTTCTTGTCCACAATCTTCTCCAGGCGGGTGTTAAAGTTGCCGTTGGGGGCCCCGCCCTCGGGCCTCGGGGCCTCGGCGCTGCCCTCGGTTTGAGCATAGGTGTCGGGGATCTCATACAGCACCTTGGGAGCTGATTTCTTTTTCCGGAGGAAGGTCAGCTTCCACCAGCCAGCCTCGGTCATGGTGGTCCCTGGAGCCGAGGGGGGTGCTTTCTGCAGGAGCAGGGTGGGACAGTGAAAGGGGTCAGTGGAGAGAAGGGGGGTGCCCTGGAGCAGCCCTCTCTAAACTCCTAATCATAGGCTATTGTAAGAGTCCAGGCCTGAGGGGCGCCTGGGTGGCTCGGTTGTTAAGCGTCTGCCTTCGGCTCAGGTCATGATCCAGGGTCCTGGGATCGAGTCCCGCATCGGGCTCCCTGCTCCACGGGAAGCCTGCTTCTCCCTCTCCCTCACTCCCCCTGCTGTGTTCCCTCTCTCGCGTTCTCTCTCTGTGTCAAATAAGTAAAATAAAATCTTAAAAAAAAAAAAAAAGAGTCCAGGCCCGAAAGGATTGAAGGTGGGAACCAAATGAACCCGGGGTTCAGATAAGCGCTACAATAGGAGAAGAGGGGGGTTTGGGGAATGATTGGCATCGGATGGACAGAAACACCCTGTGCATTTTGCCTGGAATTCATTACAAAATAAAGAGGATTTATGATTTGGAGAGTAATTTGGACTTCCCAGTGGGGGCCAGCCAGGGTGAAGGAGCTGTTGTGGTTTTTTTCTAAGTGGGAGGAGCCTCAGGGCAGGCAGGGGAAGTCCTGAGGACTGTACCAGCCTCGTGACCTCTAGCAAGGGACTTCTCTGGACCTCAGTGTCCTCACCTGTCCCTTCCCGCGCTAACATTTAGCTCTAATGTTAATCCCAGCCCTCGGAGGGAGGCACGCTCTGCACAGTAATACGTGATAACGGTGATAATTACTGAGGGATAGCTACTTTCCCCTCTAGCTTCCATGAGGACAGGAGTTTGCAGGGAGGTTTGGTGGGGTCACAAGGTCCACATGAGATACGGTTATCACAGGCCAGACTCTCCACAAGGAACCCAACGGAGGTGGGGCTTGGGGGCTGACATCCAGGCTTCTCCACTGACAAGCGATGTGCCCTGCGGTGATACGGCCCCACATGGAGGTGGCCTCATCTTTTACTCATTTCCACAGAGGTGTTGTCTGAGCTAGTGGGAGTTCTGGGAGATGAGTCTGCTGGGACATCGTTGGCAGGTGGGGCATGTAAAATGGAAGGAGACAGCAGACTGGAGGAGTTCCGAGCAGCAAAAGGGCAGGCAGAGGGGTGAGAAATCGAGGCATCTCTGGTCCTGGAGAGGTCCTGGTTCTCAGGACCCTGCATGTGGCTGGGAAGGGTCCTGGGGAGGGGGCAGTAGCCCAGAAAGCTAGATGGTCAGGCGGTCTGAGCACAGGCAAATAGATCACCTCCTTTTAAAAACCAGTGGTCTTAACTACATTTTCTAAAAAGACCAGAAAGAAATACGACAAATGATGAATAGTGGTTTTCTTTATGGAGAAGGAACAGAGGATGTTTTCTCCCACTATTTCTCATTTCTAGACATTCCATAATGAGCGTGGATTTTTTTTTTTTCTAGAGGGGGAGCAAATCAAATTTGGGGAAAACGAAAGCAGGATACTGACCTAGGCTTGGAATGGGTTGAGTGCCCGCCTCCGTGGGCCCCTTGCTGCTCTTGTCCCCTGTCCCTCCACATACTCAGCCTCATGCCCAGAGCGCATGCCTGATGGATTCCTTCCTACCTCTTGTATGGGAAGTAGATCCCACATTGCTAGCTCTGTCCCTCCAGCTGAGTTCAAGCAGCGGGAGAAGCCCAGGGGAGATCTTGTGCAGCTTCCACTTAGAAAGCGGAGGAGGGGGTGAGAGTGGCCGGGGAAATACTTTCAGGGCACCCTGGAGAGGTGAGTGCATGAAGGGGACAGCCTGAGAGGTTTGCTTTGGCAGCTTGCCCCACCTGGGCTTAGCACAACCTTGCACAGAACTTGGTGTTCCGTTTCTGGAAGGAGTTGTGGGGAGGGCACTTGCTTGGCCCATGGGTACCACTCGCCTGGTCTGGGGCAAGGCCCACGACCCCACCACCGCCCATCCGGGGTTGGATGGGAGGAACTCAGGGAGTGGAGGATCCGGCTCGTGGCTGACAGTAACCATCTGACTGCCCACCTCTTTGAGAGACCGTGCTTCTGCCCCTGCAGCTAAAACACACCTCCTTTAGCGGGTGCCACAGATCGGCATCCACAGGGCTTAACTCTCCTTGGCATGAAGGAAGTGACAGATCACCAGGAACTTACCAGGAAACCACAGAGAAACGGGAATAGTCTTTGGATCCTGCCCCGGGGCCTCCACCATGGCACGAAGGCAACTGTTGGCCTTGAACTCTAGTCTAAGATGCCTCTTGCTGTCCCTTCTGTCCGAGAGGACATACAAACCCCAGTAAGAGATGTCTGCCCCTTTTCAGCAGGACCGACATATGGAAGTCTGAACAGAACAGATAAATTAGAGGACTATTCTTTGTTTTACAAACTAACCAAACTATAAGATTCTTTTAAGTAGTGAGCCAGCCCAAGGTAGTATAAAATCTGATTTGCTGGGGGCGCCTGGGTGGCTCAGTTGGTTAAGCAACTGCCTTCGGCTCAGGTCATGATCCTGGAGTCCCGGGATCGCGTCCCACATCGGGCTCCCTGCTTGGCGGGGAGTCTGCTTCTCCCTCTGATCCTCCCCCTCTCATGCTTTCTGTCTCCCATTCTCTCTCAAATAAATAAATAAAATCTTAAAAAAAAAAAAATCTGATTTGCTTTACATCAAAAAAGTGCTGTGATATCAAAAGCTATCGAAAGTTGGAAAGAGCAATATAGCTACAACTGCATGCCCAGGCTGAATCACAGAAGGCCGGAGGGAGCTGGGGGCAGGAGGTGTACTTGGGATTTCAAGCAGACCCAGCATTTAGTGACATGTGGTGAGCCACGCAGGCGGCCTGCACAGGGCCCTTAGCTGGCCAAGCTGAGGGCTGGGCCCTTGCCCTGGGGCCCTGCAATCTGGGGGAAGATAGAAATCAGCCCTGAGGGAGCTAGCTACACCTCTGCTCTTTGCACAGCTTCCGAGCCCACAAAGGGCCTCACAGCACAGCCTGCCACCCCTCCCCTAGGCCAGCCAGCCCTACGGCGTGCGTGTGGCCAGCCCAAGACAGGCCCCACTGCCCCGGCTGAGTTTTGTGAACTGCTCTAACGGCCTTGCCCAGACTGGGCCGGGCCCCTTCTGAGCTGGAACGAGTTAACCATTGACTGTGCTGGAGGTGGGGGGCGGCAGTAGAGGGGAGTTGAGAAAGCAAGTCAGCTTCTGGGCTTTAAGACAACACCCAGAACCCCCCAGCCCGCATCCCTCCGCAGGGCCCCTGATGGCACTTCTCCATTCTGGATAAGACTGGGGTACCCAGGAGAGGAGCAGGGAGACGTCCCTAGCAGATAGCCAGGAATATCCTCCAGGCTGGGGGGTAGGCTCCAGCTTAGCAAGCGTTAATGGAGAACTGCTCGGGACTGAAACTTTCCCAGAAAGAGCTCTGCTGGAGGCCTGGATTGACTCCAAGAGCCGGTGGGATGAGTCTGACTTCTGCCTGCCCACCTAGCGAGAGATGGGAGCTGGCCTGCCTGGGCCCCCCTTCCCAGTTAGGCTTGTCAGCCACAGAGGCAGAACCGGGTGCCCTGACCGGGCTCTGTGCCTTGGTTTCCCCACCCGCTCTCCCTCTTCCTGTACCTGTAATCCTGACTGCTTCGGGCTGGAGGCGAGACCTTCCTTAGAGAAGGAGCTGAGCGTAGCAGCTGCTCGGGCGGGAGACTGGGAGAGGCAGGGTGCCGCGCCAGGCAAGGCTCAGGCCAGGAGAGCTGGGTGGGAGCAGCTGCACGGCAGGTGCAAGAGAAGCAGGTGCAGGAGCGGGTACCTGCTCCACTGCGGCTCCGGGGAGTCAAGGTGAACCTGAAACCCAGCCCCTCCCGGCTAAGTAAACAGAAGCAGAGGCCGGATTGGGCTGATGAATATTCATTACTCCAGAAATCCAATCCCAGTGCCCCTGCACCCACCCAGAAGCCAGGGTCCTCCAGGGATCGCCTCCACGAGAAGAGGAAACCCCAAGGGAGGTCTGGAGCAGGAGAAACAAGGGAGCCTCTCTCCTGTTCTCCCATTCTCATGGGCCTGGTTGCACCCCCAGCCGTAGCCAAGGTCACCCTCACCCATTTCATGCCCCGAAGAGGCTCAGACCCTCTCCAGCACGGACTGGCCCTGGACGTTGCCCCAGGCACAACCGGGAAAGGGTTAAGTGTCGCTGCTCCGTTGGCCGGGCGGGACGGGGTGCACCCCAGCTTCTTTGAACTCAGGAGCCGAAACCAGTCCCTGGTTAAACTGGTTGGCAGACCGGTTCCCAGGCTGTCCGCTCCACCCCAAAGCTCAATGCTTCTCAGGCGGGCACAGGGTGGGGGGCTGGGGTTCCCTCCTGACCTGAAGGGCCCCTCCTCAAGTTGGGGGGTGCAGTGGCCACTGGTGCTGCCCTGGGCCAGCCTCTCGAGACCCAACCACCCTCAAACATGGGCAGAGGGGCAGGGGGGCTTTTGTATTTGTGAGGTGGGAAGAGAGGGAAAGGCAGGAAGGCAGAGTGTGTGCACCCATCCTCCCAGATCACTGACCACCCCTCCTGCAAATCTGCATTAGCTCAGGTGGTGCGTGGCCTGGCGTGGCGTCCAGCCAGGGCTTCCTTTGCATCTCACTCCGGAGAAGATTATTCTGCAGCCAGTTCATGTTGGCATTCTCTCTCCCCTAGGACCGCACCGGCATCCCTGGAGAGTGGGAAACATTGGCTGCACGGTCAGGATCCCTGCAGCTGCCTGTCCCAGGGCTGCCCAGCTTTGATGCTCAATCCACCCACCCAGCTACCTTCCTCCAAGGACTGAGTGGGTATTTGCCAGGCTCTGAGTGAGGCACTGGGTGGAGAAAAGGCAGATGATTCCCCATTTCCTTGGGTTCCTCCTCCCCTCAAACAACTCCCAAACTAACCAACTCTCAAACCCGCCCTACCATTCCCAACCCTGCTTCTACTCGGTTCAGCTTCTCATGGCTTTGTGAGTTCATATTCCCCGCCTTCCTAAACAGCCCCCCTGCCCCTAGGCCTCAAGTGCACAGTCCTTCAAAGGCACCTCCCCATTACCCATAGTGGAACCCACTGGGCCTGGTCCTCTTGGGATGGGCCTCTCCCGACCCTCCATGAATACTCTCACTAGTCCCTTTCTCTGCCTACCTTCCTGGGCGCAGAAGCTGTCCAGGAGGGTGAGATTCGGAGTGCATGCTGTGCTCTTGGTCAGGAACAGCCTCCTGGGTAAACCAAGACAAACTCTTATTCATCCCTTAAGACCCTAATTCATTATTATGCCTCCTATGCCACCAGGAATTGTTTTGGTCCTACAGAGTTTGCTCATATGCTTCTATTTAACGTGATATATACCAGGGCAACCCCTTCGGGTCCCCTCCCTCCTTGGGAGCTCGTACTATCACCTTGCTTTGCTGCCCCCCCCAAAACCAACAAAAACATGATATATACCAGAATTGATTATATATATATGTGTATGTGCACACATATATACATATATAGTATTGTAATGATCTAGTCATACATTTGGCTCCCTTAGAGAATTTTAGCTCCTTGAGCCAAGAATTATCTACCACTGATACAGACCTGACATAGTAGGGACTTAATGCAAGCTTTAAACACAACACAAATGGGAAATAGAAGTCTCATCTTTTTCCTCAGAAATTCTTAATCTAGCCTGTTGCCCGTGCCCCACTCTTCCTGGGTCAGGTAAATGTGAGAGAAAACCCATCTATTTTACTTGTGATTTCAGCTACAGCAGGCTTGCTCTTAATGATCATCTTCCCAGGGGTTTATGTGAATTAAGGATATTATTTTGCAAGGTCCTCCAGCCTCCAGTAAGAAGTGCATACAGTTGGAGCTCCGGCCGGCTCAGTCGGTGGAGCATGCAACACTTGATCTCGGGGTCATGGGCTTGAAGATTATTTAAAAATAAAATCTTTGAAAAAAAAAAAAGAAGGCTACATGGTTGTCTCAGGGAGGTGCCCACAGCTTTCCAGATCTGTCACTTTCTCTGAAAGCCCCATCTCTTTGAGAGCAGATGTCCAGCCTAGAGGACACCAGAAGAGGCTAAACACTCATCCCAGCCCAGGTATCAGGAAGAGACTGGAGGGATGGTGGGATGGGCCCCAGCCTGGGGTACAGTAACCAAGGGTCAGGGCACCAATTCTATGTGTACTAGAAGGGCTCCTACTGGAGGCACTCATCCCCCAGCCTCCTTGGTTCCAAGATCTAGGCCTTTCTGCTGCCTGGGACATAGGGGGGCCAGAATCCTATTCTCTGACCCCCACCTTGGAGAAGGCACCCCAGTGAAAACTGCAGTGGGCAGGATTCGGTGGATACCCACCTGTGGCCTGCCACTGGAGAAGGCCACCAGAACCAGAAGCAGGCGTGGAGGCTCTGGCCCACCCTCCTGAGAGGGACCAGCCTGGGAAGTCCTGCCCAACCCTTGGCCTTTAGGAGATTTATTTCTGGGAAGAGCAGTGTTGGGAGGGTAGTTTGAGATAAGGCTATAAACTATGAATACCTTTTAAACAGGCCGCTTTATTGCTTTATAATTTTTTAACCTTTATTTTATTTTATTTTATTTTTAAAGATTTTATTTATTTGACAGAGAGAGACACAGTGAGAGAGGGAACACAAGCAGGGGGAGTGGGAGAGGGAGAAGCAGGCTCCCCGCTGAGCAGGGAGCCTGATGCGGGGCTCGATCCCAGGACCCTGGGATCATGACCTGAGCTGAAGGCAGACGCTTAACGACTGAGCCACCCAGGCGCCCCTTTTTTTAACCTTTAAATGCACTTCCTTAGGGGTGCCTGGTTGGCTCAGTCAGTTGAGTGGCTGACTTTTTTTTTAGTTTTTTTTTTAATTTATTCATGAAAGTCAGAGAGAGAGAGAGAGGCAGAGGCAGAGGGAGAGAAGCAGGCTCCCCGCCTAGCAGGGAGCCCGATGCGGGACTCGATCCCAGGACCCCGGGATCATGACCTGAGCCGAAGGCAGACGCTTAACCATCTGAGCCACCCAGGCGCCCCGAGTGGCTGACTTTTGATTTCGGCTCAGGTCGTGGTCTCAGGGTCATGCGATTAGGCCTGTGTTGGACTCCAAGCTCAGCGCAGAGTCTACTCGAGATTCTCTCTCCTTCCCTCTCCTCCTGCCCTCCCCTTCCCCCTGCTTGCCCTCAAGCGCACTCTCTCTCTAAAATAAATACGTAAAATCTTTAAAAATAAATAAATAAAATAAATGCACCTCCCTAAAACTAGGTTCAAGTATGATATTTCATATACAAACATGCAATGTGCATATCTTCGGAAATTTGTCCCTGTTGAGTGAAGCACGTAAAATACACCTAGGGAGCCCCAGAGGGCCTTGGTGCCCTATTGTGTCACAAAGACACAGGGCCCCATTGGATTACAGAGGGGCTAGTTCTAAGTCCTGAGCTGCAGAAGGAGGGATGCAGAAAAGAGCTGGGGAAGGTGCAGCCCTTCCCCCCAACCAAGTGACCCCAGTCCCCACTCATTACTAAATGCCTGCCTGCACACACCACACCTCTTATTCCTTCCTTTATGATCATCCATTAAAGCACCTGACATTCAGTGTCAGGTGTCATACAGGTGTTGGGGTTATAGACATGAACACACCTGTACTCCCTGCCTGCAAGGTGCTCACAGACTATGTATGGAGACAGACTGAATAAAAACTACCCAGAAACCACACTACAAACACCAAGAGACCCAGCCGAGGCTGCTGAGTTTCCAGGGTTTCAGCCCAGCAGGCAGACAGACAGACAGACAGACAGACACACACACACACACACACACACACCCAGTCGGTCTGGCTGTGAGCAAACACACAGAAACACAGACCATAAAGTAATAACCTATGGAGGATAAAAGAAATTGATTACTTGAATGTCAAGGGTAAGTAAGCCTTTTTATGGCTATTGTAGGAAGATAACTCATGGGTGTTCTTGCCCAGAATGACGGCTGGTAAGAAAGAACTTTGGAACCGGACAGGGACTGCAAGGGGGTGTTCCAAGTGTTTGGCACAACAACTGGGGAGAAAGTGGGTATCAGGCTGAAGAGGAGGGAGGAGAGACCCGAGCCCCGGAGCTGAGGTGGCTGAGTGGAGTGAACGGGGTAGGTAGGGCTGAGGGAGAAGCCGCATCCCACAGAGACCAAGAATGCAGGCTGGGGAGCCCAACAGGCCGGGTTTGAATCCCAGCCCCACCAACTACCAGCTGTATGATCTTGGACAAGTTACTGAACTTAGCTTTGGCTCCCTTACCTTTTAAAATCTGGCTCACAATAGTACCCACATTATATAGTTGTTGGAAGGATCAAATTAGATAAGGCTCGTAAAACATTTAGGTCTACATGGGCACGTGGCACACGGTTATCACTTCACAAGGAAGTTAACAACAACAACAAAGGATAGTCAGGCAGCCTGAGGGCATAGCACCCTGGGGCCCTGCACTTTCTGTCCAAAGCTGGCACTGGCCTGCCCTGTGCTTCTCCACTTCCCTCAACGTGCTGCCCCTTCGCCAGGGTCCCGTCTGCTAAATCAGCAGAGAATTGTGAGAATCACAGTCAGAAGCATCCCACATGCCACCTTCCAACGGCTGGCAGCCCCGAGGACCTGATGCCCTGGAGGCCAGACCACTAATGTGCTTCTCTGCCCGTAGGCCCCCTGAGGTTCCCTCTGGCCTTGGGAAAGGACAAACACTGCAGAATGCTGCCCAAAGCCCACACTCGTACGCTGGCTCGGGCAGCCACCCTGAGCTGAGGCCAGCAGCGAGGTACAACTATTCTCAAACCTCCTCCTGTTACACATGAGTCACCCCCCCACCCCCATGGCGCTGTGGGTGGGGTGACGTGCTGGTGGTCTCTGCCTTCACCAACTCACCCTGCCCTACCCTGCCCTGCCCCACCTGTTGGTTAAAGGAGGAGGGATGCACCTTGAGGGTGGGGCAGGGCCTGTTTCTTGGGCTGTCCCAGGGAGCCAGGAACACATAGTTGGAGCCCAGTGAGTGTTTGTTTAATCACAGGGGAGCCCCAGCAATTCTTCCAGCCTGAGTCAGGATTCTGAGATGGGAGCCAAATTCTCATGAGAGAGCCCTGAAGAGGCCTCTAGTTCTGCTCTATGAGCCATTTCCAGGGAAATCTTTCAACCCATTTTATAATAATGACGATTAATGTCCCCCCCCCACACACACAAGTCTACAAAGCCTGAGAGATACATTAAAACATGTTGGAAACTGTAAAGAGTTATATACATCTAGTTTGTTTATTTAAGCCTATAAACAGAAATACCAAGATAATCAGGATAGGTGCTATCTCCACGTTGAGGAAACTGTCTGGCAGAGGTTATGGAAATAGTCCAAGATCTCACTGGGCAGAAATCTAGGTCTTCTCACTGCTGTACCACACCACGCAGTTCAGTAACAAATTTACTGGGTCCCAAGTGCTGTGCTGGGGCAGAGGTGGGGGGTCCAAGGACCAGGTGGAGCCTTGGGGAGGAGCTAACATCCTGGAAAGGGAGGGGCCCCAAATGGCATACCCAGCCCTGGTGATCTATCCTTGGCCCACCTAGTCTCCTCACTCTAGCCATTTCTTGCCCAGTCTCATGCCCTCCCTTAGCTTCAGCCACTGCATGGATTACAGATCAGTCAGCCTGTGGCTCTCCAAAGCTGTATCCCTAGCCCTAGGGCTCCCCCGAACTCCAAAGCTATAGACCCAAGTGTCTCCTGCATACTTTTCACGTGGGGTCCTCCCAGCACCACTAACTGAGTAAGTTCAAAGCCAAGATGCCCTCCTCCCAATACCTGCTCAGCATCCTGCATTCCTCTTGCAGGTGGTGACACTCCCAATCCAACCACCTAGGTTTCATCCTTGCTGTCTATTTCCCCCATCCACATGGCCATTTGATGGCCAAGTTCTGTCCATTTCCCTCTAAAACATCTCTCAAATCCAGCCCTGCCCCCCCTCCTCACGTCTTTTCCCAGGTCAGGCCCTAACCTCTGCGTAATAACCTCCTGGCAGTCTCCCTGTCTCCAGTCTTATCTCCCATGAATCCATTCTCCCAGCAGTCAATCTGAATAGGTCCCTCCCTGCTTCAAGTCCTTCAAACCCTCCAGTGGTTCCTCTGGGTCTGCAGGGGTGAAGTCCAAGTTCCTTAATGAGGCTCCTCCCTATGATATGACCTTTTCACCTTTACAGTCTCATTGGCCACTCCTTGCCTCAAATCTTTTACTGCACCGGGGCTGGCCAGCCTTGCGATGCCACTGGCGTCATCGGTGTGAGACCTGTCCAAGTGCCTTCTTGAAATTCTTCCGTTTTTTTAAACAAGGGGCCCTGCATTTTCATTTTGCGCTGGGCCCCACCAATTGTTTCCAGTCCTGCCTGCCTGTTGTTCCTTGCACCCCTCTTGCAGTTCGTGGACTCCAAAGCTTTGTGCAGTCTCCTCCACCTGGGACACCCCTGCACACATACCCCTCTTCCTGCAGCTCTTCCTTTAAGACTCAATTTTGGTGTTATCTTTGGGACATCTCCTTCCCCTTCCCTAATCATCTACACGTAGCAGGTGCTCAACACATGTCTATCAGATACCGAACGGGAAGGCAAAGTGTGACAAGTGCCACAAGAGACCTACAAACTACTACAGACGGTAAAGCGAGGCAAGGCCGGAAGGAAGCATTTCTAACGGCCTCCGGGTCGCCAGGGTCGGCGCGAGAACCCTCTCGGCGGGACAGGTAATCCCCACACCGAAGGCTCCGCGCCCACCTGGCCGGAAGCGGTGGTAACCAGCTCTCCGGCGCCGCCTGCCGCGACCTCGCCGGCCCTGCAGCCTTTTCTCGGCGCCCCCGCCCCTCTTCAGCCCTGAGCCCGCCTCGCGTCTCCCATTGGCTATCTTCCGTTCTCCCGCCCCTCCCGGGCTCAGCCATTCGGAGCCCCGGGGTGGGTGGGGCTTGTGGCCAGGGGTGGAGCGCACATCCCGATTGGCTCGGAGGAAGGTGGCGACGTGGCCGGAGGAGGCCCGTTCGTGCCTAAACTGAGGCTCAACCAGGCCTGCGCCGGATTGGTTGTAGGGGGGGCGGGCCTGCGTCGTCGGCCGGAAGCGGAAGTGGAGGAAAGATGCAGGTGTGGGGACAGGAGCTGGGGGGAATGGGCGACTGGCCCGGGGTCCCTGGACTGAATTCAGCCCGTCGGTCCTTGGCCCGCTTCCCCGGCCTCCCTCCCGGGCGCAGCCATCGCCCCGGCCCATCATTCTGGCCCCGCAGGATGGCGGTTGGGCCCATGAAATGAGCGCGCGGGTGGCACGCCCCCTCCCCGCGCTCACGCCCCGTTCCCCTCCGTGTTTCCCGCCAGGACCATCAGCACGTGCCCATCGACATCCAGACCAGCAAGCTGATCGGTAGGAGGGGACGCCCCGCGCAACCGGCTGTCAGGGGGAGGCCCTGCCCTTTGCCCTCTGTCACCAACAGCTGGGAGCCGTGAGGCCCCAAGGCCCCTGTTGAGGCGCTGACCACTCGCCATGAACTATGCTCCCAGCGGTGGCTGCTTGCCACGCTTGAAGGAGCAGAAAGGAACCATACATAGATTCTGTACTTGACCTGCGTCTTCTACTTTATAACATTCATAATAGGTGTCGTCAAATCATTAGGCACAGAGTAATGGCTTACTTTAAAGACGGTCAGCTACTAAGTGGCAGATATGAACTTGGAGTCTGTCAGGTTCCAATATCTATGCTTTTTGTATGAAAAAAACTTTCCCTCCTTCCTTTTTAAAAGCTTCCATCTTCCCTTGATTTTAGGAGGAATAGGGACATAGACCCAGTTGGGAATAAAGACCTTTTAGTGGCCAGCCATCTCCCTGCTGTCTGTATCTGATCTAAACACCTCCTCAGCTCAGAGTCAGGCTAGGACCTCTTCATTACGACCCTTCCAGGGCAAGTGCACAACTTCTACGTTTTAAAATGCTCATTGCACCAATTGATTTGATGCCAGTTTTGTCATTAAGATACATCTGTTTGACTGCCTCATCCCCTTCTGGTTCTATGACACCTACAGAATTTTTCTTTCTGAAGATTTTAGAGGAATACATCAGAGGGAGTATAACTGGCAACTAGTGTGGGACCCCAGTGTTTGACCAGTTGGCAGGTGTATTAACAAGGACAAGGTTCTGAATTCACCACCGTGGACCATGTAGCCAGTCCTGTGCAGTGGCCACTTAATGGAGCTTTTTTAGAGTCATTTCAGATTTTTTTTTTTTAAAGATTTTATTTATTTATTTGAGAGAGAGAGCACATGAGGGGGGAGAGGGTCAGAGGGAGAAGCAGGCTCCTCGCCGAGCAGGGAGCCCGATGTGGGACTCGATCCCGGGACTCCAGGATCATGACCTGAGCCGAAGGCAGTCGCTCAACCAACTTAGCCACCCAGGCGCCCAGAGTCATTTCAGATTTGTCCCAGTTCTTCAGCACAGGTGCACTCTTGGTGTATGAGCTTGTCATTGGTTATGAAAAGGACCATGCCATTTGTTGAGTGTTTGCTCTACCAGGTGCTGTTTTAGGCACTTGACATTGTAAAATGAAGATTTTTACTAGGATTTATGGAATCCTTGCCATGTGCCAAGCATAGTGCTCCGTGTCTTACCTTCATTCCCTCTTGTATTCAGTAACTTATTATTCCCATTTTATATGTGGGGAAACTGACGCACAGAATGGCTGAGAGACTTGCTTAAGAAAGTTGATAACTAGGGGTGCCTGGGTGGCTCAGTCATTTAAAAAACGTCCAACTCTTGATATCAACTCAGGTCATGATCTCAGGGTCATGGGATTGAGCCCTGCATTGGGCTCCATGCTCAGCTGAAGTCTGCTTGAGGTTCTCTCTCTCTCTCTCCCTCTGCCCCTCCCCCCTCCCCTTGCTCACATGCTCTCTTCCTCTCTCTCTGTCTCAAATAAATCTTTTCAAAAAAGTTGATAGTTAGAAGCTAGGACCGTCAGAACACAAAGCCTAGCTCTTAGCTCTCTCCTACTGAGGAAACGTGCATGGCTCTCCCCCACCCACACCCTCTGCTAAAAACACAGATCTGGGCCCAGAGTCCAGGAGGTCAGTCACGTTGGTATTCTCATGGTGCCAGGTGGTACTTCACTGTTGAGAGTAGACCAGTGGTATCTAGTCCTTAGGGCGCTGTGGGTATTAGGGGCTTTGCAGTTGTTCATTCATCCGGTACTTGGCATAATCATCTTGTATTTTCCATTGTCATGGTTAATCCCAGCCCTGAGAAAGTGGAAGTTGAAAAGCATCCTCTGTCAGTAAGAAAGATATAATTACCATGGAAGCAAAAATATTATGGAGAATTTAGAGTGGTCAAAAGTGGCACTTTGATGTCAGGACCAATTTAAAGTTTTTCTTTATCCCTGCGTGGAGGCAGTTGCTTTATAAAAGTCACACTGCGATGGAGTCCGTTTAACCCCAAGGGTCCCTTTGAGCTCCTCTTCATTCCCACGATCCCCACACCTTAACCGGTTTGCGTACAACTTTTGGCCAGTGTCTTAGCCTATTTCGCTTGAATTAATGATGGACTTTTAGCTGTGTGAATGGGAATGCTGTGATTTGGGTGTTTCTCACATAGACTGGCTGGTCGACAGAAGGCACTGCAATCTGAAATGGCAGAGTCTGGTGTTGACCATCCGAGAGAAGATCAATGCTGCCATCCAGGACATGCCAGAGAGCGAGGAGATCGCCCAGCTGCTCTCTGGATCCTGTGAGTGCTTCTGGGCTACACCGCCAGCGCCCTCTCTTCCTTGGCGCACTATGTATCAGCTGAGCCGCTCCCTTGTTTAGCCGTAGGGCTGACCCCTAGAGAGAGATTTATTTTGGGGGTATAGATGCTGGTTTCTCCCAACACAACATGCTGAAGGGGAGAGCTGTACATGCTAAAATTCTCAGCATGTTCATCAGTCAGCCATGTGCCCAGAGTAGGTGGGGAAGATACTATAATTCCCAAAGTCTTTGTTCTTCCTTGCTTTCCAGACATTCACTACTTCCACTGCCTAAGGATCGTGGACCTCCTCAAAGGCACTGAAGCCTCCACAAAAAATATTTTTGGCCGGTACTCTTCACAGCGAATGAAGGCAAGTGTGGGCAAAGCTGGTAAGGTGCAGCTGGAAACGTCCCGTCTCCAGGGCCAGAGCCTCTGGTCTCTCTGAGGGTCCAGTGCATATGCTTATATAGACTGTTTCCTGAGCTTTCTCTCCATCCGCAAAGTTTATAGCAAAAATAGACCCTACCCCCTGGGTTTACATTTTCAGGACTGCTGCTTTGGGGAGCGCTCATTGGAACCACGTTCTTAAAATGAAGTGGGTGGTTCAGCCAGCGTTATGAAGGAGGACAAGGGCTCTGTGTCTGGTGTGATGTGAAGGCTGGGGGAGCGTCCCCTGTTTGGGGCTTGAGCTGAGATATGGCTGCTGAGCGCTCTTCCAGCTCACTTCTGTTTCTGTCCTTCCCCAGGATTGGCAGGAGATCGTAGCCCTGTATGAGAAGGACAACACCTACCTAGGTAAAGTTGCCCAGCCTGGGGGGCCCGGTGTCCGTGGGCAGCCCACTCCCCGAGTTCTGAGACACTAGGCTTCCAGGCAGCACAGTCCGTGTAGGGGAAGAGCCTGCGGTATAGATGTTTGCCAGGTGGGCAAAGAAATTCCCCAAAGAGTGTTGGGAGGAGGAGGAAGACCAGGCAGGTAGTAGGCATTGGCCGGGCCTGGCCAGGCAGGTGGGTTTTGGTCCTCCCCCGTTGACCTCTTGATGACTGACATTCTCTGCACCTCTATTCTCCCCTGGGCAGAAGAGGCATGGGTCATCTGGGGGCCACATCAGGTGCCCAAGAGAGTAATTACAGGACACATTGTACTTTGGGGTATGTTTTCTAAAAGTCCTAATAATAATAGCTCATACTTATTGAGCATCTACTGAATGCAAGGAATTATACTCAGGTTTTATGTGCATTCTCTCTTAATCCTCATGGTAAATATTCTTGCCCCAATGTTAGAGAAGAGGATTGGATCAGAGAGGTTGAATGACTGTGTGAGGTGCCACACTGGGAGGCCAAGCGGGTCCCAGGGGCATGCTTGCCTCGTGGCCTGGGCATCTGGGGTGAATTTCCTGGGCCCTCTTCAGTGGAGCTCTCTAGCCTCCTGGTTCGGAATGTCAGCTATGAGATCCCCTCGCTGAAGAAGCAGATCGCCAAGTGCCAACAGCTGCAGCAAGAATACAGTCGCAGGGAGGAGGAGGGCCAGGCGGGGGCGGCCGAGATGCGGGAGCGGTTCTACCACTCGTGCAAGCAGTACGGCGTCACGGTGAGCCTCGTGGGGCCTGAGCCCAGCTCCTCTGCCGCCCACCACTCCTGTCTCAGGCGTCCTCTTTCATCCTCGCTAGGGAGACAACGTCCGAAGAGAGCTGCTGGCCCTGGTGAAGGACCTGCCGAGTCAGCTGGCTGAGATCGGAGCGGGGGCTCAGGGCCTGGGCCAAGCCATCGACCTGTACCAGGCCTGTGTGGGCTTTGTGTGTGAGAGGTAAAGGACCTCAGTGTCTCTCCAGAGGGGAGGGGACGGCTGACCTCTGTTCCTTGGCTGTTCTGTCTTCTCCGCTTGTATTTTTCCCGCATCCCATTTGAGTTTGAGTTCACACGGGTGAGCCTGCGGGAGCCTCGGCCATCTGCCCGGAGGGCGTGGGCTTCCTGCGGGCGCGGTGGGAGGGTCAGCCCGGTGCTCTGTTGCAGCCCCGAAGAGCAGGTGTTGCCAATGCTGCGGTACGTGCAGAGGCGGGGGAACTGCACGGTGTACGAGTGGAGGACGGGGACAGAGCCCTCTGTGGTGGAGCGGCCACACCTCGAGGAGCCGCCTAAGCAGGTGGAAGAAGATGCGGTGAGACAAGCCTGGCGAGGGCAGCTTCCTCATCCCTCGCACACCACTCCCCCGTCCGCCTGCGTTCAGAGTCCCAGAAGGTAGAAAGAGGGATTCGGGTGAGAGAGACTAGAGCTGGAAGGGCCCAGAAGGCCCTCCTCCTTTATTTTTCCGGGCTTCTTGAGGCCAGAGTATAGATTAACCTTGAAGAGCCTCGGCACAGCTGGTTGGCTTTGAACTAGGAACCCTTCAGTCCTGTGAACTCTCTGAAGATGGGTTGTCCTTTGGGGCATCAGGAGGCCATTGCATTTAAACAGTGTGCTGTTACCCCCTAGAGGGGCAGCTGAGGCCTCCAGGGAGGCGCGCCCCTTTTCTTTCACACACTTTCTTTGAGCTAACACTTTTTTCCCCTCCTAGATTGACTGGGGCGACTTTGGAGTGGAGGTGGCTTCTGAAGGGGTTGACTCTGTCATCTCTGCCCAGGCTGCTGGAATCGACTGGGGCATCTCCTTGGAATCGGACTCAAAGGTTAGGAAGCCCTTCTCTCTGAGGACTTTCTGTGATCTCTGCTTTGGGGTTAAGAGAAGTGGTGTCTGTCTTTAAGGACGTTACTTGAAGTCCATAGCCCTCAGACCAGGTATAGTCCAAGGGGACGCAGAGCTTCCACAGGGACATATCAGAGGTTTGACCCTTTTTCTCCCGGTATCTGGGGGCAAGGTGTGGGGGGATAGACCGGTGGTAACTCTCCAAACAGGGATGAGGGTAGCGGCACACGTGGCCCCCACCGCCATCTTTGCTGCCAACGTCAGGGCGGCACGTCCTTCATACAGTTGAAATGTGCAGGCATTGAACTTATCAAGGGCTTTGGTTTATGCCGGCTCCTTTTGCTGGGGAAGAATCTTGCAACCCTGCTGGGGTTCTTTGCTTTCCACCCAGGAAGCTGGGGGTGATGGGATAGACTGGGGAGACGATGCTGCTTTGCAGATCACGGTGCTGGAAGCCGGAACCCAGGGTAAGCACACCCTCCCTGGAGCCCTGGCAGAAGTGGGGGCTCAGAGGTCCCTGTGTCCCCAGAAACAGTGCACTGCCGAGAGTGGGTGGCTCGCACATCTAACTGTTTTCTCAAAATCGTGTTGATGATGTGAGAGTACGGGGACGGAGAGAAGTTTTTAAAGCTAAGTCTAGAAGCTCTCAACTTTTGGGGTAGCGAATATGGGTCATCTTTTCTGGTGGGAGGTTCCAGGTCTGACCTGACCCCTCTGCCCAGCAGCGGGGAGGATGTAGCAGCAATCTGAGCCGCTAGAGGGCGGTGCAGGATGAAACTTGGTGGCCCCGCCGGAGCAGAGGGGGCCTTTTCAGGCCCTGAAGCCAGTTCTGTGGTCCTCCCAGACTGGCCGTTGGTCCTAGTGTCTGATTCGGGCTGGACGTATGGGAGAGGGTGACCCTTCCCCCCAGCCCCCCTGGGATGAGACAGCAAGTAGCTTTAGTGCATTGAGTTTGCATCCAGATTAACCCACCAGAACCTCTCAAACTTGAGGGTCTTTTTCTCTGGTCTCCAGCAACTTTATCACTTCTCCATCTCTCTTCCCGGCAGCTCCGGAAGGTGTTGCTAGGGGCCCAGATGCCCTGACACTTCTTGAATACCCTGAGACCCGGAATCAGTTCATTGATGAGCTCATGGAGGTACCTTCATCCTCTGGGAGGACCCTTCCCATTTGTGTTCATCTCCGTCTGTTCCCTTCCCAGTGGCCTGCTGGCTGGTGAGGGCCTCGTGCAGTTTGTAGTCCTCACCTGTTCCTTTCTCTTTTTGCTCAGGGAGGCCCCTCTTAGCATCCAGGGCAGAGGAGGACAAAGGGATCACGTTTCTCTGGTAGAATAAGAATGACAAGATGTGTGGCTGGTTCCCAGATTCTTCTAGCCCTTTCTTAATCCCGGGCTTCTTAAACATGGGTTCCTGTTCCCTGAATCTTATTCCTCTCACAGAAAATACCTTCACTGGGGCAGAGAGAACCCGTCGAATTTCAGTTTTCTTAGTTATCTGAGCCACACGTAGGGAGGAAGGAGGGGTATCGAGGGCTGGGGGTGGGGGCCTGAGATGTCAGGAGGGACGAGAAGAGTGGCAGTAGAGGCTGCTTCAGGCTCACGTTATAGTTGGTAAGTTTCTCACAGTTAAAGTATTCAGAGGAAATAATCTCTCATCACCCGGAGTCCAGCCCTCACCTCTCATTCTTACATTCTGAGCAGTCTGAGGGCTTGGCCTCCAAATTCTCTTCTTGGTTTCAACCAGATCCTCTTGTGCCCTCAGCTCGAGATCTTCTTGTCCCAGAGAGCTGTGGAGATGAGTGAGGAGGCGGACATCTTGTCCATGAGCCAGTTCCAGCTGGCTCCAGCCATCCTGCAGGGCCAGACCAAAGAGAAGATGCTCACCATGGTGTCGGCGCTGCAGGATCTGATCGGCCGTCTTGCCAGTCTTCGAATGCAGCACCTGTTTATGATCCTGGCCTCCCCAAGGTCTGGCCTTCCCGTTGACGTGAAGTGGGGTGCCGCCATCTTGAGCAGCCCCGACTCCTTGTGTTCCCCTTCTGCACAACCCCTCGGAGCTCTTCTCTGCCTTCCCTAGCAGCTCTGTCGCAGCTGGGGTCAAGGGTTCTCTTGGGGCAGGACGAGGTGGTTTGAGGTGTGCAGGCAGGCTCTGCTTCCCAAGCGGGACGGGGGACTGGGAGCCATGTGCCTTGCAGAGAGGGCGCACAGGGTGTGGAGGCCGAGAGGCCAGTTAGGGATTGGGTTTCCTGAGCCTCCCCTTTCCCAGCAGCTGAGTGGGCATGCGCAGGTGGCTCCACTGCATCACGCACTTACCTGAGCGCCCCGCGCAGGTATGTGGACCGCGTGACTGAGTTCCTGCAGCAGAAGCTGAAGCAGGCCCAGCTGCTGGCTTTGAAGAAAGAGCTGATGGTGCAGAAGCAGAAGGAGGCCCTTCAGGAGCAGGCGGCCCTGGAGCCCAAGCTAGATCTGCTGCTGGAGAAGACCAAGGAGCTGCAGACGCTGGTGAGACGGGAAAGGCAGACCTGCCGAGGGGGAGGGCCCCCCGTCTTACAGAACGAGGCACCTTTGCCTCTCTGCTTCCCGCCCGTGGGGTGTCACTGTCTTTCAGATTGAAGCTGACATTTCCAAGAGGTACAATGGGCGCCCTGTGAACCTGATGGGAACTTCTCTATGACATTCTCCACGTTTCTACCTGCCCGTCTTCCCAGGCTTCAGGAAGGAGGGTGGGACGTCAGGGCTGATGTGGCAGGGCCCTTCCTGGCCAGAGACCAGGCAATCAGAGGATGGAAAGCCACAGGAGGGAGCCAGCATCCCTAGATGGTGGCCTTGGCAGTCGCTTACTCTCTGGCAAGGAGCTGTCTTGGTTGGCCCTGTGGCCCCTCAGCCTGGAACCACAGTTTCTGGCCTTTCTCATCATCTAGTTGAACTTAATAAAAAAGGAAGAGACTTTTGCTTCACTACTGACAGTTTCTGTTTCTCAGGGCCTTGAGTCAAGGCTGTGCGCCTGTTGGCCGGGGGTTCTTGATCCAGTGGGTTCCCAAGGCCATTGGCTGTTCCTATGGAGCCCCAGGGTAGGGACGTCCCCCCTTTGCTTCTGGTGACAGGGAGGGCCCCAGTTGAGTACAAGTGGTTCAGCAAGGGGTTCTGGGGTAGCTGAGTCGGCTGGGCCCCTTTCCCTCCGTGGCCAGGCGAGACAGCCCCACTCAGGCCAGAAGCCCAAGGGGACCAGTCAAGTGGCAGCCTTGTAGGAGCCAGCAAAGCTGTAGTTTCCTTTTAATCACAGCTTACATCCAGGCAGAGGGAAAATGTGGTTTGGGGAGGAAGGGTCTGATAAACAAGGTGGAGACAGGACTTGTCACCTTCACTAGCCACCTGTCCACTTCCTGCCCATAACTGCCTGCGTGGTGATTGGGTAGAGCCCCCCCCCTCCCCGGGATAGCACCCCTCTCCCAAGCCACCTACCCATCCCTGTTTCCCAGGAAGGGTAGGGGTTGGGGGTGGCTGGCAATTCGATTTTAATTTCATAGCAGAGCAGTTGATTCATGGCTCTTTGTCGCTGGCATTGACTCCTGTAATGACTTTCCATCAAAATGAAAAGTGGAGTGACACCACTCATTATTCCTGCTGCTTGTTATCTCAGTTCTGGGGAGGGCCGCCCCCTCCCTGCTGCCTTTCAGCTGCCCTGGACAGTGAGTGATGGCCCCTATTAATCACCGACCCCGCGGACTCCGGCGGACACACGCTATCCAAAGGAGAGAGAGATAAGGCAGCATGAACTGCTCGAAGCCGCTCCTATCAATTAATGTCAGCCCATTGCTTACCCCCAGTCTTTGCCTGTTCACCTCCTTTTGGAGGTACTGGGGGCTGAAATTAGTCTAGGAATTGGAAAAGGAAAAATACTGGTGCGGAATGTTGAGGTAAAAGTGTCCTTAGCATCGGAGGACGTACAGGGGACCGGGTGTACCGCTTGGCCTTGGGAGTTGTCTGGGTCGCTTAGTCCCCGTCCCTCTGGAGGGTGGCGGCTGCCTCCTGCCCCACCTGTTCAGCTGCTGGCCCCGCTGGCCTTCTGGCCCACCCCTGGCAGCCGCCATCGGCTCACCGAGGCAGGCCGCCCTCCCCGCTCCGAGGCCCTGCCCAATCGCCAGCTGCTACACGGGCCGGCGCTCTCGCTTCCAGGCCCCGAGCTGGGGTGGGGGACGAGCCCCGTGGACCATGCGACCGTGGCGGGCTGGGTTCAGGCCTCAAAAGTTCTTTTGCTCCTGCCCTTCCAGAGGAGCGCCTTGCCTGCTTGCTCAGCTCTGCCTGGGGTGATGGCAGGGAGTCCCACAGGCCGAGCTTTGGCCGTCTTTGCAGGAGCGGAAGTGGGTTTAGACAGGGTTTTCTCAGATTTGGGGCACCTTGCTAAGTGGTGTGGTTAGGGGACTGTTCTCTCTCAGAGGGATCAGGCCCAGTCCACTGCTTATGTGGTAAAAGGAGGGCCTGCCCGACACCGATGACCGTTGTTCCCTAAAAGCTGTTATAACCCTGTAACATTAGGCTCGTCCAGAACCTTGAGCTCCAGTTGCCCTTGGCCTGGGCTCCACTTCCTAGGGCCCACTTTCCCGACCACGCAGACACGCTGAAGACCCCCCAACCCTGACGCTTTGACCCTGCAGGAGAACAGCACTGTGTCTCGCAGATCTGCTCCCAGGTTTGCCCTCGTGTCGCTCTGATTGCAGTTGGGATCCCGCTTGCTGTTCTCCGGATTGCCTGACAGAATCCACTGTGAGGATTAAGTGAGTTAACATACACAGAGGTCTCAGAACGGTGCCTGGCCCAGAGTCAGCGCTCCCGGACAAACGGGAGCTCCTAGTTTGGGTTTGTGAAGCAGTGGGTAAGGACCTTCCATCCTGGTCTGACTTGGCTTCCTGGAAGGGAGTGGCAAGAGGCTCTTGTGGAGCTTGAAGACCAAGTCCTGGGCCGGCAGGTTTCCGGGGCTGCAAAAAAGTGTTCTGGGAGAGGGGGAGGAGGCGGGCCGAGATTCACCCTTAGTTTGATGTGAATTGGATTGCCAAGAGCACGCCCTACTCTTGTGTTCACTTTTTTTTTTTTTAAGATTTTATTTATTTGACAGAGACACAGCGAGAGAGGGAACACAAGCAGGGGGAGTGGGAGAGGGAGAAGCAGGCTTCCTGCGGAGCAGGGATCCCAATGCAGGACTCGATCCCAGGACCCTGGGATCATGACCTGAGCTGAAGGCAGATGCCTAACGACTGAGCCACCCAGGTGCCCCTTGTGTTCACTTTTATGCCACCTTTTTCCAGAGAAGATTTCAGGCTCTTACCACGCAGCTGACTGACTGGTGACCCTGCAGTGACCAGTTTTCCCTAGACTCTCCCCCGCTGCTAACTCCAGCTGCCCGAGCCCCCTCGCCATCTCTCTGCTCACGGGAAGCCTTTCTTCCCTCGCAGACTCCCACGGCCTCTCAAAGTGCGGCTCTTTTTGTCATCAACAGAAGTAGGACCCCTTGGCTCCGCAACCCCTGATGGCTGGCCATGACCACGAGCTACGTGGAGTGCTGACAACTGGCCCTCTGGCTTCTGGCTGCCCACTAAGGGCTTGCTGAGGAGATGGGGGTCCTACACTTCTAGAACTAGTTCCCCCTGGCCAGGGTGGGCAGGGATTATCTGTCATCCAGACGGGAAATCTCCTTACCCACTGAAAGAAAGTCCTGCTTCGGAGAACTGGCCTGGAGCTGACGACCAGAGCAGAGCACGTCCCGGGGCTCCAGGAGCAGGTGCTAATTGTGGCCAGGCCTGCCGAGTCCTGCTCGCTCACCCGCGTGCGCCTCCCCGCTCCCTCTCCCTCGTTAATTCCCAGATGTTACTTCGGTCTCCCCCCTAGAAAAAGAGGTCCTGTGGCTCTTCCCTGCCTCCTCATCTGCACCTGCTTGTCCTATCACTAGTTTTCATTTCTTTTAATTGCCGCCATTCTCTATGTTCCTGTACATGCACATAGAAAATCTGATCACAGTAGTAGGTTAAGAAGGAAGCAGGCAAAGATCCGGACGGCCTGGGTCACATCCTGGTTCTGTTCTTGCCACCATGTGATCTTGGGCAAGTCCCTGGACCTCTCTGTGCCTCATTTCCTTCACCTGTAAAATGAGGACAGCGATACTACCAGCCTCAGGGTAGGGAGCCTCGGCCAGTGTGTACAGCGCCTGGATGGTCCCTGGCCCAGTCAGACTCTGATGTCAGCTGTTGTGAGAGGGGACAAACCGGAAATCACCTGGACTGAGGTCAGAAACTTGTGTTTGGGTCCTGGCTCTGTGTGTCCCAGATAGCCCAACATGTCCCGAACCAAACCCATTGTCTTCTCCATTCCACTCTTCATTCCTCTCTGATATTTCCTATCTCTGTCCATCAGCAGCTCCTAGCCCCTGCTTTGTCACCCTCATCATTCCCCTGCCAGAAACTCTGACGCCCCCTTAGCTCCCTAAGCTCCTAGAGTAGCAGACCAGCCCTTGGTAATCGGATCGCTATCCTTTCCAGACTGGGCATCCACCCATGACACCAAACCCACATGGGTCCCCAATCCTCTTCTCAGCCCCTTCATAGCCTTCCTGTCCTCACTCATATAAGGCTCAAATACTTCTCTGTGGGCATGTCCAGGCTCCGATAGGAGGACCCCCTCCTCCTCAGCAGCATCCCCGAAGCTGTGTGGAGATGCCCTTCCCCTGTCACAGCGTCCCGGTGCAGTCCTGCATCTGCCCTCCAAACTGAGCTGCCTAAGGACGGACTGGGTCTTGCTCACTTCTGTGTCCCCTTTGGAATCTCAAAATTAACTTCAAACTTCAGTTGCCTCAACGATCTCTAAAGTGACTTCGACCTGTAAAATACTACGGTCCTGGGGCTCACAAGTTAGCAAAAAGGAAAAGTCCCACAAAGCACTAGAAGTTGGGAAGAAAATTGGGTTTAAGTAGGCTTTTAAAATGGACTGGTGGTCAAAATAAAATCTCTTCTACACGCTTTCCAGGGAGAGTGCCTGCCCTGAGCTTCTCCTGGGCTCCCTCCGTCCTCTCTCCCTGTTTAGTCGAGGGCTGTTCTGAAGCCAAGGTCAGCCCCCACTGCTGAATGCCGCTCAGACGCTCGGAACAAGCTGTTCTGCCCGCTGCGGGATCAGGCCCCAGGCTGCCGTCCTGCCCAGCAGATCCCGGCGCCTGGCAGGAGGGTGTCAGGCCCGCTGCAGGGGTAGGGAGGCCAGGGGGCCAGCTGACCGCACACCCACTTGTCCTCCAGGTGCCCTTCCTCTCGGCTGATGCGCAGCTCCCCACCATCCTGGGTAAATTGGCCCTGAGTAAACTCGTACTTATCCTGCCTGCCACCCTCCTCTCATTCCCCAGGCTTCAAAGAAAACTAGTTTGAATATTTAAACTTCTCCTGTGTGTCTAATAAAAAGTTCTGCACTATTTAACGGCCCAGCTATCCATTACTGTCGGGAGCTGCCCTCTCCCTCCCAGCCTGCCCCTCCCTCCCTCTCGCCCAGACCACGTGCGGCAAAGCCATTTGTCAAAGCGCTCCCGCCGCGGGCTGCGCTTGGCTGTGTCGGAAAGGACAAGGCGCCCACAGGGGAAGGTGGGAATGAATAAAGGAGCTATGCAAATTGCTGCTTAATCTGCAGAGAAACACCCAGGCTTTGGGGAGACGCTCATTACTTCTTTTAACTGTGATTAACGGGCAAATTAAACCCAAGCCCTTAACTCTCTCCTGGCAGAGGACTCGAACGCAGAGCCCTGGGCCGGCGAGAATGGAGGGAGCTCTGGTCTGCAGCTGCAGCCCTAGGGACTGGGACGGAGTAGCACGAGTGCTGCCCCTTACCCATCAGCATGGTTGGCACTGTCGGTGGGATCGGAAGGAGGAAGCCCCAGTGGGGTGGGGGAGCAGATAAACAATGTGCGGGGAGGAGGACTGTGTGGTCTCTTTTGGGGTTTTTTCAGCCACTCCAGAAAGAACAGGTGGTGACCCTGGGATTTGCTGCCCTTCTTCCCCCACCCCCACCCCCTAAAAAGGCAAGAGAATCCCTTAGGTCTCACTTGCCACGACACACTGATAGGACCAAAGAGGCTTTAGCCACAAACAGTTCTTGATTAAACCAGCCCCAAACCCAGTCCCAGAAAGGCGCATATAAGGAACCTCCAGATGTTCAACTCCAAAACTGACCTCGAGGATGATTAGCCCAGGGAATGGGGGAAGAGGTAAAGAAGTAGGAAGTGGTGGCAGAGTCCTGGGAACAGTGTGACAACAGGTTATACAAGTTATAGGCGTACACGGTGGGACACCCAAATTGGAAGGGCTCAGAGATCCAAAGTATCTCTCTTTGTTTCTTACTTATCTATCTTACTCCATCTGTGTGTGGTTAGATAATGTGACCCAGCTCATAAAACACAGTTGACCATTTTAACCCTTTTTGAGTATACAATTCGTTGGCACTAAATACTTCCACATTGGTTTTTTTTTAAAGATTTTGTTTGTCAGGGCGCCTGGGTGGCTCAGTTGGTTAAGCGACTGCCTTCGGCTCAGGTCATGATCCTGGAGTCCCTGGATCGAGTCCCGCATCTGGCTACCTGCTTGACAGGGAGTCTGCTTCTCCCTCTGACCCTCCTCCCTCTCATGCTCTCTGTCTCTCATTCTCTCTCTCGCAAATAAATAAATAAAATTAAAAAAAAAAAAAAAGATTTTGTTTGTCAGAGAGAGAGAGCACAGCAGGGTGGGTGGAGCGGCAGGCAGAGGGAGAAGCAGGCTCACTGCTGAGCAAGGAGCCCCATGCAGGGCTCGATCCCAGGACTCTGGGATCATGACCCGAGCCGAAGGCAGATGCTTAACTGACTGAACTACCCAGACGTCCCAATACTTCCACACTGTTGTGCAACCATCCCCCCCACCCAGCGCATCTGTTTTCACAGGTGATTACTGAGCCTTTCCGTAAGACCTATAATCACCTCTACCAAAGAGCAACAAGTGGGGCGGAACTCTGTAGGTAGGAAAGTTGTCCTTGAAATCGAGAACATTGGAGAACGCCAGCCGAACTCTGGGGCAGTTGAAGCAGAGGCCTGACGCTCCCGAGGCAGTTTGGGTGGAAATCCTGTAGGGACTCCCCGTTAAATGCAGGTCCCCGAAGCCTGAGTGATTATAGGAGGTGAAAGATGACATACAATGGTGACAGACTGTCTGTCACCCTGACGGGGCCGAGAGACGCGACCCCGTATTTTATTTTGTCGCAGAGTGGATCAGTGGGTCTGTCATAGAAACCAGGCCTGACAGCTCGCTCAGCGACTGCTCCTTTTCCTTAACTCCTGCGGCCCAGCTCCGCCATCTATTAAAACATCCCGGGCTGTCAGGGATATTAAAAGGCTCTGTCACTCCTTCTTAAAACAGTCATAAATACAATCTGGACATGAGCATTTGGGCAGGAGCCCCGGTGCTGAGTGGGAAGAGACAACAGCAGGTACGCCTGCCTTGTCTGACAGCTGAGGCTTTGGCACCGTTCACATGGGCAGCCACGGACTAAATCTCCTTGTTCTCTCGCTCGCTCGCAGCAAGGCCGCCTCGTCATCTGCTGAGGCTCGTCATCTTGAAACAACTGCTCTTGAGCATAGGATGTGGCCTTTGTTAGCGGGACCACAAGCCTCAGCTTATCTCTGGGGCCTGGTGCGCTTACCCGGCCCCTGTTCTAAGTGTCTATCTGTGCAGCCGGCTCCTGAGGCCTCCCCAGGCAGTGGGCGGGGCGGGGGGTGGTGAGGAACGAAAAGGTAACAAGAGAGCCCTAAGCTCTCCCTCCACGGTGCAGCGGGCCTCCTGTCCCTCTTTTACCTTCCCTGTCCCATGAAGCCTCGGGGCCGACCCGCCTTGGTAAGAAGAGCCTTGTTGGGGGGTCGGAAGCGGACCTTCGGCCTTTCGGGTGGGCTCCCCAGAGTGCAGGCTGCTAATTGGAGGACCCCGGTCAGCCCTGAATCCTTGGATCTCTCCAAACATTGGGACCACAACTGTTTCTGCCTGGGGGCTGCTGGCCCCAAACAGGGAGGCCTCTTCCTTTCTATGTATTTGCTAAGAACACATGACCTCTGACTGCTTGTTAGGAACCGACCCCTCTTCTCAAGAGGGTCCTATTGGATGGAGGGGGTTTCTCCAGCTTGGAGCAGAGCCAAACAGCCAAAGACCGGGCCCAATCCCCTGGCAAATTCTGACTCTGGCCTCCATCTCTGTCTGTTGGGCGGGGTGTTCCCCAAATGCCTAGTTTGTTGAAACATGCCAAAGGCCCTGTCCATGACCTTCTGTGTTGGCATCCGGGTGGAGCCCAGGACCTTGGCATCTTGAGATGTCCTGTCTCCTGCTCACCTGGTGTGCAGCGCCCAGATTCGCGCCCCAGCCAGTATTTCCAGTTAGCTTTGGATAGCTTTTAAACTATGGACTGTGTTTCCAACAAAATTACCTTCTCAGCAGCTTTTCCCAAATATCTCAAGTCACGAAGGGTCTGATTGTTATCTTTTCTTTCTACAGGATTTACTAAAAGCCTACCTCATTTTGTGGTGCAGCCCCAGAGAGCAGACCTAGGCCTGTGTGTGGTGCTAAGAGGAAGACAGGTGTCCACCTAATATAAGGAAGCCCCTTCTGACAAACAGAGGTGCTCACAGGGCCCAGGTGAGAAAGTCACCATCACTGAGGACCGTGGGCGGGCACTGGATCGGTATCTGGCAGACTGCTGCAGAGGTTGGGAGATGGCGTCCGTGACTCTGAGATTCAATGGTTTGGGGGCACTCGGTACGTCCAGAAGCAGGACAAGGCCTAGCAGCTGTTCACCAGCTGCCTTCCATGTGGCCATCGTGCAATTTACTCCCAGATGGTCAGACCCCTCACCCTCCAGGGTCATAGGGCCAGCTGCAGGGTAGTGGGCCAGGCCTTCTCTGCGCCAGTAGCAGAGATGTGGCGAGGAGGAGAGAGATGAGGCTGAGAGTCCCTCCGGGTGAGAAAGGCACAGAAATCACCCCTCTGGCTCTGGCTCTGGCTGGCTTCCCAGGCCGCCCCCTCCTGCCCACTCCTCCCCCGGCTTCACCTGCCTTGCATTTTCCCTCCCTCTTTTGCTCTCTTAACCATCCCCCCCATCTCCATGGCGATAAAAGGGGAGGTGGGGTGAGCTGTGCCCTGTATTTTGAGTCGCTCCACAATAGCCCCTTTCTCTGGAGACACAGGGGCTGCCTGTGGAACTAATCTCCCCCTGCCCATCAGCTCACAAAGGACCAGGGAAGCCCCTCCCCCGGCCCAGCCGCCCTCGGTGACCCCGAGCCCGTTTCCGGGTGCGCTTCCAGCCCTCCGGGGCCTGCAGCTGGGCCTCTCTCACGGGATCCTGCACACAGGCAGGGTCACCCCGGCTGACCTCCCCCGGAGGACAGAGGTCAGGCCCCTTCTCCGGTCTCTGATGTGATTGGAAGGTTGCTGAGGCGGGGGGAGGGGGAGGGGAGGGAAGGGGAGAAGAGGGGGAGGGGATCTTCTCTTTTAATGTAAAATTGAAAGACTCCCTGTGCCTTCCTGTCTGTGCCTGTCTCCGGCTGGGTTGGGTCGCCTGGCCCTTGGAAATCCGGGCACCTTGGAAATGAGCTGAACTCCTGGCAACGGGGCTTGCTACAACCCGATTCCAGAGTATTAGAATCCTAGAAATCCTTTGGCGTGGGAAGTGGGAGAAACCGCTTGAGGGCGGCAGGGCATGCCAAGTCAGCCCTGGCCGGGAGACTCGGGTCCTTGCTTGCCGCTGTCGGCTTCTAGACACCTCTGGGCCTTGGTGTGCGCATCTGCAGAGTAGGAATGATAGAAAATAGTACCAACCTCACAGGTGGGGAGCGGAGCAAGTGAGATCATGCACGGAACAGGTTTCTGAGCATAGCGCCTGGCTCATGGCACGTACTCAGTCCACCGTAGCTGTGACGGTCTCGGGCAGGAGGGGATAACCAGGCTCCAAGAATCATCTCCTTAGCTCAGGCCAGGGCATCCCCATCTCAGAGTTAAAGATGGGGATAGCACCACCCCCAGTGAAGAATATTCGAGGCAGTGTAGCTGGTGGGAACACAGACTGGAAAGTCGGGATGGCTGGGGCTCCATCCCAGCTTCACCACCTACCGGCTAGGACACCTCCCTTTCCTCCTGCCTACAATGGGCATGATGAGACTTTCCACTGCACAGGGTTCTTATGAAGATCCAATATGTTCACACACGTAAGGTGCTCAGAAGGGAACCTGGCTCGTCATCCCTGCAATATAAACATTAGTTGTGATTAGTATCCATGTTGTGATCCTTGGGTCTCTGTGGGCCTGATTTCCAGAACAGTGCTTATTTCAAATATTCAAAGCCTTTGTCCCTACAAGTCCCCTCTCTTTTCCATGTCACACAGCACGTTCTGATTTCTGGCAAGGAATAATATATGATCCCTGTTACTTGCTTGGCTGATGGAAAACCGCACATCTTGCCCATATAGACAGCAGCTCTAAAGGGACTGGCTAACCCAGAAGGGAGTAATTGGCCTCTTATAAAACAAGGCCAAGTGAAAGATAGGAGTTCAGAAAGGTCGAGGGAGGTCTGGCAGGAGCTGCCGACAGCTCTCCTAACCTGCCCGACTTATTACCGGAATCATTTCAAGAGATAATTTAACGTTCTCCCTCTGTGGCCCAGTTTGCTCCTGAAGGGAAAAATAAATAAATAAACAAACCCAACCGCCCCAAACAACACATGCTTTATGAGAACATTACTTACTAGTTTTTAATGGCCCAGTTATTAATATAACTGTCCCGGCACCTCCCCTACATCTGATCACTGGGAAATGATGAACTTTGAATTCTGATGAATTCTGATTGCCACACCCCTTACTGCAAACATCTCTACCCCAGTCCCGCCAGGAAGGGAGAACCAGCCTTTCACAGGCCCAGAGAGCTCAGAGGCGGGAGCCCCGGCGGCTAGTTGCTACGCAGGCTCTGGGGGGCAAGGCTGGGAGATGAGGCAGGAGAGTGAGAAGGAACCCGTGGAGGTGGGGCAGGGGGATGCCTGTCGGGTGTGGTGGTGGAGAAAGCACTGGAACGTGCCTCTAGTTCCATAACCTAGCCCAACCTCTTACCTTCCGGGACCTCCTTTTCTTCTCCTACAAAATAGAGATTCTTAAGAATTCTTTTCCCTTTTGCCATTTGTAAGCATTTATGATGTGCCAGGCATTGTGCTCAATGCTTTTCTCCTTTAACACGTTCTCCTAACCGATGTATAGGATAATACTAGTTGAATCCCCACTTGGTAGATAAGGAAACTCAGGCTCCCCAAAACGCAGAAGCCTGACAAGGTCACACAGCTGGTAAGCAGGGATGTTGGTTTACAACCTGGATTTGGGACTGTGGGGGGGGGGCCCAAGCCCACAACTGCTAGGCTACACTGCCTTCCAGGGGCAGTAACACCTGTCCTCCTACCTGGCCCAGGGGTAGAGGTGGGGGGCACAGGCAGATGTGCCCACAGGAGTGGAAGGGCTCTGCCGACCACCCAGTTCTCTCTCACACGTGGTGGTGTAAAGGGCTTTCCCAGCAGAAGGCAAAAGAAGAGGCTGGGCTGGGTGAGCTGAGATTAGAGTTGCCAAAGACAGGGCAACTGTCTCGGGTCCCCTCCCTCTTTGGGAGCTCTGTACTATCGCTCAATAAACTCCCCCCCCCCAAAAAAAAAGAGCTGCCAAAGACAGCAACATCCCAAAGGGGACTGAATTTAGCAACGAGCATGGCCACATCATAGCAATACTCACTTTGGAAGAACGCATTATATAGGTTGATTTCATTTGACAATTGTGGATAAACAATGAAAGGGAGAACATTCTTATGTTCTGAGTCTTCCCACCCCCCACAAAGGGTGTTTTTTCTTTTGGTCTGGCTAGGTCATCCTCAGAGGCGCTGAGCCGAGCAGGACTCTAGTCCGCTTGGGTGAGTCAGATGCTACTTTTTCCTGCCCCCCAGGACCCTGGCTCCACACAGGGCTGACGGCCTTGGGGAGGTGAGATCTGGGAGTTCAGCCACAGTAAGGAGTTGGTGGAGTTGGCAGGAGGGCACAGAGGGGGCGGGGGGGGGGCGGTAGAGGGTGGGGCCAGGCCCTGCATGTCTTTCCTGGCCCAGCCCAGGTTTGCTGGCCACAAGGGGCAGCCTCAGGCCCAGGCTCGCTGCTTGGTATTCTGCTCAGGCCCCTGCATCCTGCCTGCCGGCCGGTGGGGCCTCCTCCCCTAGCCCAGACTGGGCCATGCATTATCCTCGCAAGATTGAGGACCTAATGGAGGCGATCAGCCCCCTGGGGGAGCCACTCCATCCAGGCTCTGGAAGGAGGGCAGAGCAGTGCTTGCTGGCTCCTTTACCCACCCTGAGATTGGGGTGCACTTTGAGAGGGGTTTCCTTGGAACTGAGGAGGGGCTCCCTGCCACCCCTCTGGGAGGGCTCTGGACAACTCCAGTCCAGGAGGTGACATTGCAGCAATCCCTCTCTTCCTCTCCAGAGGATACCCTCAATATCTGGGGCCCCTGGGGGGCAGACCCCAGCCACTGTCAGCTCTCTTGAAGGACTTTCTGCTGGCTTTGGGGCGGGCATGCTCCCACCTCTACCCCACCCCCTCGCCTGACTGCAAGCTGGCCAGAGGTGGAGCCAGCCCTCCACTGCCCATTGTTCCTGGCTCCCCTCCCACGGTGGGAGGTGGGGGGCTGAGTCTGGTCCCCCCAGATCGGGAGCACAGAGCAGCCCCTCCCCTCTCCAGGCTTCAAAGGCCCAGAGGGACTAACCCTTGCCACTGTGGGGCCTCCTCTCTGGGAGCGGTGAGGGGGGCGGCTGCCCCCAAAGCAGCATTCAGCAGCTTTCTGGGAGTGAGTAGAGCAGGCCAGGGGTGATCATGAGCGTGTTGGAGGTCAAATGAGGGGAGGGCCTGAGGCAGACGGCCTGGGAAAAGCCTGGGGCTGGATGGGAAGCAGCAAAGGTGTTGCATAGTGCAACAGTGTTGCTCCTCCCAGGAGCACCTAGCCCCTGCTCCTCCCAGGAGCACCTAGCCTTGACTGCATGCACACAGCGGACCAGCAGCTGTGTCCACGCATCATGTAATTGCATCCTCCTGGGAGCCAGGGCTTCTAGAGTTCTATTGCACAGAGGGAGAAAATCAGGCTCAGAGAGGTTAAGTAACTTACCTGGGCTCACACAGGGAGGATCTGAACAGGATTTGGACCCACATTGTTTGACTCTGGAACCTTGCTCCTCACCTCAGTGCTGGGCCACTGTAACAGGCAGCTGGGAGGGAAAGCAAAATGAGTGATGGGCACCCGCTCCAAAACACTCACCTGGCTTCATACACATCAGCAGGATACGTGTTTCTTGCCAAAGAACATCCAGGGATCCCAGAGGTAATTGTTTTCACTGAGCCCACATACCTGTTGGCTTTTTATGTACTATCTACTTTATCCTATAGGGATTTCTTTTTTCCTGCTCTTTCCAGCCCTGTCCCCCCACCCCCCGCCCCAGGCTTCTTCACTCCTCTTCTTCCCAGGCTAACATTCTCTCCTCCTACCATCTGCTCCCAAGATGGCCGGTACTGCCCACCTTGCTTCCCTGGGGATGGATGAGTCCAGGACTCATCCCTCCCCCAGGTGCTGTAATTTGAGGGGCTGCCCAGCTGGAATGGGCCCAGGGCCTCCCCTGGCTGCCCTCCCGCCACTGTGAGTCGGCTGGCCTCTGCCCTCTGCCCTCTTCTGCCATTAACCCTGTCACCTGCCGGACATCAGCCCCGGAGCCCAGTCTGTCATCCGTGGCCAAAGATGGATGGGGGGCGGCTGGGAAGCGTAAGTGGCGACCCCTTAATGAGATCTGGCGGGGGAGGGCTGGCTCTATCAGGCAGCAGCAAGACCAGGTTGGCAATAACGGCCCTTGCTGAGCGTGACCCATTTTCCTTCTGGGGAGGGGAAGACAGTGGAGTGAGAAGCTGCGGGACAGGCTTGGGGGCCATAGGATTAGGTTGCCACCTCCCTGGAGAGAGACTGGAGCAGGGAGAGATGGGCAGAGGCTAGGGAAAAAAAGATGACCGCCCCCCCAACCTCTCATTCCTTCTCCTTGGCACTGTGACCCCAGCTCCTTGGGAAGAAACACAGACACAAAGAATCACTAGGAAACAGGAGACCAGCTGCCTGGCCAGGGGCAGCCCTAAGGCAGTCCTGGGAGACTTCGTGTCTCCTCTCCATGTGCAGAGAAATCAGAGGGAGGGAGGCTCTGTGGGGTGTTGTCTACAGAGTGGGGAACATCTTCAGAAGGGCAAGGAAAGGGTCCTTTTGAAACAGGAAAAAGAGTGGGAGGTAGGAGTGGGGGAAAAACGTTATTGGATGGTCACCTACACATTCCCCCTTAGTGATCCACGGACTTTTAAAAGGAAGAGATGCTGGAAAGCATCAGTTCTCACCTTTCATTGTGCAAATGGGGAAACTGATGCCCAGGGAGGAGAAGAGGCCCACCCAGTTAGTGGCAGAACCAGAGCCAGGGTCCAGGGTTCTAGAAGATCAAGTCGTTTACTTGGCACTAGCCTCACTCTCTCCTTGCTTCTTACCCAGGAAAAAAATAAAACAACGGCTGAAATCATCATTCTTGGACTCGTCTGAAAGGGCTTGTTCTTTCCCAGCTCCTTCCTGCCCCCCTGCCCCACCATGAGGGAGAGTACCTTGCCCCAGGGCTTCCAGCAGGTCTGGCAGATAGACTGGGGGAGGGCGGGGGAGGGTGCCTCCTGAGATCCTAGCCCGGAATGGGGAGCCATCACTCCCTGACGATGTGAGTGAGGTTGGTTGAAAAGAGGGCTCTTTTGAGTTTGAGTCTGAAGTTTTATGATTTGGGTGGTTGTTGTTTTTTTCTCCCATGAAGAGTAAGGAGAAGAACCAAGTGGGTGCCCAGCAAAAGTTGGCTGCAAGACTCTTTGACCCTTTATTTGGATATTATCCACGGCCAGTCCATCCCCAATGCCGTGGCCTTGGCTTTCTCTGTGATGATTTCTGGTCTCCCCCCTCCCCCAGCTGCCTAGTGCAGGCTGAGCAGGAGTCATAGTGTGGCATCTAGAGCTTGGCGGTCAGGAGGATGCTGGTCCTGGTTAGCTGTGTGACCCTCAGCCATTCTTTTAAACTTTCTGGGCCTCAGTTGCCTTATATTTAAGATTTTTTATTTATTTCTTTATTTTAGAGAGAGAGAATGTGCACGCAGAGGCAGAGGGGGAGGGAGAGGGACAAACAGACTCCACACTGGGTTCCCAGGAGTTCAACGCAGGGCTCGATCCCACGACCCTGAGATCATGACCAAGGCCAAAATCAAGAGTCGCCTGCTCAACCGACTGAGCCACCTGGGGGCCCACAGTTGCCTTATATTGTTTATTTTATTTATTTATTTTTAAAGAGTTTATTTATTCATTTGACAGAGAGAGATAGCAAGAGCAGGAACACAAGCAGGGGGAGTGGGAGAGAAAAAGTCTTCCCGCAGAGCAGGGAGCCCAACGCGGGGCTCGATCCCAGGACCCTGGTCATGACCTGAGCCGAAGGCAGACGCTTAACGACTGAGCCACCCAGGTGCCCCGCCTTATATTGTTCAAAAGGCAGTGCTAGATAATGGTCTTCACACTTCTTTTCTTTTTTCTAAAGTAAACTTTATGCCCAACATAGGGCTCAAACTCACAACACCAAGATCAAGAGTTGCATGTCCTACTGACTGAGCCAGCCTGGTGCCCCTCCCCACACTTCTTTTAAAAAGGACCAGAGCTAGGGCTCCCAGGAATGCCTTATGTGCATTTTTCAACTTTGCCTTGGGTGACATCCCGTTGGTAGCCTGAAATGGGCTTCAGTGGGAGTATTTACACCACAGAAATTGGCAAATGCGACAAATCGGGACTTCTCCGCAAGGACCCCAGTGAGAGGCCGCTGTTCAATTTTTACCAGCTGACCAGAACTCTAACATGTTGTATCAAAACAAAAAAGCAGGGGCACCTGGGTGGCGCATTTAAGAGTCCCACTCTTGGTTTTGGCTCAGGTCATGATCTCAGGGTCATAAGATCGAGCCCCGCATGGGGTTCTGCACGCAGCATGGAGTCTGCTTGAGATTCTCCCTCTTTCTCTGCCCCTCCCCCCACCCTGCTCACTCTCAAATAAATAAATCAATCTTTTTTTTAAATTAATTAATTTATTTATTTGAGAGAGAGAGAATGAAAGACAGAGAGCATGAGAGGGAGGAGGGTCAGAGGGAGAAGCAGACTCCCTGCCGAGCAGGGAGCCCGATGCGGGACTCGATCCAGGGACTCCAGGATCATGACCTGAGCCGAAGGCAGTCGCTTAACCAACTGAGCCACCAGGCGCCCCTAAATAAATCAATCTTAAACACACACACACACACACACACAAGCAGAACTGCTTTGGTTGAAGCAGGAGTGCACCCTGCCCCATCAAGCTTTGCCCAAATCCAGGACTTGAAAACTGTCATATCAGAAAGAAGAAGGCTGAGATTCGTTCTAGCTCCCAATTCTGTGGCTCTCAGAACAGGCCACAAGAGGAGACAGAAGCCGGAGAGGGAGAGAGAGAATCCTCAAGCCGACTCCCTTGCCTACCTAGCATGGAGACTGACACGGGACTTGATCCTACAACCCGAGATCACGACCCTGAGATCCCGATCCAAGGGCTGAGATCAAGAGTCGGACACCCAGCCGAATGAGCCACCCAGGCACCCTGACAATATTTCTTTCTTTTTCTTTCTTTCTGTCTTTCTTTCTCTCTCTCTTTTCTTTCTTTCTCTCTCCCTTTCTTTCTTTCTTTCTTTCTTTTCTTTCTCCCTTCCTTCCTTTCTTTCTTTCTTCTTTCTTTCTTTGTCTTTCTGTCTTTCTTTCTCTCTCTCTTTTCTTTTTTCTTTCTTTCTTTCTTTCTTTCTTCCTTTCTTTCTTTCTTTGTCTTTCTGTCTTTCTCTCTTTCTTTTCTTTCTTTCTCTCTCCCCTCCTTCCTTTCTTTCTTTCTTTTCTTTCTTTCTTTCTTTCTCCCTTCCTTCCTTTATTTTCTTTCTTTCTTCTTTCTTTCTTTCTTTCTTTCTTTCTTTCTCTCTCTTTTCTTTCTTTCTTTCTCTCTCTCTCTCTCTCTCTCTTTCTCTCTCTTTCTTTCTTTCTTTCTTTCTTTCTTTCTTTCTTTCTTTCTTTCTTTCTTTCTT
>NW_023270503.1:23777240-23887194 GCF_011800145.1 Mirounga leonina | reverse complement strand
CTTTCTTTCTTTCTTTCTTTCTTTCTTTCTTTCTTTCTTTCTTTCTTAACCAACTGAGCCAAACCCCCAACACCAAGATGAAGAGTCATGTGCTCCACCCACTGAGCCAGCCTGGCGCCCCTGAGTTTGTCTTCTTTCTATTTCTAAAAGAGATTTCCTGGGGCGCCTGGGTGGCTCAGTCGTTAGGCGTCTGCCTTTGGCTCAGGTCGTGATCCCGGGGTCCTGGGATCGAGCCCCGCATCGAGCCCCGCATCGGGCTCCCTGCTCGGCGGGAAGCCTGCTTCTCCCTCTCTCACTCCCCCTGCTTGTGTTCCCTCTCTCGCTGTGTCTCTCTCTGTCAAATAAATAAATAAAATCTTAATAAAAAAAAAAAGATTTCTTCATTCTCCCTTAGCACGTATAGAAAGATGCTTTTAAAAAAGTTCTTCCCTTGGGGCGCCTGGGTGGCTCAGTCGGTTAAGCGTCTGCCTTTGGCTCGGGTCATGATCCCAGCGTCCTGGATCGAGTCCTACATCAGGCTCCCTGCTCAGCGGGGAGTCTGCTTCTCCCTCTCCGTCTGCTGCTTCCCCTGCTTGTGCTCTCTCTCTGTCAAATAAATAAATATAATCTTAAAAAAAAAACCTCTCTCTCTGTCAAATAAATAAATAAAATCTTAAAAAAAAACCCTCTCTCTGTCAAATAAATAAATAAAATCTTTAAAAAAACCCATCAACTCTTTTTTTTTAAAGATTTTGTTTATTTATTTGACAGAGAGAAACACAGCAAGAGAGGGAACACAAGCAGGGGGAATGGGAGAGGGAGAAGCAGGCTTCCCGCGGAGCAGGGAGCCCGATGCGGGGCTCGATCCCAGGATCCTGGGACCATGACCTGAGCTGAAGGCAGACGCTTCATGACTGAGCCACCCAGGCGCCCCCCAAACCATCAACTCTTTAAAAAAAACAAAAACAAACAAAAAAGTTCTTCCCTGCCGCTAACCTCAATCCCTGCTGCATTTGTAACACTCTCATCTGCATAACTTTGCTGATGGCTTTCAGAGTTTGCCTCCATGCTGAGTGTCCTGGGCTTATTCTTTCAGTTCACAAAAATGAACTCAGCACCTACTAATTGCCAGGTCCTACACTGGGTGTTGGGGAGACAGTGGTGAGTGAAGTGGCCGTGGTCCTTGGCCTTGGCGCTTTCAGCCTTGGGAGGGAATCAGAATTCAACTAGCAACGTGGGGGATGCTGGGGCATGGGACATGGGGTGAGGGTTAGCATCCTGAAGAGAGGAGGGCACGGCCGTGGCCTCAGGATAGTCTGGGGAAGGAGGATGGGAGGGCAGAGATCATAGTTCCCGGCCCAGAGAACAGCGAATGTGGGGCTGAAATAAAACAGCAGAGCGGACCTCCAAGAACCAAGTGAAAGTCCATACAGCTGGACACTGCCTCCTGAACCTTCCTGTCATTCCTCTGGCCCTTCCCAGAAGCCACTCTAAGCTCCCCCATGACTCTCTGGGCCCCATGGAGCCCACAGCAAGACAAAGAACTTTTGTCTGATCAGCTGAGCTATAATGAGAGAATGATCCGCAGGACCCTTATTTATGCATCCAGCATGGAGCTTGCTGTTCTAAGAACAGCACCGGATTACTGACTCACAGGCAGCCATGCATTTTACAATAACTCCACAAGGTCTGTCTTGGATTTGATTTCTGCCTAACTTCCCTTTCAGCTTTCTTTTTAAAAGCCTGGCCTCTTGGCTGTCTTGGTACTTATCTCCTTCTGAAGTGGAACAGAGTCAAGAATATGCGGGTTTCGGGGAAATCTGCTGTCCCCAGGGCCCTTCTCCAATGAAATGCAGGTCAAACTGAGATTTGGAGTTGAAAGCTGATTAGTGTAAATGCTCACATCTCAGAGAGTCTAGCTAATCTGCCCATCATGGCTGCTGATCCCATCCTGTCTCATTTGCTGCTGGGGAGCGAGGGTGGGGTGGGGGGAGGCGAGGACGGGTGCCGAGTCAGCGCCAGACACTGATGTGCCAGGCAGAATGGCATCTCCACACAGTGGCTCCTGGCAGGGAGGGCAGCGGGGAGGGGGGCAGATGCTGAGAGGCTCACGGGAGCCATGCCAACAGATGGGTCTGCCTGGGTCCCCAGTGGAACCGGCTAACCCTTCCCGAGCCGACCCGTATGTGCCCATTATTCTTCCCTGGGATCCCAAATGACGCACGAAGGGCCACGAAGGAATTCACTGGTCAATGCTAGCTGGGCGGGTGCGAGCGGGGAGGTCAGCAAGGGGCAGGCATGGGGGTGGGTTTGCTGGGATTAGCCCCTGGGAGCTCGGTGGGCCTCGGAGGAAGGGATGCTTTGGCATTCTCCTGCAGTTACCGGGCCTCCCCGCCTGCCAGGCTGCTGGTGTGCGGAGCCCAGCCCCCTCCCCAAAGAGCCCCTGAGAGGGGCCAAGAAAGGGGGGAAAGCCACCCGTGGCCTTGTGAGGCTGAAGCACAAGCTCCTTCCTCAGCTGCCAGGGAAGAATTTAATTACCAATTAAAGCCCCCTCCATCTGTTTCGGGCCTGCCAGCGAGCTCTCTCTACCCTTTAATTACATCTCTGACAACAATTTAACTCAATTAGCTGGTAAACACAGCAGAATGCAGGCAACCCAGGGCACCCTCTTGTCCCTGCCATCTGTCTGTCCATCTTAAGCTCTCCCCACTCGCTCTCGGTCTGTCTGTCCTGCCCCTGCTTCCCCCTCTCCTTTTGACCACCCCCCCTCCTCAATTTGCTCCTTTCCTTCTGTCTTCCCCAGCACCTCTTGTCTATCTCACACCAGCTGGAGTTGCTCCCCCCATCTTTGTCATTCCACCTTCCTTTCCCATCTGCTGTCTGTCTGTCCCTCTCCCCCTGCTCTGCCTCGTTCCGTCCATTCCAACTTTCTGTCCTTCTCTGCAGGCCAGTCTCCAGAGAGCCCACCTGTTCCCTTTCTTCTTCTAGTCTTCTTTCTCCTTCTCTGCATCCCTCCTGCATTTATTTATTTATTTATTTTAGAGAGGGAGAGAACAGGGGGAGGGGGGGAGAGAGAGAGAATGTTAAGCAGGCTCCATGCCCAGCACCGAGCCCCATGTGGGGCTTAATCTCACGACCGTGAGATCATGACCTGAGCCGAGATCAAGAGTCGGACACTCAGCTGACTGAGCCCCCCAGGCTCCCCATGCGTACCTCCTGCACTTAGCCAAACTCACGCCTTCAACCTGTCTTCTCTGAGTCTCCTCCCCGGTGTGTCTCCCTGACCTTTATCAGCTCCTTGTGCTTCGTCCACCCAGTACAACAAATGTGAGCCCCAGGAATAACTGCTGTTGTGTTTTGAGCCTGTCTTTTGCCAGTCGCCGGCTAAGAGCTTTATGTATTTTATTTCGTTGAACCTTAGAAAAATTCTGTGAAGTAGGTATAATTCTCCCCATTTTACAAGTGGGCTCATTGATGCTTTGAGAGATTTTGCACCTTGCATGAGATCATGGGCAGGGAGCAGCTTTGCTGATACTAGAGAGGGCCTGTATATTTGGGGAAAGGCTCTGTGTTGCCTAGATGAAAGGCAAAGCAATAGGTCCCCAGTTAACGGCGGATGGAAATTAGGGATGATTTTTGAGAATCTAACCTCCCTATTTCTGCTGGAGGAAAACTTCCAGATTCTAGTTTGCCACAGTGTAAAAGAAGTTCCTCAGTCCCCTGAGAAAGTTAAAAAAAAATTTTTTTTAAGACCCCAAGGAGTAGGAGAGAAGGAGAGAAACAAGTAGGCTATAATTATCCTAGCAATCCTCCCCTGGAATGAGGGGGGTAGGGCGGGAGAGAAGGGCAGCCTGATCCGTCTTGTGGACAGGCAGGGACATGATGGAGACCCCAGGTCAGCCAGGTAGTCACATGGCTTCGGTTCAGGCAGACCCCAGCCAGATAAAACTCATCTGCTTTCTTCCCCCGTCCGTCCTCGGCTGACTAATCATTCTTCTTGTGATTAAAACAGAAAGAATTGGGGGGAAGTCTACAGCAGAGAAGGGGAGCCTATTTCTTATCTCTGTTTTCTACCTTCCTTTGGTTTTAAGATTTGTAGTCCTTCCTCAGAGGTTGTTTTCACTTGGGGTTTAGAACCCACACACCTCCACCCCGCCTTCTGCCACCTTCAGCAGGATTGCTGGAATCCCAACTAAATTCCTCAAATGCAGGAATTGTGCTCCGAAAGAAATGCCAAATATGGGCTCTGGATAGGGAGACTGGTACATCCCCTAGAATTTTCATCGTCAGAAATCTCTCAAGGAGGGTCCCATTCTGCAGGTAGATATGGAAGTGCTGGCAACCAAGAGGCAGATGGGAGATTGGAATATAGGCAGTATAGAGAAGCAGAGAGCACTCAAAAGGAGGTTCCTTGTTCAGGCTTCCCAAGCCTTATGAAAGCAGTGAGTTTGTGGGCAGTTGCTATAAACATGACATAATAAGGACCACAGAGTAATGAGGCTGGTGGGTTGTTTTTTTCCAAACAGACACATGATTGCCTAGAATTTCAGAGTTTAAGGGACCAATGATGTCTCTTTAACCCAGGGTCCTTCCTGCTGCAAGAATTCTTATTACTAAGAATTCTAATTACTAAGAATTCTTACTCTAAGAATTACTAAGTAGCCTTGAAAATACCCTTCTTTGAATACTTCCAGTGACAGGGAATTCACTATCGCACTAGGTATCTGCTTTCTATTTTCAGACTGGTTTAATATTTAGAAAATTATTTATCATATCATCTCCCTGTAATTCCCAACCTTCTGCCCTATTTTCCCCTTGTGAAGTGATGGAGAATGTGTAAACTTTCTCCCAAATCCAGTGTCTAGAAGGCAGCCAGTAGGAATCCTGGAAAGTTAAACCATCCTCGTTCCTTCAGCCATTCCTCAAATGCTCTCATTTCAAAATCTCACTATTCTCTTTCTTTGTGCCTCTTTTCGTTAGCAGTGTCTTTTGGGCCGGAGGCCTAAAGTTAATGCTCTAGATTAAGTCCAATGGGCAGAGGACAGAGAAAGACTATCACCTCCCCTGTTCTAGAGACTGTATCCGTGGTTAATGCAGCTCAGAATCTATCATTTTTCTATGGCAACCACAGATCAGAGTAGCCATATTGAGGTTACAGTCAACCAAACTTACTTGTTTGGAATATGCCACCTTTAGGCCATGTGTCTTCATCCCTACTGAGTTCATGCTTTTAGTGATAAATATCAAACATATCATTTAACCCTTTTAAATCTCATCTGACTCAGCTCAAGTTAACTAACACGGATGGAACATTATCATGTTTCACCATGTTCAATTTGAGCCAATGTTCCCATCCTACCAAAGGTCTTAGATCCTGAGCCTGTCACCCAAATATTAACCAGCTCTGTATCATCCCCAGGTCTGATGCCCTCATCCAACCATCCATAAAGTGTTGAAGAGTACTGTGTCTCCTGAGAGGACTATTTTGAAAGAACTGAGGTCTAAATGAGTCTCTCTCTTTCAAATGGAGGCCATAGTTGGGTTTTTGGTTTTTTAAGAACTTTCAATTTTGGTAAATTTCTAACACAGAAGAGGATCAGAAAACAGTACAAAGAACTCCCACATGCCCTTTACCCAGATTCATCCACTGTTTACATTTAGCTCCATTTGCTTGATCCTTCTCTGTCCACATGTTTAAATATGAATTTTTTTCCCTGAACTTTGTGAAAGTTGGAGACATAGTGTCCCTTTAGTATTTCGTTCCTAAACACAAAGGCATTCTCTTACACAAACAACCTCAGCATGATTATCAAAATCCAGGAATTGAACATTGCTGCAAGACTGCTATGTAACTCATAGTCCATATTCAAATTCCATCAACTTTCCCAGTAAAGTCCTTCATAGCTATTCTCCCCAGTCCGGGCTCCGATCCAGAATCATGCATAGCATTCAGTAGGCAAGCTCTTTCGTGGGAGGCTATGGCTTTATTTCAGCACTTTGTTAAAAGCAGTTTGGAAACTTTTTTGAAAAACACCAACCTACGATAAACAGTGAAACCATCCCACCTTCCAGGGATGAAGAATCTGTACCTCCGAGGACAGCCAAACAAAATGTGCTGCAGACTCTGTAGGTACTTCCCATGAAGGCTTTGCCAATGTTTTTGAGCCATGGAAACATCTGGAACAAGTGCCGCCACCTGATGAGATCACTGTGGAGGGAATATCCTCAAAGAGAGCTAGGACTCCTAGGGCATTTGCTTATAAATTCGGCTCATTCCATGATAGTCAAACTGCACACCATCTTAGAGTTTCAGCTTCTGGAGAGCAGGGCCTTCTCAGTTAATTTGTTGAGGTATTGGGCTGCTGGAGCTAAGCCCCAGGTTTAGCTCCCCAAAAGGGCTATTTTTATTTGCCAGGGAATGAACCCTTCCCCTCTAAGGTCAGTCATGAGGGAGGGAATTGGGAGAACGAAGATGTACAGGGCAATCAATTCCCAACAACTCACAACACGGGTCAGGCTGATGGAGGATGGATAACGTTGACTTCCTGCCATACTCACTCCATAATGGACGCCCAATGAACACGAAAGCCCATCAACAAGCACTTGGCAGCAGGCGGCGCAGTGATCTGCTCAATGCAGGCTCCCACCGGAAATCAGGTTAGTGATGACCAGACAACGTTTCTGTAGATCTCGTCCCTCCCACGAGGTTCCAAGGCTTAGATTAGAGCTCAGTGCTTAATTGCTCCCCTTTCTCCCTCTGTTCCCAACATCTGTGAGTCACCAACCTTTTCACGCTTCTCACACTTATTCTTTCCTCTCCATTCTGGTCCAGGTCTTACTTTACTGTCTCCCTGGTCTCCGGTCTCTCCTCTCTCTTTGGTCAATTCATTCTATGTACTACCGCTAGATTAAGTTTCCCTTAAAAAATAGATCTATCTATGCTCTCCATGTCTGTGTTTAATGCTCTCCTTACGTTTCCATTTTAGATCCAGCCAAACTCACTCATCCATGAGTAAGCCATCTTCTTGGCCTTTGCTCTTGCTCTAACCCTTCCCCCAACCACCCCACTCCATCTCTCATTTCCTTAGAGATCTGGTCCCCGTGGCTCCTTATGGGGGCATGCCTAGCTTCAAGTCCTGCAACCCCTCCCTTCTAGCTGAGTGTTGAAATCATTTGACATCTCTACTACTTATTTGGCACTTAGCACATGACTCCTTTGATGATTTGTAATGTTAATGCATCTACTCTTTCTTGTAAGAAAGACTAAACCCTTCAAGAGCAGATATCATGTTCGTATCTCTTCCCATCTTATATTTAATGTAATGCCATTTTTATAGTTGGAGCACGATGCATGTTTAGTGCTGGTGACCATGGGATTCATTTGAAAAGGGTATATAACGGAGAAATAATAACAGACAACAACGTATTGAGCACATAACCATTAGACACAATGCCATACACTTTATGTGGACTCTCTCATTTGTTCCTTCAACAACCCAATGATCTAGGAACAATTATAATCCCCATTTTACTGATAAGGAAACTGAGGCTCAGGAAGGCTAGGGAATTTGCCCATGATCATCTGGCTAGGGAGCAGAAAAACCAGGATTCAACCCAAATGGTCTGATTCCAGAGCCCCTGCTCTTTTCCACCATGTGATGGCCATGAAGAGGATAATCCTCCCACCCCCAAGACTTTAAATAATAATAATTGTGATGCTGATGATAATAAATAAACATTTTCCAAGGGAAGTAGGACTCTGAGCTGTTCAAGTAGCTTTTCCAATGCTTAATGACTTCAGTCTCGCAAAGCTCTTTGGCAGTATGAATTCAGTCCTTTTTTGTTTGAGAAGATAAAATGAGCTGCAAAGTAACATTAGAATTTTACCTGGTCTTTAAAAGGCTACTCTCTTCTTTTTACTTTGTGTTTTGGCAAGGGTTAGCAATGAGGAAGACTCTAACCTACAGACCCTCTCCTGTGTTTCTGAATCCCAGGCCTGGCTAGAAATGTGTAATTTTCAGCCTCCACCACCTCTCCCAATTCCTAGTGAGCTGGGGCTTAGGGAAATTTGGTGAGGATGGCAGAAAAGGGGTAGGGTTGTGTTTTCTCGTTACGGAGGTGAGGTTTGGGGTTCCAATGGGGCCCTCAGTTCCCCATGACTCCAGAAAAGAAAAGGAAACAGGAAGCATTCTGTGTTCAGCCTGTGTTCACAGACGACATCTCAGCAAGGCAGACCCTAGCAGAGCCAGCTGATGTCACCAAGAGAGGAGGGGAGGATGGAGGAAAGAAACAATGAAAGAAGAGACAAAGAGAAGGGAGGCAAGAGGAGCAAAAAGTGAAGATGGGTAATATAGCAGAGGGGTGACAGCAAAGGGAATAGTGGAGGACAGAAAGAGGGACAATTGGAAGCCATCGTCCTTCGCCCACCTGCCTTCCCCCATCCCTCACCCCACGGGTGAGGACCTCTCGCCCTTCCCTGTCATCCAGAGGGGACCCAGACCCTCACCCTCCGACTTCCGGTGCTGTCTCCTGGGCCCAGAGGTTGCAAACAGGGGAACCGGTAAACAGTTTGTGCAATTTTCCTCCGGTTTCCCCGGGAGTTGCCCGTTTCCCGGGGCCACTCCTTTCCCTGCAGCCCTCGGGGAGCTCCCTCCCCGCAGGCCCCAGCCAGGCTCCAGCCACCCCCCTCTCCTCCATTCCCCCAGCTCTCTGGAGGGGCTCGCGTCTCCCCGATGCGCTCTGGTCTCTGTCTGAGCCATCCATCAAGGGTGGCAGGCTGAGGGAAACATGAAAAAGAGCCTATTTGGCTATTAACATCCCCTCCCGCTTTGTTGTCTCTCTCCTCCCCACTCCCCTTCCAGCCCCCCACCCCACCCCTCCCCTTCCCCTTTTGCGGGAGACAAAACCAGACTGACAAGCTGAAGACTCAAACATTAATCAAACTGCGCTCCGGAACAACCTTTCCCTCGCATTAATAAATACATTTGCGGCCCCTCATTGGACCGTTGGCCTAATTTGTTTCTCTTTCGCGGGGTGGGGGGAGCAGCCGCGCCCGCGCCCCCCGGCTCCCAGCAGCGCCGTGCAAAGCAGATGTTCCGCCGCGGACGCGGAGCTGCGCCGAGCAGCGCGCCCCGGAGCCCGCGGTTGTCATGGCGACGGCCGGGCCGCCTGCTGTCGCCGAGCACGCTGTCTCGCCCGCTCAGTGATTACCTCCATCTCCGCGGCGTTCGCCATACGGCCCGGCTTCTAATCAGATCCCCTCCCCTCCCCTCCCCCCACCCCTCCGGCGGCCCGGCGGAGCCCACCCGCCTCTGCCCCCCCAGCCCAGGGGCAGACGTGCCCCGCGCTCGCGTGTTCAGGAATGACCGGCCCCCGTTGGGAAGGGGTTCTGTGCGCCCGAAGCCATCTCTGGTGGCCCTGGACTCCCCCCCACCCCCCCGCGGCCCAGCTCCCAGTACTGTCCCCTGGAGACTCTTCCTGCCCCCCCCCCCGTCTTGGTTATGTTGAGGCGGGTCACCTGGGGTCCCCAAGAGAGGTAAGGCAGGCAACCCTAGATCCCCTTCCACCTGGGCAGGACTCTTCCATTCTGATTCTGAACATGCTAGAAATTTCTTCTGCACAGCCTGGAGGTGAGGTGGGCTCCTGGAGCCATCAGAACCTTCCTCCAAGCTCTGCTTCTTGTGCTAGAGCCCGTGGTAATCCAACGGTGCAGCCTGGCCCGAGGGTGGCCCATGGTGACTTTGACCGCCTGGCCATCACACACACACTATATGCTTCTGTGCTCCCAGGCTGAGGGGTTTTGTTTAAGGGCGATTTCCTGTGCACGCCCAGCAGGCAGTCTTGCAAGCCATGTAGTCTGTCCCTTCTCCAGGCTTGGTAGTGGGCAAGAGGCCGTTGGAAGGCCTCAGGGCCTTGGGGTACCCTGAGGTCTTTCTATTGAAAGAGGAGAATCTTTTCCTTTAGACTCTGAGGCTTCATTACAAGACCCAAACATCCCTTTCCAAACATCTCTGGCTTCAGGAGAAACAGGGTAATAATAGAGGCTGCAGGCAAAAGAGGACAGAGGGGCTAGGGGTGAGGCCAGCCTGCAAGCAGAGCAAAACATGTGGGAGAGGGATATGAGACTGTGGGTGTCGAAGTCCAAGGTGGTTGGAGCAAAAAATAATTTTGTTTCAAGTGAGGGATCCACCCCCCTCGGGGTGATGAGAAGGGGAAAAGTTCTCTTGAACACCAGGGAAAGCTTACTTAAACATTCCCACTACATCCAAAATGCGAACCTCCTCCCAATGTTTGCCTGCAAAGTCCGGAGCGGTACCAGCCAATGAGAAGAAATGCTACGGTCTGGGCTCTTTCTCCTGAGTCTACTAAGAATCCTCATGTTAGAGCTGCAAGGGCCTTTCGAGACCCAAAGCAATCCTTCATTTTACAGATGAGAAACTGGAAACTCAGAGAGGGCCCATAACTGGCTCAAGATCCGGTACCTAGGAAATAGTGGGACCTCGCTTTTGCTTTCTGCTATGGTGGCCGCTGGTGCCCCTCCCTTTCCTCTCTCAGAGGCAACTAACTGGCTGGGAAACTGGTTTCCAAGAGGCACAGGCAGAATCCCAAAAATCTCAGGCCTTTCTAAGCCGGTCGTCACTCTGTCTCCAGAAGACCTGTCACCTGAAGGCAGCACCGCTGAGTGACAGCTCCCGTTGGCCCCGGGCCAGCCTAAGGCCTCTCTGGGGGTGGTGGGGTGGGGAAGGAGCTTTTGTAGGGCCTCCCTCAGTCGATTGTCTGCAGCTCTGTCTTTGTCTGTCTGTCACTCAGAAGTGAACCGCTGGGGGGAGAGGTCAGGCTGGTTGGCGGAAAGGGAGAAAGAGGCTTGTCCCTGGCTGTGAGGGGTGGGGGAGAAGGCAGGGGGAGGGTGCCACTTCTTCAACCTCTTCATGCCCCCTCCCTTCATCTCCTCAGCTCCCCTACGGAATTCCAGCCTTGGCCCACTTTAGGACCAGGGTAGCAACTGTCCACAAAGAACCTTCTCTTCTTGCCACGTGAAATCTTGGGTCACCATTGGGGATCTACTCCCTTACTCTGCCCTGTCTGGAAGAAGGGGCTGCAAAGGAGTCTAACTCAAACCTCCTAGGAAGGGGGTTCCATTAACTCTTGGGTCGCCACTGGAGATCTACTCTTGTTTGGAAGAAGGGGCTGCGAAGTCCAACTCAAACCTCTGAGGAAGGGGGTTCATCCTGCCCCCATTCCACTTAGCCACCTCTCTGACTCCACTCCTGTGCTTGGCTGTCTCCCCGCCCCGCCTGCCTCATCAGATTCCCCAGGCTCCCCCCTCATCCCCCCACCGCAATCCCACACAAATCTATCCCCTGAGAGCCCCTGTTTTCAGGCTGCCCCAGCTTCTCCTGTACACAGCACATCTCCCCAGATTGTGCGGTTTCCAGTCTCCCCTTGCTCCCCCTGCACACGAATCTACCTCCCCAGCCTCAACAGTTTTCAGGCTTCTCACTCTCTGCCCCCCCTGTACACGAACTGTCTCCCCAGATCCTGCTGTTTCCAGGTTCCCCCATGTTTCCCCAGTATACAAATTGGCCTCCCCGGGTTCGGCAGTTTCCAGAACCCCCTTGTTCTCTCACTAGGCAGCTCCATCTCCCCAGATTCAGCTGTTTTCAGGCTCCCCTCATTTGCCCTGTACACGGATACCTCTCCCAGGTTCTGCTGTTTCCAGGCTCCCCTATTTCCCTTGTACACGGATCAGCCTCTAGCTTATGTTGATCCCAGCTGCCTAAGGGATTCAGCAGGTTTAAAGAGAATGGAAGGCAGAGGTGAGTCAGGAAGAGGAGGAGGAGAAAGACTACCATCAGGGAAGCTCCTTATTCCTCTCGTGACCTAGAATCCTGGGCCTCTGACTCTGCAAATAGCTCCCTTGAGCCAATCTGCCCTGGGACACCCCAATTCCCTCCCACCTGCTGCTGCCCAGCATCTGAACTTTAAGTCAAGCATCCCCGGGAGGGCCCCATCTTGGAGGAGGTACTTGTGAATGCCCTTCAGTGAGTCAGGCAGGAGCCCTCTCAAGCCCTGGACTGTCTCTCAGCCCGGCCTGGTCTCTCCCCTGCTTTCCCTCCACGCCTTCCCAGCTCCTCTTTGTCTCTTGCCTACCTGCTGCACCTTAGCTCCCCTCAGTGTCTTCAGGTAGAACTCAAAGGAGACCCCAAATGCAGCCCCTCGGAACAGAAGAGGTACAGAGCTAGAGACCCACACTTTTTTTTTTCTTTTAGTTTTTCAGGAGGGAGTTGATACTAATCTCACGTCCTGGAAATTCATTCTGTGCCTGGATTAGCATCCTGGCGTGCGTTGTAAACCCGTGTTTCATCCTTTCGCAGCACAGAAGCAGCCTTCCTGCATCCTAATCCTTGTTGGGGGATGGGGTTGAGGGGGGCGGGGGGCAGTATTCCGCAAGGTTTTCCAGGATTCTTACCTTCTCTGATTCATTTCAGTATTGCGCCCCAAGTTTCTAGTGGGGCCTAGGGAAGAGTGTCTGATTCTCCATCTCTCTCCTCCACTCACACACCCCCCTACCCACCCATTAGCCCAACGCCAGCCATTTTGTCAGTCATCATGCTCCACCTTGCTGGCCCCAGCAAACACCCTGGGTTCACGGGGAACACCTAGGAAAGGCAGGCCCACTGGGTCCTGGACAGTGTCCTAACAGAAGAGAGACTCTTCTTCAAAGCGAAGCCCACACCTGGGTTCAGACCTCGGCCTCTGCTCCCAGGTCCAGAGTAGCTTCCATTTCCCCAGCTGTCACGTGGGGATGGCAGTCCCTGCTTGCCTCACAGCTCAGGGAGCGCAAATAAAATTACGCGTGTGAAGGAGACAGAATTATTTTTACAGAACGTGGCAAATGTGAGCTATTTATGTAAGTCTTGTGAAAAGAAGTCTGTGCAAGAAACTGTTTTGTCTTTTGTATGTATATTCTCCTTCCACTGTTTGAAAACAAATGTGGCTAATGGTGCTCATTTCTTGATTTCATTATTTGAAAATCACTGTTGGAGTTGGTGTATCTGGAAACCATACAAACTCCCTATATACTGTTGTCAATTAAAATGTAGTTTTAGAGGCGCCTAGGTGGCTCGGTTGGTTAAGCCCCGGACTTTTTCCTTTTTTAAAGATTTTATTTTTATTTTTATTTATTTATTTATTTTTAAAGATTTTTGTTTATTTGATAGAGAGAGACACAGCGAGAGAGGGAACACAAGCAGGGAGAGTGGGAGAGGGAGAAGCAGGCTTCCCGCGGACCGGGGGAGCCTGATGTGGGAAGCCTGATGTGGGGCTCGGTCCCAGGACCCTGGGATCATGACCTGAGCTGAAGGCAGACGCTTAACAACTGATCCACACAGGCGCCCCTTAAAGATTTTATTTTTAAGCAATCCTTACACCCAACATGGGGCTTGAACTCACAACCTTGAGCTCAAGAGTCATATGCTCTACCAACTGAGCCAGTCAGGTGCCCCAAGTCCCGGACTTCTGATTTTAGCTCAGGTCTTGACTCAGGGTCATGAATTTAAGCCCCATGCTGGGACTTACATTTGGAAAAAAAAATTTTTTTTAAATGTAGTCTTAAAATGGATGAATTGTAATGTGTGTAAATCATACCTCAATAAATCTGATTGGAAACATGCCAAGAAAAATGTGAATTGGGATTTTCAGTCAAGAGCCCTATCTTTTTCAATTGCCCAGGAAGGCAGTCCTTGTCGTGGAAATTCTGTTTATAAATGTTAGATTCTGGTGTTCTGCAGAAAGCAGGGGGCAGTGGGGCAGAGGGAGGTGAGTGGGGTTTCAGGAAACTCTCATTCCTGTCCCCACTGTCACTTATTAGCTCTGTGACATCAACGAAGTCATCCTTGGAGATTCATGTCCCTCATCTGAGGGTCTCTAGCTTCCTCTCCCACAACCACCCAACTTCCTTTTTCTACATCAGAGTATAAACTGTGTTCCGTGGCCCGAACCTTTCAGCCCTTGTCTCAAGCCTTCAGTTGCCCTGGGGAGTGGGGTCAAGTCTCAAGTGTTGAAAGGTATATCTGGTTTTCTTGACAGTGTATTTAGCGGGGGGGGCCCTCTTATCTCCACACAATTGTCGCTGGTCCTATGTCCCTCATCAAGGGACACTCTTGCCTTTCCACCAAGACGCTCTCGTCTCTCTGAGGGGGCGCCCCCCCCCCACAAGGTTCTGTTCGGTCGTCTAGGGACCTCTAGGAAGGGATTCCAGCGCTCAGCACTGCAAGATAACCGCCGCCAGTAGGTAGTAGGGAAGCCCCCTAGATCTGGTCCCTGCAGGCTTTCCACCGCCCCATCCCGAGCCCAGCCCGGCAAGGAAGGATGGAAACGGGGCTTGTCTTACAGCACCATCTTCTGGGCAGACCTGTGAAAGCCGATGCTTCTTGCTGCCATCCAGAGAAGGCAGAGAACATTTTTGGTCCCAGAAGTTTTAAAAATCTCATCTGCTTCCCCGTAACCAAGTTCTGAATTCTGAACTTTTCCCAGCCATCTCTTAGGAGAGCATGTTCCAGGAGACCTCCAACCTTTTGAACACACGGCTGGACCCTCTGGAGCGGTAGGGATGGTCCTTCACCCACTGGATCCAGAGCAGCTGAGGCCAGTCTCTCCCAGTCATTTCTGTCAGTGAAGTCTTGTCTCCACATATCTACCCCATATGTCCCAACATACCCACCTTGGGAACCCCTGTCAGTCACTAAGCTGTTGCCTGGGGGTAAGGGCATGGCCTCTGTGACCTTCAGAATTTTCTTCCATCCTTAAGTTCTCCTGAATGAGGATTCATTGCAGCCAGGAGGATAAGATATTTGTTTTCAATGCCTTAAAAATAGGGTGTCTAGGGACGCCTGGGTGGCTCAGTTGGTTAACTGTCTGCCTTTGGCTCAGGTCATGATCCTGGGGTCCTGGGATTAAGCACCGCATTGCATTGGGCTCCCTGCTCAGCAGGGAGCCTGCTTCTCCCTCTGCCTGACACACCCCCTACTTGTGCTCTCTCTCTCTCTGACAAATAAATAAATAAAATCTTAAAAAAAAAAATCAGGTGTCTAGATAAAGAGTTGTGGGTCTGGTCAAATGAGATCAGATTGCTCTGACTACTTCTCTTTCTTTCATTGTGTGTGTGTGTGCGTGTGTGTGCGTGTTTTCAGACAGGGGGTAGGTGAGGGTGATAAGAGGGTACCAAATATATAAGCTACCATGTAAATTTATTACTTTTTTTTAGGACCTAATATCCAAGTCATTGTCCCTAACAAAGTGGTCCCTTTGGAAGCATTCTTTTGGAATGATTGCCTGGAATTACCTGAATTGATTCAAAAGCACCAACTCAAACGCTAAATGGAACTTGAGTTTTGCAGGTTATTTGGTGACATGATCCTCAATCAGGATGGGTGGCACTATCTTAGAGAGAGGATGAGCAGTGTAGTGAAAGCGATTGCCTTTTGTGGGTCATACATTGACCCCAAGTTCTTTTTTTTTTTTTTTAAAGATTTTATTTATTTATTTGACAGAGAGACACAGCGAGAGAGGAACACAAGCAGGGGGAGTGGGAGAGGGAGACGCAGGTTTCTAGCCGAGCAGGGACCCCGATGCGGGACTCGATCCCCGGACCCTGGGATCATGACCTGAGCCGAAGGCAGACGCCTAACGACTGAGCCACCCAGGCGCCCCGACCCCAAGTGCTTCTTCCCCTCTTCAATCCACATTCCGCATTGCTGCCAGAGTTCCTTGCTCAAAATACAGAGTTGATACCACTTAACTGCTTGAAAATCTCCGGTGGTTTCCTATAGGCTTCAGAATAGAAGCCAAGCTTCTTAGCTCTGTGGTTGGGGCAAATGGCAACAGCCATAGAATCAGACCAGTATGGGCTTAAATCTCACCTCTGTGCCATGAGCCAAATGACCCAAACCCTCAGGTCCCCTCAGTTATAAAAGTAAGTCTAACAACATCTACCTTGTTAGGTTGTTTTGAGGACAGTTACGTTTCTAAGGTGTACAGAGTAGTAAACTCAGTACATGGCTGTTATTCTCCAGCATGCATTCAACATTCACCCCCATCCAAGAGGAACCTGTCTTGGGAGAAGCCTCCTGTCTCAACACACCCCAGCCTCCCGCACAGAGGCACTCATCCCCCATTCCAGCTACATTTGCCCACCTTCGGTTCCTTGAACAGAGACTCTGCCTTTTGCTAAGCTAATACCATTGCTCCCTTCTTTCTTTCATATAGTATGTGACGCACCTTCTCCTCCGTCAATATTTATTATTTCAGCCTATGTGACTTTGTTCCCAGTCAAATCAGGAACTGTGTCTTCTAATTCATCTTAAATGCTCCCACCACCCTCAGCAAGGTGACTGGCTCAGAACAGACAGTTAGTAAATGTCTGTTGAAAGAATTCACTCCAGGGCGCCTGGGTGGCTCGGTTGGTTAAGCAACTGCCTTCGGCTCAGGTCATGATCCTGGAGTCCTGGGATCGAGTCCCACATCGGGCTCCCTGCTCAGCAGGGAGTCTGCTTCTCCCTCTCCCGCTCCCCCCTCTTGTGCTCTCTCTCTCACTCTCTCTCTCAAATAAATAAAATCTTAAAAAAAAAAAGAATTCACTCCAAATGAAAGTGAATTTTACTAGCATTATTATTATTATTTATCAATACTGCTTTTCTTACCAAAGGGTCCACTCTGGGGGACAGCGCTCATATACCTGTGCAGGGTAAAATCTATGTGTATTTCACAATGGCTCTCATTTCTTTGGATCCTCATTGAAGACGTTTTCCAGTTTTAGTTGGCAGAGATGAGGACCATACAAATGTGGATGATAGAGTAAAACTTGGCAGCCATTCGATTCTTTTCTTTTTCTTTTTTAATGAAGTATGACTTACCTACAGGAAAATACACACATCTTAAGTGTAATCTTTGAATTTTTGCCACCGCTCAGATCAAGATATAGAACATTGTTGGGCTTTAGGGGCGCCTGGGTGGCTCAGTCAGTTAAGCCCCCAACTTTTTATTTCAGCTCAGGTCTTGATCTCAGGGTTATGAGTTCAAGCCCCTAAAAAAAAAAAAAAAGAAGAAGAAAAGAAGAACATCATTTGATTTTACAATGTACTTCAACCTTGAAATATCTCCCCTAAACCATTTTCTCCTTTCAGCCCTCCACTCCTACCCCACTGCCAAGTCTGGAGTCAATCACTTGCAAAGAAGTCTCTCTCTCTCCTTTCCTTAGCTCCTGGCTCATGGCAAACACTCAAATACTTGAATGAATGAATGAGTGTAATTCACGAATATTGTTAAATGAATGAGACCCAGTTTAGAGGGAAAAGGGAGACCTGTAGCGTTGTGCCAAACCTGCTTTGGGTAAAATTTCCAACTTTGCCTACATCAGGTTCTGGAGTGAAAGGGTATTTACTGGGAATTCAGAGGTAAGATTTGTTGTTGTTGTTGTTGTTGTTGTTGTTGTTGTTGTTGTTGTTTTCCCCCTCCGTAGAGTTTCAAAGGTAGATTTAGGGCACAGAAAATTTGAGCTTAGGTTGAGCTCCAGCTCATTTCCCGCCCCATCCTCAGGCCTGGCTGGCTCCGCCTTAGCTAAACTGCCTCCCAGGAAAGACACCCTCGGCCGGCAGCGGTCCAGCCAGTGGGGAGCCATCCATCTCTGTCTGGATGCAAGCCAATCCGACCAGCCCTGCCTTCCTGCCAGCCAATGGCCGGAAAGCAGGGGGCGCGCGGGGCGCGAGAGGGAGCGACCCGCTCTGAGTGGTATAAAGGGGGTCCGAGGGCCTGGCGGTACTAACTCTGCGTCCCTAGCCCGGTCTAGGTGTGGCTAGCGTCCCTTCTGCAAGCAGAGTCCCGGGGCCATGCTTCTGCGTGCGCCCTCTGCCTGGCCCCAAGCCCCTGGGGTCTCGGTTTCTGACCTGCCCTGGTGCCCATTCTGCAGGGAAAAGCAGGCGCCCTGAAGTCCCCTTGTCTATGTATACTCGAGACTCGCTGGGTCGCCCACGAGGGCGAGGAGGAGGAGAATGTAGAAAGACGGGGAGGGCCCCTGGGAATGAGAACAGACGGGAAGGCAAGGCCTCGGCGGCCGCTCCCCGCGCCCCCCACCTCCCGAAACCGCCAACTGCCCTTCCCGAAACCCGGTCCCCGGCAGACGGCGCCCCCGCCTGCGGGGTGCTGCGCGCTCCGCCCTGCGCCCGCCGGCTCCGTCTGCGGGAAAGCCGGCGCTAGCGGGCAGAGCTCTAGGCAGACGGCCAGGCCGGCCGTTCTGGCGGCGCCGCCGGGCTGCGGGCGCTGAACGGCCCGGGGGCGCAGCGGAGTCTCCGCCTCGGCCTGCGGAGAGCCGGGCCAGCAAACGTGGGATCCCCGGGAAGAAGCAGCGCCCCAACTCTTCGGTTTCCACCGCCCTCTCTGCGCTGCCCTCCCCTCGCTGCGGACCTGGGTCGGCTACTCTGCTGCAATCCGCTTCCCCGTAGTCCTTTAGCCGCAGCGGGCGAAGACACTTTCTTGTCGCCTCTCTGCGTTACTATGCCCCCTCCGCTCATTCCTCTGAGCCCACTACAGTCCCTGCGTGGCCCTAGGTCAAGGAGCGCGGAAAAGCCACCTCTCTCCAGCAGTCCTCCTTCCCCAGGAGGCTTTGCAGAAACTGCTGCACACAGTTTAACTTTCAGAGCCTCGGTGTGCAACCTCGGTAAAATGGGAATAGCATCGGGGCGCCTGGGTGGCTCAGATGGTTAAGCGTCTGCCTTCGGCTCAGGTCATGATCCCAGGGTCCTGGAATCGAGTCCCGCATCGGGCTCTCTGCTCCTTGGGAGCCTGCTTCTCCCTCTGCCTCTCTCTGTCTCTCATGAATAAATAAATAAAATCTTTAAAAAAAAAAAAATGGGAATAGCATCGCTTGGTCCACAGGAATTCAGTGAACCAGTTTGTGAGTAGCGCCGGGCCCTCCCATTCCAGTCCCTGCATAACTGGAATTGCCGGGCCTCGGCAGACGCGACCGGGTTGCTAGGAAGCGAATTTGCCCCTTCCGACCTTGCGGTCGTTTAGCGGCAGTGGATGGAGCCGGGCACCGGATAAGGCCGCATGTTTGCCAAAGTATTCCTGGAGAACTTCTCATTTCCCGTCGCTACACTGGCCCCCGAACTCTACAGCAGTTAATTGCATATCCTTTTCTCCCTTTCGGAGTTGCCTTTTTGCATTATTTACTAGAATGGGTTATGTACACAGTGCTTACAATGTATTTGTTTACATAACTATACCTTTATCATTTTCTCTAATTACAGAAGTAGTCATACCCATTACAAATATCCAATCTTAGAGAGTTTTATAATGTAGGACGTGATAACCCGCGGGGACAGCCTCCATTACTATCCAAGGCTCGCTGCTCTCCTACTGTAGCGGCTGGCAGAAATTCGTGTGCCCACGCTGGTGCGGAACTCGCAGGGCGGGTCAAGCGTGCTGGTTGCTAGGGCAACGCCCTGTTGTCCGTGTTGGAGGCCTGGGAGGATCTTAGGAGCAGGGCTTGGTCCCGCCCTGGAGGCGGAGTTAGTCAGGGGAGCGGGGAGCGCGTTTCCCATCTTTCCCTCCAGGTGGCGCTGTAGGATCGCGGATGCGGCCCTGGGGCGGGGCTCCCCGCGGTGAAATGTGCCAGCGAGGGGCGGGGCCGGGGCGGGGCCAGGGCGGGGCGTGGACCTGCGGCTGCCGTCAGAAAAGTATCGAGGGAAACGAGCTGTTCCGGGACGGACCGTTACACACTCTAGGGGACTTATGTACAGGGACGCAGGGACGCGTCAGAGAAAGAAGGAGAAACAGGAGGTTCTGGGACAGGGAGAAAGAAGGGGAGTTACGTCGCCTAGGAAGTCGCTCCATCCTTCCCGTTTGCCCCTGGCATCCCCTGCCTTTCTCTCCTCACCCTGAGGACCTCCACTCTTCACGCACAGCCTCTGGAACGCACTGGGTGTTCTGGACACATATGCGGGTTGGGGCTGGCCAGTGCTTCCTCGCGGCCAGCATCGGGCCCAGCCATGGCAAGCTCGCAGGGCTCTAGTGCCCAGGCTGTTAGCCGAGGAATTCCGCGGCACCGGACATGCCAAGAAAAACGGGCGTGCTGTTCCTCAGTTTGTCTAGAGGAAGCCTTACGCCCTTCCCTTTTGGAAGCTGAGCATGGAAAAAGTGACTCAAAGAATCCCCAACAGGGTCACCATGTGTGTACCATCTTTTGCTCTCTTTTTCCCCGGTTTGCGCCACTTAGGAGTACCATCTTTTGTCTCCTTTTCCCCGAATGTGCGCCATTTCACCCATTATTACTTTTTTACAGTGCCACACACAATCATACCTAGCCCTTCCCATCACATATGGGGCCCCGTGAAATCAGTAGCACACTCCCTTCACGATGGTAAATCGTCCCCTTTCTCTCGACCCCCTCCCCCATCACAAGACCTCAGGGATAGTCCTGGACACCTCGGTCCTGGGCATCCTGAAAATGAACCGCAGACAGTGAAGGAGCCCTTATCAGAACTTATACACACTTCTCAGGCCACGAGAGAAGGAGACCATTGGCAGGAGACAAAGCAGGTTTATTAGGGTTCTGGGGCCAGGGATGCCTAAGGTCTGAGTTAAGGCAGCTCAGCTGGTTCTCATGGCCCAAGGGGCAGGCCAGGGCAGTGAGAAGGGGTGAGTCAGTGCTGAAGCCAAATCTTTGCATCTCAGAGTCCCTGGCCAGATACCTCAGGAGTCAGTTCTGGGAGGGCTTAGGGATACAGAGGGGTCTCTCCTGTTCCCTGGGGTCTTTGAGCTTTTGCCAGGATTGGGGAAACGCTCTGGGGGCAGGGAGCCCTGAATGCACAGCCTTCATTTCAGTAACGACCATTTAATTTGTTCCTTGGCAGACTGAAGAACCTGGAGGAGAGGGAATAAGGTGGAGAGAAAGAATTGGGAGGTGGGGGGGATGGATATCAAGTGTCTCTAAGTGTCCCTGCAACCCTCTGTCACTAGGTGGCAGCAGCTCATCCGTGCTTGGCTTGAGTGGGGCCAGGCAGTCCAAACTGGCTGCAGCTGGCTCCCAGCTCAGGCCCAGCCTGCCTGCCCGGCCCGTTCACAGTTCCCGCGGTTGCAGCCAGGGGTGTGGCAGCTGGCCCGGTCTCCCCTAGGCCGTGCCATTCGAGCGCCCGCCCAGTGCCACGTCTGGGCAGAGACTAGGCCCAGGCCAGTCACTTCCTGTGCCCAGACACCTCGGCAGCCCCCTAGCTCTGGCCTGGGCTGCCAGTGTGTCCTCAACACCCCACCCCAGGTCGCTGCTGATGTGGCAAAGGGGGCCAAGGGGGGCTGGCCCAGTGCTGCCTTGGGACACCTGCATTCAGATGCATTCATTCTCACATCCTGCTGAGGAAAAAGCCTCCGTCCGGGACTTAGACAAATCCATACAACTGGGCACACGCAATGCCGACATGGTGGGGACCCCAGGTCTGTCTTTCAGATCCTCTCTCCGGCCATCAAGCCTCATTCCCCTCCGAAGAAGTCCCGTCCTACGCCGTATGTCTCTTCCTCCTGCAGTCTCCCTCCTCTCTCAGGGCAGCCCGGCCCTGGGTTTCTCCTGCTTCTCCCAGCCAGAAACTAACCTTCCCCTCATTTCATCTCCCGTTCACTAACTACAACTTCCTTGGTTCTTCCTCAAGAATTCCATTAAAGTGCTATGTCTTCAGGGCACCTGGGTGGCTCAGATGGTTAAGCGTCTGCCTTCGGCTCAGGTCATGATCCCAGGGTCCTGGGATCGAGTCCCACATTGGGCTCCCTGCTCCTTGGGAGCCTGCTTCTCCCTCTGCCTCTCTCTCTCTCTGTCTCTTATGAATAAATAAATAAAATCTTAAAAAAAAAAAAAGTGCTATGTCTTCATTCTTTCCCCCTTTGGAAAAAATAGGAGCTGGGCTAAAAGTCTTCCCTGCATTAGCTCTCCTAATTCTCCTAGTAATGCTGTGAGCAGTGTCCCATGATCATGTGAGGCCCAGAGAGGTTGGGTAACTTTCTGTAGGTCACACAGCTTGCAGGCCGTAGGGTGGAACAGACACCCTGGGATGACTCGCACCAGCACCTGTGTTCCTAACTGCTCTGCTCATTGCTCTCCAACCTCTTTCTGACCTGAAAACTGCCATGAGGCCGCCTTCATCCCAGCGAGGTATGAGGAGGCCTGGGGAACTGGGAGGAGGAAGAGGCAGGGTGCGCAGCAAGGGCAGTAAAGGAAGTGGGCACCACACCTGGGGCTCCACGTGGGATGGCTTGGCTCCATCCCCTGCCTTAGCTGTCACAGCAGGAGGTGGTTAGTGCACTGAGGCAGGAAGCTCCATAAAAGCAGGATTAGTCTGGGCAGAGAGACCTGTGGGCAGACAGAATGGAGGTCAAGCAGTGGGCCTGACAAGCAGGAAGTTTGCACAGCTGCGGAACCAGTCAGGCCTCAGATCCAGGAACCTGCCCTCCGCCCACCCCCCACCCCCCCGCCGCACATGCATCCCAGATAGGACCGTGCAGGCGGGGATGGACTTTTCCACAGCCAGGTCATTCAGGGGCAAGGGGACAAGTGGTGAGTGGAGACGGTTAGGGGGTCCCTTAACACTCCAGCAGGAACCCTAAACAGCATGGGGTGAGAGGTTAGAGAAAAACTCCTATTTGGTATCCTTTCTGGGTTTGGGGGAGCATCAGGGGCCTCAGTCCCCAGAATGCTTTGGGGGACAAGGGACCCCAGTCATCTCCAGAGTGGTAGCTCGCCCTGGGGTTTGGATCCAACTACCCCAAGCCAGGCGATGAGGCAGGCGCGCATCACTTATGAATACCCAGCTCTGCACCATGACTCTCCAGGAGAGGGCCCATCACCGCCCCATCCCTTCCCTCCTGCACCCGTGACTTATCAGCCTCGACGGCCCCCCTGGGTCCCCCTGGGAGGCTCTGCTCTCCTTCCTCTAGCCCACTTCCGGCCAAGGCAGACAGATGCAGGGGGCCTACCTGGGCCACACTCTGTTCGGTCAGGCTGCTGTCATCGGCCTGCAGGGAAGCAGTATCAGAGGGCGGTCAGGCCAGGGGAGGGATCGGGTGAGGAAAGCGAGGTGAACGAAGGGGGCTTTGGAGGGCGGGGGGAGGTGATGCAGTGCTGGGGGGACCCAGAGTGCACCCGTATCACCGGTGAGTGGGAGCCCTGCAGCTTGCCACTCGGAAGCCAGGCCCCCGGGGCCCAACTGTAGATGGGTGCATGGACAGCAAAGGCACGAAGGGGAATAAAGATGGGAGAAAAGGTTTCATCCAGACACGAGAAGCTAAACTAGGCAGGGAGGGTCTCTCTGTACCCCCACTCTCCAAACTCAAGGCCAAGGCAGCCACCTGGTGTCTCTTGGAGAGCTTCTTTCTTTCCCCACTCTACTTCCCACTGGGGAGGATGGTGAGGTACTTGGTGATTCTCCAGGGGGGGAGAGGGCAAGAGATTTCTTTTATTCACTGCCACCCCTGCAAGTGCATCCACTCAGGACTTGCTTCTACTAGAGGAGCGCGGGTTCCTAGTCTCCTGGCCTTGGCATCGCCTGCACCAGGAGGAAAGGAGGCGAAGAGGGTGGGATGGGCAGCCCGGGGGAGATGGGAGTCAGGGACACGCAGGAAGACTCTTACCCTAAAATTCACTTTCTGGATCACTTGCTGAGGGTCGCTCTCCAGAATCACACTACAAGATGAGAGAGAAACCAGGAGGAAAATCAATGACATGACTCTCCCTTCTGCTGCCTCTCCCTGCCGGGCCCCTTGCCTCCCTTACCACATCCTGCAGGTGTTCCCTCCAGGGTACCTTCCCACTGATAGTCCTCAGCCAGGACTCTCCCTCCCTATGTGCGCCCTCAGCTTTGATTCCTCTATGCTTCAAACCTGATGGTCACACACACTTGGTTGTCCCTGGTCAAAAGCTTTGAAATGGGGTGAGGGCAGTCCAGTCTAGAATGATGAGAGTGTCAAAAGCAGAGACTGAAAAACTTTGAGCTCTTGAAAGTGCTCTTCACGTTCCGGATCTAAGGATGAATTCAGATGAGGTGAAGGAAGGGAGGGCCCCTGGGGACCCCATCCTGTCTCACTAGGATTCTATGCCACGGGGTCATGCCATACAGGAGGGAAACAGAACACTTAAAATCAGGATCTATCGGGCGCCTGGGTGGCTCAGTTGGTTAAGCGACTGCCTTCGGCTCAGGTCATGATCCTGGAGTCCCGGGATCGAGTCCCGCATCGGGCTCCCTGCTCAGAAGGGAGTCTGCCTCTCTCTCTGACCCTCCCCACTCTCATGCTCTCTATCTCATTCTCTCTCTCAAATAAATAAATAAAATCTTTAAAAAAAAAAAATCAGGATCTATCTTCCCTTTCGATAGACCCTCATACCAGGGCTTCTCTTGGTTAGCGGCCAGTCCTTCACCATGCAGTGGGGGTGCAGGGGAGCTTTTGCGGGTATGTGCAGGGCTGCGGGTGGGAGGCCTGGTCACTGAGGGTGGGACAGGGGCGGGGGGGGATTGACTGAATGCTCTTCACCCCATGAGGCTCCTCTAGGGCAGAAGCCGAGTTTTTCTTTCATGCCAGTCCCAGGGGAGTGAACAGGTATTTCTCGAGAGCCTCTTCCAGGCCCCATCGCTGGGGCACCCAGCACCCCTTTATCAGAGATCCTTTCATCCATAAAGACAGGAGCATCCCAAGCCAAGGCTCCCGTTCAGGCCCTGTCTCAACTGACACTGCCCCAGTTTTCCTTAGAGGGATACTGAGCTCCTCAGGGGGCAGAGACTGGGCCTTCTGGGGGTACAGGCCTGGAGGCATACAAAGCTTACATCCTCCTTTGCACACCTCTTCCAAGGCTTTCATTTTGTATTTATAATAGTGTGTGTGTGTGTGTGTGTGTGTGTTCCTTGAAGAGGATCCACAAAATTGTATACATTTCAGGTCCTACCAAGGCTGGTCTTACCCCACTCACTTTGGGGTTCGGGCAGTTAGCACAAGGTCTTGCTGCAACAGGCGTGGGCGGGAGAGGGAAGGAGGGGGGAGGGAGGGAAGGAGGCGCCGTGCCCCGCTCCCAGAGTGTCCAGTGTCGTGGAAAGAGCACAATCTCTGGAACCATGCACATGGCGTTTGATCTTGGCCCTGCTCTTCCCTAGCCTCGGGACCTTGGGCAGGTCACTTGAATCTCTGAGCCTCTGATTCCTGTCTATAAATTGGTTGTTATGAAAGAGGCACGTCTTTCTCTTATCCTTTGCCCTAGAGCCAGAGTTCTTTTTCTCCCTCAATATCATCCGAGATGGAAATTCACTACCCAACCCTTCTGGGAAGGGCTCCCAGCTTCCCAGGAGTATCCAAGCGCAGCAGGAGGAGGTGATGTTCATTGGATGAGAGGCGAGAGGTGGGAGGCGAGAGGCGTGAGCTTCACCTGCCTCACCTCATTTAATCCCCACACCGGCTGAGGTAGTCCCCTTATCCCCATTGGAAGATGAGGAAAGATGAGGAAAGGTCATGCATCTAGCTGATCTAGGTTGGGATGGAGCTCTAAGAGCGGGGGTGTGGAGGCAGCAGGGAGCTGAATGGGGATCTCCCAAGGAGAGGCGGGGGCCTGTCCTGCCCCTTTCTCCTGGGCACTGGAGATCAAACCATGTCCCCAAACCCTGCCTGTTCAACAGTGGGCCATCGTTCGACCTGTGATTACTTTGTTTGCCTGACTTTGGCTAACGCAGAAATCAACCTCCACCCTCATGAGCCGTGTGGGGGAAGGGAGGGAGGAGTTGGCCAGAGAGCCAACAATGTGCTTGGTATCATCTAGAGCTGGTGACCCTCAAAGGCACCTCCCGCTGTGAGTGTCCCGGAGCAGTCCCTCTTCTCTCCACCCGCTCCTCACCCGCCGTCCACAATCTCGTCCAGTACCAGGAAGGCTCCATCCATGTTCTCCAGCAACCAGCGCTTCTCCACATTCTTCCTGAAGGCAGACATAGCTCCTGGACCTCTCCATGGCCAGGAGGAGCTGGGTTTCTGCCTGGGTGAGGCAGACCCTCTCTCTCCACCCATTCCCCCACCCCCACCCCAAGCACAGGGAAGGAGAACGTCAAGGGCAGTGAGGGCAGCGCCTATGCAAGGGATTCCTGAGCTTAGGCCCCCCTTTGCCCAACCTCCCACACTCGGGGCATCGACACTGCACCCACCAAGTTACCCCTAATGCATTTCATAGCTGGGTTAGACGTTAAAGCTGTACTATAGTTAATTGTCTCAACTGTAGATATTTATTTTTGGACTATCCTGGTTTGGTTTACCCAGGCTATGTTCACTGGGACAGACACCAGGTAACTGAATGGGGGTGCTGTGAAAACATCCTGAGCTTCAAGTCAAAAAACCTGAGTTTGAGTCTCTGTTCTGATATAAACAGACTGTAACCCCAGGCAAATCACCTTGCTTCTCTGGACCTCACTTTCTGGCCATAACCTGATGTGGCTCTGCTCTGGGTGACACCACGGTGGTCCAGTAAAGGGCAGGGGCCTTGGAGGAGAATGCTCTGGCTCCAGTGTTAGTCTTTTGGGGACTTCGTGGGGAACGCAGAGGAAGGGTCCTGCCTCTGCGATGTATCCGGCCTGGGGGGTGAGGGCCTTGGAGGGCAGAGGACCTCACTCACCTTAACACATGGCTCAGGGACTCAAACAGGCAGGTGAGAACAGACATGAGCATCAGCTGAGGATGGGTGGATAGGGGAGGAGGAAAACAAGAGAGCTTGAGGTTGAGAAGGCCAAAAGGAGCATTCAGAGCCTACCTGTGTGGGCAGTTGTCCCTCTTCAGAGAGGACAGGGCTAGAGACTGACTGCAGCTTGACCCCAGGGTGCCTCCCGGTGCATGGGCTGAGAAGTACTGGGGTGCCCCACTGTGGGACCCTGAGGGCATCCTTCCCTGGTGATATTTAAGGAAGAAACCAAGGCTCCCTGCCCGGGATTTCATTTCTGGTTCCTGAGGAACCTAAGAGGCATCATGGATATGTCCCATCCCAGAAAGACTCATTCTGGGTGCTCCCCAGCCCCAAGAGCCTAGAAGGAGGAGTACCAATGATAAGCCTTCAGAACCCAGCTTCTACCCCAGAATCCAAGCTACGGACAGACCCTCTTTGTCACCCCAACCTCCTGAATTCACCTCATTTTCGTGGGAAGAGCCCACCACATACAGGAAGAGGTCAATGCTGCTCTTGTAGATGATTGTCATGCCCCCGAAAAATGCAATCTCACCTAGAAATGGAGGGGGCTTTCAGGTCTGGCCACCTCTGCCGGGCCCCTCCTCCCGATCTCCAGCTCTGCTTCTCTCCCCCTTCTTTCTTCTTCACTTTCCAAGGAACCCTTGAAAAGACTAGCACTAGGCACACCCCCATTAGGCTACTCTATTTCTGGTGACTGTCTCGTTCTGAGAAGTCAACAAATCCAGTACAGGGTGACCTTCGGTCCCCCTCCCACCATGTGCAATGCCTCGTTCCAGCCTCAGGCTGGTGGGGGACACACAATGCCATTGGCCTCTTCCGCTGAGAGAGAGGTCTGGGTGTGTTGGGGGGTGGAGTGGGGGGTTAGAGAGGGATCGGGAGTGAAGGTTCCCCAGAGGAAGGGAGAGGAGAACAGCTGGGAGGAAGAGGAAGAAGGAAAGGGGATGGCCTGTGGGTATGTATGGCCGACAGGGATAGATGTGTCCAGATTGAGAGGCTGGCCGTGTGCATCTGAGAGCTCTGGGCAAGGAAGAGGCGGCCACTTACTGTCAGTCCGGCTGGTCTTGTTGAAGACATTTTTCTCGAAGGCCATCTGCTCCTTCAAGGAGGGGAATGTCTCATCATAATACTATGAGAAAGGGAAGGAGAAGGGGTGATAACTTTTCCATAGGGCCTGGCTCCTCCCTGGATGGGAGGTGCTGGCCAAGCAGAGCCCCGTCCCCTGTTTGTGGCCCTTTAGGCCTGTGTGCTCACTGTCTCCCCATAACCACACATTTTAAGCAAAGGAAGTCATAAAAAGTCGAGGAATTTTAAGCCCTGCTTTTGGAGTCCTCGCCTGATTTCCTGGAGGCTTTTGTACATTTGGCAGATGTTCAGTGTGCTAAGGACTGGGGTGGTCAGTGGGTCACCCTGTTGCTACAGGAACCTGAGTCCACAGGAAAGAATGCAGAGCCGGGGTGGGGGGGTCCCTTATCACAACGATGACAATCACAGCAGCTTTGTTATCCCCATTATATTGATGGGGATGTGGAGGTGTGAAGAAGTCAGGTAACCTCCCCGACATCTTGCAGTTGTAAGGGGCAGAACCAAGGATGGTCCGACTTCAGACAGGGTTGTGGTGATGAAGACTACATATCAAAGGGAAAGTTCCTGGCGCACACCGCATAACTAGATGGATGCTTTTTTGTTTGGGTGGGTGAGCCTCTTTCTGTGACTCAGTGTCTTAAACTGAACATGGATGGGTCCTGCAGGGAGGAGGCCCTGGAGCCTTGGGCATGGCTGATCCACCTCTGATCATCTGCTGGAGCAGAGTGTGATCGGCTCAGCTTTCAATTTTCTGGATGTGGATTTTGCCGCTTAGTACCCCATCTGCAGGCAAATTAGTAGCCTCCCTGCTTGGCCACTGCTGTGGTGAGCAAGCTCATTTGAATATCAGGAAGACAAAAAGTTTCAGTCCCAAACAAACAAACACATCTAGAATGCATTTCATAGTTAGTTTAGATGCCATAGTCCTACTGTAGTTAATTGTGTCCATGATAGACATTTCTTTTCAGATTATTCTAGTTTGGTTTACCCAGGCCATGTGGGATAGACACCAGACAACTGAATAGTTGGTGCAATGAAAATCACCCTCCTGAGCTTCGAGTCAAAATACCTGAGTTCAGATCTGTGTTCTGATAGTAACACTCGTGACCTTGGGCAACTCGGCTAGCTTCTCTAGACCACATTTTCTTCATTTGTGAAAGGAGAGAGCGGGATCATATAGTCTCTAAGATCTTGTCTGGTTCTAAATTCTCAGACTCCTCAGACTAAATCCTGAGTGTTTCCCAAACTGTAGAAGAAAAGTGGAGGTTGCTTATATAGAATATGGGGACTAAGGCTCCTGGGTCCCAGACTCAACACTCCCCTGACCTCTCAGGAGGTCCTTCCGTGCCCAAGGTCCTGCTGACCACTGGAAAGAATGATGAGAAGACACTTCGAGGAATGTGAGCAGAAACAGAGGTACCACACTGCCCCCGCCCCGGGGCCAGCAGTCTGACAAGGCAGGAGGATGGACAGAATGACCTTTGGAGGGGTCTAAGCTGAGTTGCTCTGAGTCACTGAGCCCCCAGTGGGGTCTCTCCTGAGACAGGAGAGTCAGCTGGGTGGGGACTTCTGTTCTTGGGGCTGTAGCAGTGTCCTCAGGGGCCTTCCGGTGAGGGTGGGAGGTTACCTTGGCCAGGAGGCGGTGTCCGTCATTATCTAGGATGAAAACAGCCTTGATGGTGTAGAGGGAAGGTTCCTGCAACTGACACCAGGGGAGAGCTCCGTTGACTCCTGACTCAAGGCAGACACCCTGCCATTGGCTCTATGGCCTCTGCTGGCCCCAGGAGACCATCCTCAGGGTCCAGCCACCCCAAAGGTCCACAGCTGGTTCTGGCCCACCCCTGTGCGGCACGGGCCAACTCCGGTGCCTGCTCCACTCCCCGCCAGATGTTCCACTGCAGGCCCCGGGTGGGCGCTGTGCCCATTGGGTGCAGAAGGTCCGTCCGGGCCCAAGTTCTGTCATGCACTGACTGCTCCAGAGCCCGAGTCGGAGTGTATCACAGAACCTGGGCCGGGGGGACAGCGGCGCCGAGCCTCCTCCTTCCAGCGGACCCCGGGCCGAGGCTGGACCCGCGCTCTCGGCGCGCCCCCAGCCCCCTGGCCCGGGGAAGGGGGCTCCAGAAGCCCCGCACGTCAGCCCACACCCCCCGCCCCGTGGAAGCTCGAGTCCCGGGCGGCCCCGCCACTCCTCAGCCCTCCCAGCGGAACCTCGGTCCACCGCCCCCCCCTCCCCCGCCCCGAGCTCTGCCCATCACCGCTCCGAACCGATCCAGAACTTCAGTCCCACGCGCACTCGAGCCCGGCCTCCTCGCGGGTCGGCGCCCGGAGAACTTTTTCTCCCCTGCCCTGGCCCCGGGCCCCCTCCCCGGGCGGTCGGTGGGGGCCCCAAATTCCTGGGCGCGGGCGCGCGAGCGGTGAGTTGGCGGCCCCCCGCCCCCCCCCCCCCCCCCCCCGCGCTCTTCCCTACCCACCCCAGCCCGGCTCCCGCCGCCCGGGACCCCGGCGCCCTCCCGCTCCGTACCCGCAGCCCCGCCGGCTCCCCGGCTCGAGCGGGCGGCGCCGGGCCCCCGGCCTGGGCCGCCGCGGCCCCCTCCCCCGGGTGCAGACGTGGCCAGGCCTCCGGCCGCTGCATTCCGCCCGCCGCCCCGCGCTGACAGCGCCGCCCGCCGCCCCGCCTCCGCCCGCCCTGCCGGCCGGGCCGTCCCCCGGACGCCGCGGCCCGTGCTGTCCCCGCGGCCGCAGGCCTCGCGCCCTCCCCCTCTGCCCCGCTGTGCGTGTCTTCCCTTCTCCCCGTGGCCCCTTCCTGCCTCTCGCCCTCCCCGCTCTCCCTTCCCGCCCACTCCGCCCTGCGCCCCGCAGCCCAGCTCCCCTTCCCCCGCTGCGCCTTCCCCTCTCCCCTCCTCCGCGGCTCTCGGTTCCACGGAGTCCAGAGCTCTCCGAATCCTCGCGCTGCCCCGGGACCGGCCCGGCTTTCCCCTGCCGCCTCCCGCCCTGGCCCGTGCATCTGGTTTGCTGCGGGGTCCGCAGGCGGTCCTGGGGCCAGCAGGAAACACACGCCAAGGCCGGTTTTGTCTCTTGACTCCTGTGTTCGATTCCTCGGGGACAAAATATCTCTCGGCATCCCTCGGGTCTCGGGACAGGTTCTGGGAGTGAGAGCAGACAAGAACAGTTCTGGGGAGACCCCTCTACGCAGAAAAGTTTCTCCCACTCCTCAGGAAGGGAGCCATGGCCCAGAGACCCCTCCCTAGAATCTCCCAAGACACAGACAGGACAATCTGGGGCAGGACAGATGCCCCACCGATGGCGTCAGGCGTTGCCATGCTTTGGTTTCTTTGGTTGGAGAAGACCCGAGTTCAAACTTTCACTTCAGGAGACTTCTCGAGACCAGTGGGAAATTCATATTCGGAAGGTACAAAGTTAAGGGTCTTTGCCCATTTGCCCATAACAACACCATGCGTGTGTTTTACATTTAAACACTTACAGCCATTAACTAATATAACCCACACCTGTGAGATAGGTCCCATCACCCACATTTTAAGGGGTGGGGAGACTCCGTTTGTGTGACCATATCAGGATGGTACAGCTTATAAAGACTGTAGTTGAATGGGGGAGGGGAGCCGGTTTCCGGCTCAACATGGCTTCTCCCTTCTCCTCCTCAAGGCCTGTTCCAATGTGTACCACACTCTCTCATCCAGATGATTCCTGAGTGGGCTCTTCCTCCGCTGACGAAGGTCTTCTTGCTCTTCGAGGGTCAGCTTCATCACCAAAGGAAACCTAACCCACGGGACCTAACTCGATAGGTCTCTCCTGTCACATTCTCTGTCTCAGCTCTCTACTTATTTCTTACATTGTACCTTTCTTAATCTCGAGATATCATCTTTACTGAGTTATTTACATACAAATGTCTACGGTCCTTCTCCCCACCAGACTGAGTCCTAGGAGAACAGAGATCATGTGTCCGTCCTGTTCCCTGTGAAATCCCTGGACAGGGCCTGGAGAGTGACAGGTACTTCAAAGGATTTGTGAATAAGTAAATGAATTCAGGATGAGGAAGATTGTATATAGTCACAGACTACCTATTTTAAATAAAGAAAAATAAAAACGTATTTATCAAACTGTATTTTATGTGCTGTACAAATATTGAGTGCTTACTGTGTACCAGGTACTTTTCCAGTTACTGGGATAGAATAGTAGACAAAATAAACAAAATCTTCGCTTTCATGGAACTTATATTCAAGTGTTTTGGTGTGTGTGCAGGCATTTCTGTGCAAATCAGATAAGCCACAAATGAATAAGATAGGTATTGTGTGAGTTGGTGATAAATGCTATGAAGAAAAAAGATCAGGAATGTGAGGGGTTGGGGAACGCAGGACAATGCCATTTTCGTTAGGGTCATTTGAGAAAGGTGACATTTGAACAAAGAACTGAAAGAGAGCGAGCCACACAAGCATCTGAGGAAAACATCTGCCGAACCTCTTTCTATGATTTAGAAGACACATCTGAATCTTCCTTGCAGGCTATCAGCATTATAATAGTGAACATGAATCAACACTATTTGGTGCAGTAAGGGGAAAAGACACAGTATTTTATTTGTTTGGAGTCCAGATCATCAGAAGTTATGGCAATGGTCATGCCGGCTCGGTATGTAATAAAAAATACCGATTTGATTATTTTGATGCCTTAATATTTTTGTCAGCTAGTTCACTTTTAGCTCATATTTACAAGGACAGATCAAAAAGCCTCCAGGGGGCATTTCCTAGCCTCTGTTTGGCATGTGGTACCCACAGTGGGAGAGGGTCAGCTTCCAGAAGGCCTGGGTTGATAGGGGACTTAGGGAGCCCGTGTGGCTCCACGGGGGAGGGGGGGTGGGGGAGCTGGTTACAGGAGAGTGGGCATAGGCATAGGGTCTGGGATGAGAGAGAAGGCCCTGGAAGGAAGCGTAGGAACCACAAGATCCTCCCCACTACCACCTCTACCACCTTGGTTGTTGCTACAGTTATAATCACTGGGATCTCTTTACATGCTGTGGTGAAAAAGTAAATTCAGAGACTTCAAGGTAACTTTTCCAGAAAGGGATTCTCCCCAGGGATGGTTCCTCCTCTAAAGTCCCTCAGCAGAGAGCTCAGGACTCACTCTCTTCTCTGGGCTCCCAGCCCAGGGTGCCCCTTTAATATAAAATATGTAAAAATGTAAAAATACTGGCTCAGGGAGCGCAGTGACAGGACAGTGTCTTCTCCAGAGGACTGTCCCAAGGGGACGTCACAGCGTAAGCCTGGCAGCACCTAAGCAGTGCGCAAGTGCAGCAGATGAGAAGCAGCTGGAGAGGCTCCCTGGAATGAGGAAGCCAAAGCTGTGTTCAAAAAGAATGCAGCCTTGTGCTTCCCCGCTCTCTGCTCCCTTGGGGGTGGGTGCGCTGGGGTGAGGGATGGGGGTGAGGGGCTGCGTGAATCTCTAACCAGCTGGAGTCTGCGGAGTAGCGGGACCCCGAATTGGTTCTGACAACTAAACACAGGTCCCTGCCCTTGGGAGTCTCCTGGAGGCTAGTGATTCACATGGGTTCCCCTCTGGGTCTTGGTAGATCTTGGAGGTGAGACCATTCTGTTTCCTCTGACTCACTCTCCTGCTGCCACATTTCTGTGCTGTCCTAGGATTTGGGCATCTGTTCTTGTGTGACAAGAAGAAACAGCTCCCTTGGGTAACAGTCTCTCTCGCTCCTTCTTGCTATAATGTCAAGAGGGGGAGGTGTGTGTGGAATGAGAGGTGTGGATGTGTGTGCTTGTGGCATCCTCCAGAGAGAAAATGAAAGCTTCCCTGCTCTGTCTGCAGGATGAGTTTCCAGCTGATTATCCTAAGGACAGCTCTCATTTCTTTCAAGGCGTTTGGCTTTCTCTGGGATAATAAGGTTGTAGGGTGGGTGGAGAGAGAGCTGGGCATGAAAGGAGCCTCATGCTTGGTTTTACCCAGGCACAGGTGGGTTTAGACACAGGTCTGATTTTTTTTTTTTTAAGGAGGCTCCAGGTCCAACGTGGGCTTGAACTGGTGACCCTGAGATCAAGCATTACATGCTTTACCAAATGAGCCAGCCATGTGCCCCATGGGATCTGATTTTTAAACCTTGTGAATTTGTATGTCATCTTCATTTAGCTCAGGAGGGCCCAACAAGTAAGTGGGAGAGCCAGATTTTTGAACCCAGCTCTGAGTCTGAAACACCCACTCTTCCCACCTCAGGATAGCACCTCCCTGAAAATTACCCAACATTGTTGGGGCAATGGGGTGAGGCGTGCAGAATGGCTGAACTTCATAAATTGTTACCAAAACATGAATGAACAATGAGGTGTTTTCATTGGATAGTTCAAGGAAGGGGGCATGCCAGGACTGAGAAAGACTATATCCTAAAATCAGGTGGTGATTCTAGTCTATGCTTATGTATTACCACTGCTGTTTTCTTTTAATATCTATCTATCTATCTATCTTTTATTTATTTGACAGAGAGAGACACAGCGAGAAAGGGAACACAAGCAGGGGGAGTGGGAGAGGGAGAAGCAGGCTTCCCGCTGAGCAGGGAGCCTGATGCAGGGCTCGATCCCAGGACCCTGAGATCATGACCTGAGCCGAAGGCAGACGTTTGAGGACTGAGCCACCCAGGCGCCCCAACCTCTGTTCTTTTTCTTTTTTAAGGGAGAGAGAATTTTATTTTTATTTTTTTTTTTTAAGATTCTACTTATTTGACAGAGACACAGCGAGAGAGGGAACACAAGCAGGGGGAGTGGGAGAGGGAGAAGCAGGCTTCCCGCTGAGCAGGGAGCCCGACGCGGGACTCCATCCCAGGACCCCGGGACCATGACGTGAGCCGAAGGCAGACGCTTAGCGACTGAGCCACCCAGTCACCCACTGCTGTTATTTTTTACCCAATTTGGATTCTTGCTCCAAGCTAGCAATTCTCTACTTTGCACGTAAGAATCACCTGAGGAGGGGCACCTGGGTGGCTCAGTCGTTAAGCGTCTGCCTTCGGCTCAGGTCATGATCCCAGGGTCCCGAGATCGAGCCCCGCGTCGGGCTCCCTGCTCAGCGGGGAGCCTGCTTCTCCCTCTCCCACTCCCCCTGCTTGTGTTCCCTCTCACTGTCTCTCTCTGTCAAATAAATAAATAAATAAAATCTTAAAAAAAAAAAATCACCCGAGGAGCATTTTACAAAATCTTGATGCGCGGGGCTGCTCTGCGAGACTCCGACTTAATTGGTTGGGGGTGGGACCTGGGCATGGATAATTTTTACCAGCCCCCCAGGTGATTCTAATGTGCAGCCAGGGTTGAGAAGCAATCTTCTAAGACAGCCGAGGTGTAGGGATGCACAGGGAAGAGGCTGGTTTGTGGAAGAGCTTTACCTCTTTTGAGGGTTTAATGGTAACAAGCTTGCTAATGATGTTTACCATGTAAGAAAGGAGGCCAGATGTCTGGATTAGCTGGATAACTAACTGATTTCCTTGCAAGACATGTTAACATTTAGTATTGACAGGATGTAATCCTAGAATCTCTCAGAAGGGCTGTAAGGAAATCTCTCAGTCATCTAATATACTCTGCTGGATTAGATGAAAGTTGGAGAGTGAGAAATATTTATATAGATTAGCAATATTTAAAAACATTTTTTTTAAAGAAACGGGAAAACAATGGGCAACCAGAATAGCAGAAAGACTAGATTTCCCCTCAGGGGAAAAAGCAATCCCTGCTATTCCAGAAGAAATCCAACCTCTTCTCTGAGGGTTTCCTGGCAGGATGACTGGATGTGCCTGCTGGTGGCAACAGCTTTTTCCATGGAGGAAGCTGGGCCAACACAGATATAACCCAGATGAGTAGGGAATCTAGTGTATAGTTAGCTGGCTCTTCGATGACCCTAAATCCCTGTGCATTAGAACAAACTCTCTTCCTGGCTTCCCACTGCCTTCTCCTTTCCCAAGTGGTCTCCGTCTCGAGTCTCAGTCTCGAGCGCAAGGCCTGGTTTTACTGACGGCTCTCAGCCTCTCCCTTAGGGAAGGGAGCGCATGTGCTCACTTTTTCCAGTGGTCTTCTCAGTCTGATTTAATGGATATACCAGGACTGATGACACATCAGCATGGCATCTTTCTTTTGCTTCTTGGGTAATTTTCCTATTAACAGCTGTCCCAGGCAAAGGAGAGGGAGAGGATGCGGTGGGGGTGGGGGGAGGGAAGAGGGTGGTTTCCTAGGTGAAGGACACACCCTGGATTTTACAGGGTTAATCAGTGGGAAGGAGCTTTGCACCTGCTCAGACTTGATCTGGAACTCTCGACAGAGTGGAAGACAGTGTTTGGATCCCCGCTCCCTACCATGGAGTATCAACTATCCTGGATGCCCACAGCCTGCCAGGCCTAAATGCCTACCATGCTGATTGAGACTCTACATCTAGATTCTCCTCAGCCCTTGCAACGGGCGAACAATTCTTTAACCGTTAAGCAGGAAACTTGAACTATCCAGGCATCCTTTAACCCAGTTATATAGTTCCTGATCCACCTCTCTCCCATTGAATGCTCAAATAATCAGACACAGTGAAGCACAGTACTAGAAGTACTGTGGCAGGCAAAAGAAAATGAAGGGGACAGTGTAGACACAAACAAAAGACTTTTCCACACCTCTCCCACCCCTTCTCTAGGGATTAACATGGAGACCCTCCTCTCCTCAGTGCCTGCACCTCCCTTTACACCCAGGACCCCAGAAAGGGGAGGAGAGGATGGGTAGGACTGCTATCTATCTCAACAAATTTTGAGTCATTAAAAGCCACCAAATGAGTTTAAGCTTTCCAAGTGATGTGACAGTGTCACATGTTAGCTCCCCAGTGTGGCCTTCAACCTACGGCTGCCATTTCATTTCAGTGAATATTTACCTCATTTGACTTCACATTAGTCAGTTTGGTGTCCACTGTAAGACTTTTTTTTGTTTGTTTTTTAAATTTTTTGCTTGTTTTTAAGATTATTTATTTATGAGAGAGAGTGCATGAGCGGGGAGGAGGTGCAAAGGGAGAGAGAGAAGCAGACTCCCTGCTGAGTGGGGAGCCCAATGCAGGGCTCCATCGCAGGACCCTGGGATCATGACCTGAGCCGAAGGCAGACGCTTAACCGACTGAGCCACCCAGGCGCCCCAGGACTTTCTTTCTTATCCCAGGCACCTGGTACCCTGCTATGCAGCTCAAAAGGAACTTGGAAAATACAAGTGGACCTGTCTAAAACATCAGTTTTGTTGGTGCTAAAGTTTCCCCTAGATTAGAGGCTCGCCCAGTTTTTTTGTTTTTTTTTTTTTTAAACTGTGTCAAGGTTTAAAATTGTTCTGTATTTGCTGGGTCAAACAAACGACACTCTCCTATTTTCTCCAAAGTCTTGTATTTAAGCCCCACAACTTTAGTCTAGCTTTGGTATCTTTCAGTTCTATGGTTTTTATACATTCTTCTCAACCCCGTTGGTATATTTTTAGAGTTAACAAAGCACACCTCAATTTCTCCTCTTTTCTTATCCAACAGGAGTATTGCCCTTCATGGTCTTATTAATTCAGGGTCCGAATGGTCTCCCATTTCCTTGGTAACATGCCATATCCCTCAAAACCACATCTCTTCCACATATTAATTTCTGCTTTTAGCAGGAACTTCTAATCACAGACCTGCCTGCTGGAGTTCTCCTTCAACTATTCAGTATTTATTGTCTACTTTGCTCCTGGCACTGTTCCAGGTTTTGAGGACTCAACAGTTAATGCACAGAATTCCAGTCCTCATGGAGTTTATATTCTAGCATTTACTAGAAGCTAAATAGTAAAACGAGTAAGTAAAACATGTGCTCTCTGAATCAGTCTTTGTTTTTTTTTTAAAGCTTTTATTTATTTATTTAACAGAGATAGAGAGAGAGTGTAAGTAGGTAGAGTGGCAGACAGAGGGAGAGGGAGTGGGAGAAGCAGGCTCCCCACTGAGCAGGGAGCCCAATGCGGGGCTCGATCCCAGGACCCTGGTATCATGACCTGAGCCGAAGGCAGCTGCTTAACCGACCGAGCCACCCAGGCGCCCCCTGAATCAGTCTTTGAAATGCACAACTACCTTGCAGTTTGTTAAGGATTCAATGACCAGACGCTGGTGCACTTTCTGTATGAATTTTCAAAGTGCTTTATAATCTGTGAACCACCCCAAATTAAGCCTCCCAACTCTCCAAACACGTGAGGACTGCATGTTATCTGAAGAGTTGGCAGTTTGTCTTGTCCTTAGTTGTACCAGGACCAGTGATTTCACCCACTAGATAACGAGGATCTTCCTGGGAGTCAAGAATTTGAGTTGATGTCTCTTTTTCCCACAGCTGGGAACAAAGTACTATGAACTTCAACTTAGTGATTGCCTAAAGGTGGTCTTGGGATCAACTGTGTTAAAACTACAGGAGTCATTACTAAGCAGGCAGGTTATCAGGCCGCCACCCCAGGGTTAAGTGAATCGCGATCTCTGGAGTGAGGCCTCAGAATTTGCAGGTTTAACAAGCTCCCCCAAGAGAGGCTGGGGATAATAAAGCAATGTTCGAAAATCACAAAGACGTTGGCTAGGTGAGACTGGCCAGCACCTGAAATCGAGGGAAGTTCCTGAAAGGCAAGACTAAACTCGGTGGTAGTCTGGGCGGGGGTTGGGAGGGTACTAGACGGGGAAGGGTAGCTCTACGGGATGTTCCTATCACGAGAAAACTCAATTATGCCACATCCCCCCACACCGCCAATGTCCCACCACTGTGGTGGCAACCCGACCGCTGGGCCATTCCCGCGACGTAACCGTCCCTGACTGGCGCGAGCCACGGCCTGCACAGAGCGGAAGCGGCGACAGCGGCTTCCGCTGCCAGCACCCAATATGGCGGCTCGAGCGTCGCCACCGCGGGAAATACTCTGGGTCCCGCCTCGGCCCCCTCGGGTCTTACTGGGCTTTTGCAAGTCACCGTGGGAACCTTCGGGGCGGGGGAGAACTCCGCGCTCCGGCAGCTATACCACCTCTCACCCTCAGCCCTAAGCCCTTATCCCCGAGCTGGAAAATGCACTGGTAGCGCTTAGCTTGCACACTTTACTCCGCGCCCCGCCTGAAATACCTTGGGCGACCGACGCACCGCGGAGGGGCCAGAATGCCGGGCCGTAGGGCCTTCGCCCCACTTACTGGTGAGCCCACGCCGCGGGGCGGGTCTATGCGCCCACTGGGCTGTGGGCCATGTCAGTCTTGGGAAATCGGGAGAGGGAGGAGGAGGCACACTCAGCCATTGGGCTCTTTCGGCTGTCAATCAAAATGACATCCGGCGACGGCCGCAGTTTCGGCTCGTTGATTGGAGAAACGTGGTCCTAGGAAGGACGCGGAGGGCGGGCTTCCGAATGAGGTGGGAGGTGGAAGGAGGGGGCGGGGAGGGAAGCGGAGGCTGGGGAGCTCTAGGCCGGCCGGCGGTGGCGGCGGCAAGGCCGGGACTCGGGCTGAGGGCCTGCTGTGGCGGCAGCGGCGGACGCCGAGCTCTGCAGCGGGTATCCGGCATATTCCTTTCCCCGACGTGGGGGGGGTGGTGGTGGGCGCAGCGCCGCGGGAACGAGGCTTGTGGGGTGAAGGGCGGCGGGGTGGAGCCCAGGGGCAGGAGGCTGGAGGCGGGAACGGGCGGGCGAGCGGGGTTCGCGTCGGGCCCGAGCCCGAGCCTGGGCTTGGCAGGGAGGGGCCGCGAGGCCGTGGAGAAAGCTAGCTCCGGGGTGGGTTGGACTGGGGAGGGCTGAGGGCGCGAGAAGGCGTGGTGTGAGGCCCAGGCCTGAAGCGGGGTGGGGCCATCGGGACGGAGGGCGGGGTGGGGTTTGGCTGTGAGGGTGGGTCAAGGCCGCCGAGTCGCACTTGTTCGCTGTTGCCCCAGAAGGCTAGAAGCCGAGGCGCCGACAGCGGGCATGGCGACTTGGTCCCGGCCGGACTCGGGTATCCGGGGCGGGGTGGGACCGGGCTCAGACCAGAGGCCTCTGGCCTTACTCCGTCTTTAAGGGGCCTTGTCCGGTTTCTGGAACTTAAATGTCTCTTGGGAGGTTTTAGTAATAAATTGGCGTGAGAACGGGAGGGTAGTGTAAGCAGGAATTCTGAGTCGCAGTTGTGTTTACTTTAACCAAATAAGGTGTGTGTGTGTGTGTGTGTGTCCGTCCGTCCGTCCGTCCGTGTGTCACTCTTCCCCTTTAGGATGAAGTTGGTAGGTGGGTCACAACAGTGAAGAGGAGAGTTATGTTTTGGTCTGTGAGGTTAATGGAAGCTCAAAAGTAGAGACCAGAAACTGAAAGGCAGGTTTACTCCCTCCCCAGTTGGCTATCTAGGTTGAGAACTTGGCCTTATCCTTCTGCTTAGGCTCAGAAGGTCATATGAATGAAAATAAAACCTGCCTATTGCAAATTCTGGGTCGAATAATCCTCCTGCTTCAGTGCTCCCCGCCCCCCCCCCAAGCCCTCTCAGCCCTCCTTCCCCCTTTTAATGTGAGAGATAGGAAGGGGAAATCATATTTTAAAGTTGGGAAAACAAAAGGCATTATTGTTTCGTGAGGTGGTGTCCTGAACGCGTCCTCATATCCTTTTACACCCTTCTCCCATTAATAGTTTCTCCCTTCCCTTTAAAATGGGAAAGGACAGGGATTGTAGGCAGTTTTCTCTTGAGAGATGGAGGATACAACTTTTCTTTAAGTTAGGAAATGGGCTTCTCATGCTAAAAATAGAAGCTGGGTAGTGTGTGGATGGGGTGGGGGAGGGTTGGTAAATCAGACAACATGTAAAATATTTTGGATGCCCCGGGCATTATCTGCTTATCCAAAACAAGCTACCTTTTAGGGTATTACAAATTTAGTATCCAGAAACAGGGATCCTTTGTGAGCAATATTTTCCTTTCGTAGTTGTTCTGCCTATAACAGATTTTTGGTTTTTATTTCTTTAGGAGTAAAATAATTGACTTAGTTTTCAATAAAATATGAAAGTGGAATTTGAACGTCTTTCCTGCCTTCTGCCTTGATCATGGTGTGAAAATTCTGGAATCTTATCCTGTTGCTCTTGTGATTCCCATTTCAGGTTTCTCTGGAAACCCCCCTGGTAAGTGTGGAGGAGGCGGGACACTCTGACCCAAGACAAAAGGCTTGTAGCTCCAGCCAAAGAAAATAAACCTTAGGGAGAAGGAAAAAAAAAACAAAAAACAAAACCAACCCATCAGCTGTTCCTGAGAACAGTCTGCAGTGGAAACTACAGAGAGGACAACTAATGTGAGTGAGGAAGTGACTGTATGTGGACTGTGGAGACAGTAAGTCACGTGGGCCCTGAGGGCCTGGACTGGGTTAGCAACAGTTGTACATGCTGAGGTGAGGTGCTGAGAAGGGAAAAGTGAATGTGGTCTGGAGAGTGGCCTTGGCTTCACAGGGTGTGCTTTCCTCTGAGGCCATCCGGGAGCTCAGCCCCTGTGTTCTGCCAGGGTGGGATACAGGGTTTGGCACTGAGGAGGGTAACTTGCTGGCTGGAGCAGCAGAGCAGTGGCCTTGATTTGTCTTTTGGAAGATTTAAAAACCAAAAAGCATAAACATTCTGGTCCTTCAGCAATGCTTTCTCTGAAGAAATACTTAACGGAAGGACTCCTCCAGTTCACCATTCTGCTGAGTTTGATTGGGGTGCGGGTGGACGTGGATACTTACCTGACCTCACAGCTTCCCCCGCTCCGGGAGATCATTCTGGGGCCCAGTTCTGCCTATACTCAGACCCAGTTCCACAACCTGAGGAATACCTTGGATGGCTATGGTATCCACCCCAAGAGCATAGACCTGGACAATTACTTCACTGCCCGGCGGCTCCTCAGTCAGGTGAGGGCCCTGGACAGGTTCCAGGTGCCGACCACTGAGGTAAACGCCTGGCTGGTCCACCGGGATCCAGAGGGGTCTGTCTCTGGCAGCCAGCCCAGCTCAGGCCTCACCCTCGAGAGTTCCAGTGGCCTCCAGGATGTGACAGGCCCAGACAACGGGGTGCGAGAAAGCGAAACGGAGCAGGGATTCAGTGAAGATTTGGAGGATTTGGGAGCTGTAGCCCCTCCAGTCAGTGGAGACCTAACCAAAGAGGTTAGTGACCACACGTCGGGGTGGGTGAGAAGGGCTTGGGGTTTCGGGGGGGCGGGGGCTGGTTCTGGTCCTGGTCCTGAAGGGGCGAGGTCATAGTACTAACTCCTGTAAAGAACTAGAGTGGTTTAGGGGGTGGGGGTCTCAGGCATTGTTCTTTGACAGGAATGAGCTGAATTGTCTGACCAGGATTGGGGGCTGGGAGCATTTCCTTGCGTTGAACCATTGACCCACCTCTAAATGTACCGTCAGGGCAGTGGGAGGTTCCTAGAACATGCCAGCATGTTTACTGCTTGGATTTCAACATGACTGCTGGAGGCCCCAGAGTGGGGGAGGGAGTGGTGTTGTGATGGGCTTTGGTGCGGTGTGTATTTGTTGCTAAGACACAAATACTTTGTGGACTCTTGCCTTGTACCTCCCCCCACGTCAAAACACACATGCATATCCTGAAGTTCTCCTCCTTTGTGGTCGGGCCTGTTGTTGTAAGGTCCTTGATAAGTCGGCTCTCCTGGGCCTGAGCCAAGGGGTAGATTTAGATAGTTATTCTTGGCCAGAAGAGGGCCAAGGCTTCCATTCCTTGCTAAAGGCCTGCTGCAGGGAGTAGGGAGAAGAGGGCTAGGAGCTAGAAGAGAAACTGCATTCTGCTGCTTAAGTCAGCTTGCTCTGAGCTGTCAGAGATCCGTAGCTCCTGACACGTGGCTGATACACTGTTCTGGGCAGAACAGAAAGCCTTTAACAATGTGAATGGTTCCTGCTGCTCCCACCTCACCAGCATGATGATAAAACCACTTTGAGCTCTGTGTTTGGCCTGGGCTTGCCACTCGGCCTTAAGGAGCTTGAGAAAAGGCCTGCTGCACTCTCCTGGCCATTAGGAAAGGGAAGGCTAAGGCTGGATTGCACTGGGCTGGGTTTCCCAGAGCTGAGTCTTGGGGAGGGGGGGTAGGTATGTAAAAAGTTTTACAGGGGCTGCAGATCTTGGCTCTTTTTCTGCCCACCAGTCAGACCAGGTTTTGCCTCCTGTCCTGCATTTGAGCCTGTTTCTGAGCTCATTTCTTTGAATGTTAGTGGCTGTCAGAGCTTGTGGCTTTCTCTGGCCAGTGGTGTTCAACTGGGGACGATTTGGCCCATCCAGGGGATAGATGGCCATGTCTAGAGACAGTATTGGTTGTCACAACTGGAAGAGGTGCCATTGGTGGGGAGAAGCCAGGGATGCTGCAAAACTTACTAAAAAGCACAGGACGGCCCCCGGAGGTCAGATGGATCTGGCCGCACACGTCTGTGGTGCCAGGGCTGCTCTCTGCTCAGCTGCCTCGCTGGGTCTGCTTTGAGAGAGACTAGAATTATCTGAGCACGGGAGCTGTGAGCATTCCTTACCTTACAGTGCCTCAGTTCTTAGATTCTCCCAGTGCCACTGGGAACTTTGCCTTTTTTCTGCTTCCTCTGTCCTTTTCCTTCAAATGGGCTTCAGTCTCGGCACTGTGGTCTGAAGAAGTATGTCTCCCAGCTTCCTCTTCCGTCCTTCTGCCCTGATGCAGCTCCCCAGGGGGTGGGGTGTGTAACTGGGCTTGCTCCTGGGAACTCTGCAGGTGAAGCTCCGTTCCTCTTCCTGTTGGGAGCTCTCCTGGGATGGGGTGGGAAGTTTGGATATGGTTGGATGGGTTGGGGCAGAATGGGATGAGACTTTGACCCTGCTTTCTTCCATTTCTTGGCCTTCATGAAGGTTGTGCTGTCCCTGACCCCAGGCCTTCTCTGCTCTCTTTGGGGGTTGGGGTGGGTCAGCATTAGGGCTCTAGGCTGGGTGTGGGGGAAGGGAGGATTATTACGTGTCTAGAACAACATTTCCTCAGCAACTCAGGGATAAAAATACCCAGGTCCAGAGCATGTGACAGGCACTGCTGGAGCTGGTATTCTCCCCCCCGGGTGGCAGCACGCCCCCGCTGCCAGGTCGGTTCGATGGGCAGCCCTAGCCCAGGCCCTTGTCGGGGATAGGATTCCCCTGGAGGCTGGCACTCTGCCCAGAGCAGGGGGTGGCTTGTGTACAACTCTCTCCCGGCGAGGAGCATTCTGTGACCAAGGGGAACATACTGTCCCTCACCTGACCTTAGGCTCGAGGGGTGCAGCAGTGAGGTTGGACGTTGGAACTGTGCTCCCGATTCTGTGGGTGGCGTTTTCCTGGTGTTAGAGATGGGGACCAGGGGTCCGGGGGGAGAAGCTCTTGAACGAAGCTGGAGTGAAGAGGGAGCGTGGCGCACGTGTCCGGCTCTTTCAGGGTTGGCCTTCAGGCCCGAGGCTCCCTTCTGCCTGGGGCGAGGCCTGGCCGGCACTCCTTCCTCTCCTCTGGCCTGGGGTCCCTGGCTCTCAGCAGGCCCTGCCTCAGCTTGCGATCCGTGGGCTTCAGGACGAGCGGCCGCAGCCCTGCTGAGGAACAGGAAAACTCCTTCCACTTCCAGGGAAGAACTAGATTCCCTGAGAATCTGCGGGAGTGGTTTCTGCCCAGTCCTGAGTGGGCTGGGGAAGCAGGATGCGACAGGAGGGAGAGTGGCACCCCCCCCCCCAGGGCTCTCTCACTGCGCCACCCCGGCTGGCTGACTGGGCTGGGTGGGGCTGCCCGCCCCTGGGTGCGTCTCCTTGAGGAGACGGAGGCGGCCCAGGGATGGGCTGGTTCCTTGCGGCAGCTTCTCCAGCTGCCCTGGTGCAGAGATTGGCTCCCGGCTGCAGCTAGGTAACAGGCGGTGGGAGGGGATTGGCTCCTTCCGCATCTCCAGCGGAGACTTGGGGGAGGAGATTGGCTCTCGTCGCAGCCTAGGTAACGACAGTGGGAGGGGATTGGCTCTTTCCGCAGCCCAGCTGCTGACCTGGGGGAGGGGATTGGCTCTCCGCAGCCTCAGCAGTGACCTGCGGGGTGGGAGGGGGAGGGGATTGGCTCCTTGCTGCAGCCTAGGTAACAAGTTTGGGGGGCGTGGGGAGGGGGAGAGAGGGAGGAGCGGGAGGCTAGGCCCTGGAGGGAGCTGGCTCTCCTCTGCAGCTTGAGCACGGAGCATGGGGTGGGAGTCCCATCTCACTGCAGCCTCTGCGGTGAGCTCAGGGTGGGGGCTGCCGGGTGCCTGAGTGGAACTGGGGTTGTGAGGTGGGAGGGGGCTGCTCGAGGATGGAGGAAGGGGGCTGGGCTGGGCCGCCCAGGCAGCAGCACGGGCGGGGCACCCTCCTCGGGCCCCTCGGAGCTAGCAAGGGGCCACCCTTCCAGCCTGGTGTGCTCCCTGCAAGCCAAGAGCTCCTTGCAGCCCCCTGCCCGGCTTCCCGGCACCAGCTGCCCTGGGGCTCTTCTCGCAGACCATGACCCGCCTGGACCGCAGCTCTCACAGTGGTGGGGGCCATGCCAAAGGGAGCCGGCCCCTTAACTCTTTGCTGGCTGGGCACCGGGTGGCCCAGCCCCCCTCTGCTCCTGGGTCCAGGGCTTCTGTTCAGGTTGGTGTATGTGGGGAGACTGAAGGGAGAGGTACACCTGGGAGGTCTTGGGATTTGGGAGGGTTACGGTGGGAAAGGGGTACCTGGTCAGGGCTGGGGAGGTGGGTCTCATGTAAGGATATTGCTTTCTGGAAAGCGCTTTTTGAACCTCTGAATGGAAGGCAAGAGTTCAGGGTTTCTTCAGCCACAGGGGGATGGCATGTGTAGGAAGCCCAAATGGCTCCTATTTATTGGGGTTCTATGCTCGTGGCTCTGGGGGTGGCAGTCGGTGCAGGAACTGATCAGGAGCCACCAGGGTAGAGTGGGAAGGAGGAATTTTGGTCCCTGAGGTGGCAGTTGTGGCTGAGCGGTGATGGGGCCCATGTCCTTGAGTGGGTTGACTGACGGAGCGCCAGTGAGTCCTGGGGTGTGGTGAGGAAGGGAGTGAGAGTGCTGGCGTGAGGGGACACCGGGGCCTTGGCAGGGGTGGGGTGCCCAGTGAGGATCATCTGACTGCCTGCGGCTCTCCTGGGACAGAGGCAGCCTGCTAGCATCAGCTGAGAGTGGGAATTCTGGCAGGGATGGACCTTGAGGTGAGCCTGGGCTTTGGGTGTCCGGCCTTACTCTTGGCCTCAGCCAGGGAGGGGGACCGGCTCTAGGCAGGGCTGGAGGCAGCCCGTCAGTTGCCATCGGGTGCAGCAGGTGGTTGCAAATGCAGGGATTTTCCTCTCTGGCCCACCCCACCCCTTTATGCAAATGAAATGGCACCAGAGGCTGATGCAAGCCTGGCCACCACGAAGCAATTCTGCATGACAGTTCGCCCTTGCCTGGCCTGGCCAGCATCCTACAAACCCAAGTTTGAAGGGATTCTCATTCCCAGAATGAGAAGTGTCTCCTGCTTCCCCCTTCTTTCTTGTGTAGCGGTGAGGTGGCCCTGCCTTTTGGCCTGGCTGTGTCTCTGGTCCTAAGCCCACAGGCTTGTATGGGGTTGATTATGCTGGTAATTTTTGCTAGCTCTTGTGTTTTTTTTTGTTTTGTTTTGTTTTTTTATTTTTTGGAGGCTGGTATCTGGAAATGGATGAATGAAGCCTTGTTGGTATGGAGGAGACAGAGGCTGGGAGAGCTGCCTCCCACTCCCAGGACTAATTGGAGTGACGCTAGGAAAGGCCCCTGGATCTGAGAGCTAAAGTCACGGTGATCTGTCTTTCAGGACATAGATCTGATTGACATCCTTTGGCGACAGGATATTGACCTGGGGGCTGGGCGTGAGATTTTTGACTATAGTCATCGCCAGAAGGAGCAGGATGTGGATAAGGACCTGCGAGATGGAGCGGAGCAGGACGACACCTGGTCAGGCGAGGGTGCAGAAGCTCTGGCGCGAAACCTGCTAGTGGATGGAGAAACTGGGGAGAGCTTCCCTGCACAGGTACCCCCACCTCTGCCCACTTCCAGAAACTTCTCCTTAGAGAAGGCCGCTTCTGTCTGTGGGATGAACCCGAATGTATCTTTTGGGTTGGGGTCTCTTAAGTCACTTGGGCTGAGGAACGGGGAGTGGATGAGCAACAGAAGCAGAGGGGCCAGGCCTTGGTAACGAACAGCACAGAGGAGGCAAGGCATCTAGCAGCTTCCTGTTTGCGTCAGGACTCTTCCACTTTCCCTCTGCTCTTTCCTGGAGGTTGGGACGCAGGGCCAGCCATCAGCCCGGGCACAGAGGGAGAGTGTGGGCCTGTAGCCCTTGCCGCCCTCCTTCAGCTTCCCCCTTGGAAGGGCTGGGGAAGAGGCTTTGGCCCGCAGGCAGCCAAGGCCCAGGTCAGTCAGACTTACGGTTGCTGTTGCCACAGGTGCCTGGTGGGGAGGACCAGACGGCCCTGTCCCTGGAAGAGTGCCTTAGGCTGCTGGAGGCCACCTGCCCCTTTGGGGAGAATGCTGAGGTGAGCAGGACTCCAGGGAGAGCCCACCAAGCCAGCAGGGCAGCCTGCACGCCGTGGGCCCCCGTGCGGCTGCCCAAGGGGCCAGCACCCGGTGTGGCCTGCTCCTGGCTGCGGGGCTGAATTCAGAGGAAGGAAGAGACAGAACCTCAGCTGGCAGTCTCTGGGGGGAATGCGACGGTGGTCTTGCCTCCCCCCGTTAAAGCCTCTTGTGTTTTGCCCTAGTTTCCAGCAGACGTTTCCAGCATAACAGAAGCAGTGCCTAGTGAGAGTGAGCCCCCAGGTCTTCAGAACCACCTCTTGTCTCCTCTCCTGACGGGGACGGAGTCGCCATTCGATCTGGAGCAGCAGTGGCAAGACCTCATGTCCATCATGGAAATGCAGGTAGGATTAGCCAGAGCAGGACCCGGTGTTCTCGGACCGGGGGTGGGGGTGGGGGTGTTCGCATTCGCTGCTTTTTCCCCGCTGGGAAGAGAACGGAGCACTTCTCTGATCCATAGGAAAGTGGGGACACAGAGGCCATTGTCCGGGTGTCTCCTTGGGGTAGGGGGTGCAGTCAGCAGTGGGGTTTGGGTTAGAAGCCCAGGGCTAAGCCTTCTAAAACAGGACTGTCCCCTAGGTATGCCTTCTTCCTTCCCTTTAGGTAGATACTCAGTTGACCAAATGCTCCAGCTTTAGCACCGGCCATTCGTGCGGGGCGTTGGCAGCCCCGGCGCCAGCCCCCCTGCCCCTTACAGTCACCTAGTCCGCCCTTTGTTATTTTAAAGGTGAGGAAATTGGAGCTCAGAGAGGTTAAGTGCTGTGCCCTTGGTCACACAGCAAAGTGGTACAGCTAGGTTTTCTCCCTGCAAGGCTGGGTGTTCCTTTCGCTGTGCAGATTTTACACTGAGGAGAGGTAGCCCTTGTTGGGTGTTTCCTTTTTTTCCTTTCCCTCCAAGGTGGGGGAGTCTGTCCAAACACAGCTGGGAACTGGTCAGCCCTGCATTGGGGTGGGGTCTACAGGGAGGACCCATCTCTGCCAGGCCTGGTAGGTCTGGTGGATCGAGCAGGGCCAGGAGTGGACCCTGGACTCTGGATTCCAGTCTCTTGCCTTTCCACCCGCTCAGCTGTGCCTGTGTTGGGTGCCTGTTGGCGGGAGCCCCCCGCCAGCCTCGGGGAGGGAGTCTGCTCAGAGTGAACGGTGACGCTCTTCTCCCCTGCCAGGCCATGGAGGTGAACACTTCAACGAGTGAGATCCTGTACAGTGCCCCTCCTGGAGACCCCCTGAGCACCAACTACAGCCTTGCCCCCAACACTCCCATCAATCAGAATGTCAGCCTGCATCAGGCGTCCCTGGGGGGCTGCAGCCAGGACTTCTCACTCTTCAGTCCCGAGGTGGAGAGCCTCCCTGTGGCCAGCAGCTCCACGCTGCTCCCGCTGGTCCCCAGCAATTCCACCAGCCTCCACTCCACCTTTGGCTCCACCAACCTGGCGGGCCTCTTCTTTCCACCCCAGCTCAACGGCTCGGCCAACGACACGGCAGGCCCTGAGCTGCCCGACCCACTGGGGGGCCTGTTAGACGAAGCCATGCTGGACGAGATCAGCCTGATGGACCTGGCCATCGAAGAGGGCTTCAACCCCGTGCAGGCCTCCCAGCTTGAAGAGGAGTTTGACTCGGACTCAGGCCTCTCCTTGGACTCCAGCCATAGCCCTTCCTCTCTGAGCAGCTCCGAAGGCAGCTCTTCTTCCTCCTCGTCCTCCTCCTCGTCCTCCTCCTCGTCGTCCTCTTCCTCTGCTTCCTCTTCAGCTTCTTCCTCCTTTTCTGAGGAAGGTGCTGTTGGCTACAGCTCTGACTCGGAGACCCTGGATCTGGAAGAGGCCGAGGGCGCTGTGGGTTACCAGCCCGAGTATTCCAAGTTCTGCCGCATGAGCTACCAGGATCCGTCCCAGCTCTCCTGCCTGCCCTACTTAGAGCACGTGGGCCACAACCACACATACAACATGGCGCCCAGTGCCCTCGACTCTGCTGACCTGCCACCGCCCAGCGCCCTCAAGAAAGGCAGCAAGGAGAAGCAGGCCGACTTCCTAGACAAGCAGATGAGCCGGGATGAGCATCGAGCCCGAGCCATGAAGATCCCCTTCACCAATGACAAAATCATCAACCTGCCAGTGGAGGAGTTCAATGAGCTGCTGTCCAAATACCAGCTGAGCGAGGCCCAGCTGAGCCTCATCCGCGACATCCGGCGCCGGGGCAAGAACAAGATGGCGGCGCAGAACTGCCGCAAGCGCAAGCTGGACACCATCCTGAACCTGGAGCGGGACGTGGAGGACCTGCAGCGCGATAAAGCCCGGCTGCTGCGGGAGAAGGTGGAGTTCCTCCGGTCCCTGCGGCAGATGAAGCAGAAGGTCCAGAGCCTGTACCAGGAGGTGTTTGGGCGGCTGCGGGATGAGAATGGGCGACCCTACTCGCCCAGTCAGTACGCACTCCAGTATGCCGGGGATGGTAGTGTCCTCCTCATCCCCCGCACCCTGGCCGACCAGCAGGCCCGGCGACAGGAGAGGAAGCCAAAGGACCGAAGAAAGTGAGCCTGGGGAGGAAAGGGGGGTTGACGCTCACCGGGATGGAAACTGGAGAAGGGCTGGGCCTGGACCTGGACCTACAGTGGGGACTTGAATGCCTTCTTATCCAATAGATCTTCTCAGATGGGATGAACTGCGGGTCAGTGGACAGGAAGAGGAGGGCGCAGGCGCTGTCTGGCTCAGCTTCCCCCCGTGGGGGGGTGGCGGAAGCAGCCAGACCGTTTGGGTGGACAGGGTCCTCACCCCTACTGTTTCCTCTGAGAGAAGGGGTGGTGCTGGAGGCCGACCAAGGGTAAAGAGGGGGGATCTAGTGAGAGGAAAGTCGTAGAAAGTCTCATTCCTGGAAGCAAGTAAGGAACGAAGGAAGGAAGGAAGGAAGGAAGAGGGATAAAAAAAACCCAAAAAAATCAAAGCGGGAAGAAAATCAAAGGGCAGGTTAAGGTTGGCTCTGGCCAGGATACCAGGCGGCAGGTTTCAGGTGGGACTAGGCCCTAGGCACGAGTAAACCCCACTTCACCCCCGGGGAGGGTGGAACACAAGGTGGGATCTGGGAGGGGCTTCGTGGGTCTTTCAGCTCCTGCCCTGTGGCAGCCCTGAGAGGGGAGCTCTTGGATGTGTCCTGTGATGTTCTCCTTCGGACCGGAGCCACTGGGACCCGACACTGGCTTGGGGGGTTAGGGTCAAAAAAGGAGAGGGGACAGGAAAGGGTCACGAGGCCCCTGTGCCGTGTTGCAGCAGCCCCAACACCAAGCATGTCCCTCACTGCCCGGCCATTCCATCTCTCTCTGTGCCCGGTCCCCACCCCCCCCAGCTGAGGTCCCCACGTTTCCATCAGAGTCTGCATGCGAATGCTGTTCTCTTCCCGCCCCGTGTGCCCCCGCCCCTCCCCTCCCCGCTGCCTGAGCTCTGCTGCAGCTGGGGTGCCGGCTGCGCCCCCAGTGCTGAGCCTGCGGCCTCGGGGGGCTGCTCTGAGGCAGGGCGTGTGGAGAAGCCAGGCAGTATTCAGCACAACACTGGGGAGTGACCCTTCCCTCAGGCCTCCCCTGCCAACCACTGGGCATGTCACTGGAGGACAAAACCACAAAACCCAGCAACAAAAACAAACTAGTCCTTTTAGAATTTCTTGCGCTTTGATTTTTTTAGGGCTTGAGCCCTGTTTCACTTATAGGGTCTAGAATGCTTGTGTTGAGTAAAAAGGAGATACCCCAATATTCAAAGCTGCTAAATGTTCTCTTTGCCATAAAGACTCCGTGTAACTGTGTGAACACTTGGGATTTTTCTCCTCTGTCCCGAGGTCTGTCTTTGCCTTTTTCTTTTTCTTTTTTTTTGGGGGGGTGGGGTTTCTTTCTAGGAGAATGAGAAGTGCATGTAATGAGGGCTTGAGAGCACCTACCCCCCCAGGCTCTCGGCCACAGGCTGCTTCTCTACACCCCCAGTTTAGCAAAGGCCCCAAGCAGGAGGACTGCCTGGGGGAGGCAGAGAGGGGAGCGCCAAGGTGGCCAGATGGTTCCAGGACCACAGTGTCTTTATTTTTAACTGTTTGCCACTGCTGCCCCCACCCCTGCCTGGCTCGGGAGTACAGTCAGCCCAGACTAGCAGGGGTGAGTTGTGGGGAGAGATGGACCGATTCTCCTCCCCACTGGGGGGCGTTCTGACTGAGCAGTAGGGATAGAAGGCACGAGCCTGGGAAGTGCTTTTATAAATTATTTTCCTTGTAGATTTTATTTTTAATTTATCTCTGACCTGCCAGGGAGAGGAGAGAGAAAGAGAGATGCTGTGAGCACATGACAAAATAAAATAAAATAAAATGGATGATTCATTCTCAAGTGCAGTTTTTCCCTACTTTTAATTTAAATTGAGTAAAAGACCCAGGAAGGGAGGACTGGCCATCGTGTGGCTAAGCCAGAGCTCACTTGGGAAGGTGGATGGAGAAAGGGGAGGTTGACAGGAATTTAGAAAGACAAAAGTCTTAAGTACCGTATTAAACCGTCCAAGCAGGTGTTGGTACCTCTTCACAGGGTTCGCTAGTTGAATCCTGAGAGGAAGGATTCAGAATCCTTTTTGGCCTTTCTCATAGGACTGGGCTAGGTGGAGGTGCTGTCCCTTGGCCCAGCTCCTTGTCTGTGCACCTCTGAGAGAGTGCTTTTTTTTTTTTTTAAGATTTTATTTATTTTTTTGACCGAGACATAGCGAGAGCAGGAACACAAGCAGGGGGAGTGGGAGAGGGAGAAGCAGGCTTCTGGTCGAGCAGGGAGCCCGATGCGGGGCTCGATCCCAGGACCCTGGGATCATGACCTGAGCCGAAGGCAGACGCTTAACGACTGAGCCACCCAGGCGCCCTGAGAGAGTGCATTTTTAATCTTGAGCGTGCTGTCCTTTCTCCGGTGGCCCCACCTGCCAAAGGGCTGCAGAGCATCGGAGAGTAAGCCCGAGCAGTGACCGGGACTAGAAACCCGAGAAATCCACGAGACTGACACACGCCCGGTACTTGAGTGTAAGAGCAGGGCCGCAGAACTAGAGAAGCAAGAAGCCAGACTCCGGGGCTTAAGGCCTCAGAAAGCCTCCCAGCTGAGGGGAACAGAATCTGTTCTCCCTCCGAAAACCTGCTTTAATATCAAGCCTACGAAGAGCTGGAGGCTTCCAGGTGCTGGGTGCTTGCTGGCGCTGCCACCCCAGGCTGGGGTAGGTGTCTAGCAAATGCTAAGGAATGAATGCTCACCCGGCAGCCTGTGAAATTACTGGACGAGGTTTAGGACCAGAAGCAGTTGATCCCCACAATGGAACCTCCCGTGTTACCACTGTGTGACCTGGCTTAGCCCCATAGTCCTACTGGAGTACCCCAAGGGATGGAATAGAATTCATAACATCAATTTATTTGTTTCAGTTTACACTTTTTTTTTTTTTTAACCCCCATCTAGTTGGAAAGTGTCATCAGATGAGCTCTTTCCTAATTAGGAATTAGCTATGTCCGTAAGCCAGATAAAAGCAAGATTCTTGAAAAACGAGTAAGACTAAAAAATTAAGTTTGAAAAACTTTAATTCATGCTGATAAAAAATACAAACATATAGAAGAATAAATTGTGACAGTTAAAGTCATGTTTTTGTACCCCTTCTAGAAATATGTGTATGTATTTTTAAGTACACAATTAGGCTGTAACTTTAATCTTGCTTTGCAATTTTAACCTAACATATTTAAATGTTTTTTAAGAGTAAAAAAAAAAATCCTCCCTCACCCTGTTAGTGCTGCCCCTGCTCTGAGAAAGTACATTTTTGTCACCCGTCCCCCGTGCCCCCTTATGGAGAGACGTACAGTTGTCTAGGATCCCGCTGATTAGCTGGGGCTTTGGGCCAAGTTGGTCAGCACCGGCTGTGGGGTTGACCTCTTTTTGCTGCTGGCAGGTGGAGTGGGTGCTCCAGCTTCAAGGCTTTTTCTGGCAGGAAGAAGATCCGAGGACTCGAGTAAAGCCCGTCAAAGAGCCGCTACACCTCAGACAAGTGAGAAGAGGTCCTAGACTCGGCAGGGAGATGAGCAGGCCTCAGGCTTAACTGAGCACCAGACTTCAAGGTGACCTGCTTGGGTGGGGGCGGAAGCCTGGCTTTGTCTTGACTTCAGCAGCAGTAGGCTCCCTTCAAGCCGATTTCTCCCCACGTCCTAATTCACATTAGCATTTGGAAGTAGACCCCTTGTTCCAAACTCTGCCCTGCACAGATCTCACCAGTGAGGCTGGGCTCGTTATTTCAGTGTCCATAAAAATGGAAGAAATCCCGAACTAAGGGGAGATGTAGTGAGCTTGAGAATGCTCAGTGTCACCAAGACCTGGCCTCTAATGGCGGACTCCAGCCCCGACCAGGGAAAGCTGAACAGCAGCAGCCAGCCAGCGAATGGGGAGTACTTTCCATGGAGCCCTGCGTTCCTCAGGCAGCCCTCGGCCCTCGTACAACCCCAGCTAGGCCGGACTTTGCTGCTTCTCAGGTTTGTTTGGCAAAAGCTGGAAAAACAAGTGCCTCGTAGGAAAAAAACCGTCCCCACCACCTTCACGTCTCCTGCCTCACCCAGGAGGCACTGACCTAGACCTACAGCTTCAGCTCCAGCTAACTTGTTTTATGGCGCTACCAGCAAGAAGTCCATTCCATCACTGACGCTGTCCACGGACAATCACAGGCACCAGACTGGTGGCTGCCTCTCTGGAAGTCATTTTCCCAACCAGGTGTAGAAATGGTCTAGCAAAACCCACGTGCTTCATAATCATGAGTGGTTAAGCCTTGTTATCACTGCTCCGTCTGGGACATGAAAGGGACTCAGAGACCTTCAATTTGCCATTCTGTCAGCCTAACAAGAACCTTTCACCTTTCACTTTTCCCACAGAGGCCAGCCATCCTCCTTGCCTCTGGTTCTGAACTTCGTAGTGCAGAACGTACGTGTGGGGGAACTTGGTATATACATGGAACTTAGCACATGATTTGAGTTCTACTCCTTGTTCTGTCAAGGACTTTTGAAAGTTCATGTCAGCCTCGATTAGTTGAGACACAGAATCCAGTGCACAGATTGTCTGGAGGAGTTTGGGATCCCACTAAAGAGGTGTGTTCTTAAAGCTGGTTCTTTTCCAGTCTTAACTGCAGAATGGATAGGCTGCATAGTATTTGTTACTTAATTCCAGATGCCATCTCAACCAAGGAAACAAAACCTAGTTTATACTTGGGGGAGGCAGGGAAAAGGCTAAGGAGTTGGTGCTCTGCCTTTTGTTTTAAACACGAATTTAATCAGGCTAATTCAGTTGTCTTAATCCTTCCAGTTCTCAGCTAGGAGCTGAAGCAGTAATTTAAACAATGAGCCAGTGCCCCACAGCTGGGCCCCAAAGTTGCCCAGTCTGACCTGAGGCTATGCAAACAATAAATGGCAGGATTGGTCAAAGTCAACTAGGATTTAAAAATCCTTACGGGGGGGGGTGCCTGGGTGGCTCAGTTGGTTAAGCGACTGCCTTCGGCTCAGGTCATGATCCTGGAGTCCCGGGATCGAGTCCCGCATCGGGCTCCCTGCTTGGCGGGGAGCCTGCTTCTCCCTCTGACCCTCCTCCCTCTCATGCTCTCTCTCTCTCATAAATAAAAAAATCTTAAAAAAAAAAAAAATCCTTGTGGGGTAAACAGTGGCTCTGGTATTACCACAAACCACCAAGGTTACAATGCAGATCCAGATACGCTATTGAGTATTTTAACACAAGCTATTTAATGTAAGCAACAACTACAGAACCAAATCATCAGTATATATCGTAAACATGATGTTTCAGCCTTGCCTCATAGTCCTGCTGCCTCACTGGCCTAAGGCTGGGGGGGGGAGGGGAGAAGCCTTAGCAAACAGAATACTTGCTCTACCTGCCCCCCATACAGCAGGACCAATTATGTTTTTCATCCCAGTGCAAGACGGTTTTATTTTGGATTTCATTTGCTTTCAATATTCAGCCATTTATTCAGTGGGAAGCTCCCAAGGCCAAGGTCAATTAAAAGTCATCCACAGAAGAGAGCTGAGCAACTGTGAACACATTAGTTAGAAGAGCAGTAACTTCTAAAGAAAACCTCAATGCTGGACAGTCAAACCAACGTGATAGGCAGATCACAGATTGAGGATTGTCCCCGGAATCTTTAAGCTCCACCATCACCAAGCTTCCTTAGCCACACACCACAACGCCCAGATGCGTCTGCCCAGAGTGGTTCCTACTGCTGAAAAGCAAGATGAAGCCGAGATGCCTTCCTTTACCAAAGCTGAATGCTGGCCTGGTATTGATATTTGTATTTCAGTTGTATGCTAGAGGAGGGGAAGCATTGAGCCTGGACTTAGTTCAGTCCTATCAGCTCTAAATTTTAAACAAGATCTTTTTATCCTCACAAACGACCCAACTTGTAAACCAGATTAATACTAGTATCACAGAAACTGATCAGGTTAATTTGATCTCAAACAGAACCCGGGTCCATTCATAGTTTAGTATCTGGAGCCCCTGTAGAAAATTTGGATTTCAGAGTTCCAGTTCCACCAAATTATTTTGGAGTAGCACTTTCCTCTCATTTTCCCTTACTCTGTGATGGAAATAGTGACTAGAACACATTCCACTGTCACAGGCCATAAAGATGTCCTGAGCATACGTGGCCAAACACCAAATGGCCATGTTAAAATCAAATTGAGCTGAGTTGGAATGAGTTCTAGAATATAAGATTGTATCTGAAAATAAATACTTAAAAACTCAACTATTAAAAACAGTTGTCCAAACTTTCAAATCACACTGAAGAGCAGAAATAATTATTCCTGAGCACTGTCGGCTGACAGATTGCCTCTGTGGTCATTTGCTGTACTAACTTGAAACTCAACTGAAGACAGTGGAGGACACCTCAGATGGTGACTGGTCCCCAGATTAGGAAGCTCTTCTTCTGAAATAGCAACTAAGGTGATCCCGTCTCCTCTTCAACTCCGGCTGAGGAGTCTCCGATGACGCAGCTCCACAGACGCCATCCAGCCCGCCTTTGTGCTGCCGGAAGAAATGCTCTCCGAACACCTTCTAAGACAGATGGAAGCTTTGTTGTGCCTGTGTAGCTTTTATTTCCAGCATTTCTGCATCTGTGGCTTCAACAAGCACTTGAGAAAATTTTATACCGAAACCCTGCATCTAGACACGTGACAGTTGGCTTTCAAACGTAACGAAATTGTGAAAATCTATCCTTACTTCAATTTTCATGCATTATCAATTTCAGCATCTTCCTGGGGGGGAAGAATGAGAGGGTTTTACAAGGGTTCAGGAATGCCAGAAATGGCAATTAAGTAGGTTCCAAAGGTTGAGACAAAAGCTTAATAGCACTCCATTCTGGACACACACCAAGGCTGAAGGCTAATTTCAATGCATCTAATGAGGCAGAACAGAACCAGAACGTCTCTGCCCACCACCCCCCAACTCATTCAACGAGCAGCTCCGCTGCCAACCCCAAGGACACACCCAGACCTCCACGCAGAAAGGCGTCCTCCCAGGCTCCGCTTTACCTCATCGCCCCAAACTCCTAGGAGGCTCGCTCTTTTTTTTCTTTTTTTAAGATTTTGTTTTTAGGTAATCTCCACACCCAACGTAGGGCTCGAACTCACAACCCTGAGATCAAGAATTGCATGCTCTACTGACTGAGCCAGCCAGATGCCCCAAAGAGGCTTTTTTTTTTTTTTTTAAAGATTTTATTTATTTATTTGACAGAGAGACATAGCGAGAGAGGGAACACAAGCAAGGGGAATCGGAGAGGGAGAAGCAGGCTCCCCGCTGAGCAGGGAGCCCGATGCGGGACTCGATCCCAGGACCCCAGGAACATGACCTGAGCCGAAGGCAGATGCTCAACGACTGAGCCATCAGGAGTTTAAGTCCCACCTTGTAGAGATTACTGAAATAAGTAAGTGTTTTTAAAGATTTTATTTATTTATCTGCCAGAGAGAGTGAGAGAGAGAGCGCGCACAAGCAGGGGGGAGCGGCAGGCAGAGGGAGAAGCAGGCTCTCTGCTGAGCAAGGAGCCCGATGTGGGACTCCATCCCAGGACCCTGGGATCATGACCTGAGCCGAAGGCAGACGTTTAACGACTGAGCCACCCAGGCGCCCCCCAAAGAGGCTTTTTGAAAAAAATATTTATGCATCAGTTTATTTGGAGCAAATGCTTTGTACTATTGAGTAAAGCTGATTTGATCTCAGTGGAAATCCCATTTTCCCTTTTAATAACAAGAACCTAGTTCCATTTTGGCTCTCGAATTATAGGCAGAAAATGATGTTAAAAAGTGGGTAACATTTTAACTCAGTGATCAAACACGAGGCCAATTCCTGAAAATTTTAGAGTTGACTATTTAGCTAAGGTGACACAAGTCTACAAACTACATGAGCCAAGGGGCGCCTAGGTGGCTCAGTAGTTAAGCTTTTGCCTTTGGCTCAGGTCATGGTCCCAGGGTCCTGGGATCGAGCCCCGCGTCGGGCTTCCTGCTCCCACTCCCCTTGCTTGTGTTCCCTCTCTGGCTGTCTCTCTCTCTGTCAAAGAAATAAATAAAATCTTAAAAAAATATATATATATATACATGAGCCACGAACTAAACCTAACTCAAAACCCATGTTTCCAAACATATCATAGTCTGAAAGTGCAAGCAGGTCAGAGTGCTAAATAAACTTCGAGCAACATGAAGACAATGATGTGACAAGCTTTACAACCTCTGGAGTAATTATAAATGTTCAATAAATATTTACTAAATAAATAATGATGAAACCACTCAAAGATTCAGGCCAGACATTAGATTTTCAAGCCTACAGGGTTCAAGAAATTAAACCATCAAACTGTGGAAGCTGTTTCCTTCTAGGCTGAACCTATAAGGTAATGAAAGTCAGGGAGGGTTTTTGGTAATGCTTAATCAAGACAGAAATCCAAGATTATAAATCTATAGTTTTATTAAGACAAAAACTGACAATGTGGTATGAAGTTTACATTTAAACAAAGTTTCCACAGAAACCTAACACATGCCTAAAAAGATTTTACAATGGAGTTCTAGAATGCAGGTCTAGACGATGTCAAGAACTGATGGATCTCATGATTCAAGACAGCATTTTGGGTATTAGTTAATTCTTAGGATTAAAAAAATGTTTTGTTTTGTGTTTTAAAGTGAACCACTGCCCCAGTATGAAAGTTTAATCTTCTCCTGAGACCAGGGCTTTTGAAATCCTTCCACTCTTGAAGTGATTCAGTGAACTTGTGCTGTCAGTGACTGAACCCTGCCACCAATGATTGATTTCAGAGTTCAAAGTTCAAATAACAGGCTCCAAGAGTTTTCCACCCTAAGAGCAGGGGCCTTTGTCTTTCTCTACTCGCCCACTTTCTATACTACCCTCTTCCCCTCCCCAAATACCTCAGCCAGTGGCGTGGATGGACAAGCTGATGTTTAAAACTTCATATTGGAAAAGAAAGGGTCTTCTTAACAATTTCAAGAATTAGCACCTCTAAGACAGAACAATCTGCCTATGTATACACTCCAATAAGACTTCCTCTTCAACCAGTTTCCATCCCCAAAATGGCAGCTTTGGTAACTTATTAACTGGCTTAGTCCTTTGTTGGGAACAGCATTAAGCTCAGGCAGGGAACACCTGGGCTTATAAGTTTCGGGCATTCACAGCTTTTAAACAGTCTCTCACAGTCCTCATTTAGGTTGCCAATGACATCTTTTTGAAAAGATAAAATATTCTGGACACAGAACCGAATCACCACAAGTTTGTTCTTTCCATTGTTTCACCATTTTCCCAATCGGGTCCCAAATTTTAACAAAAATGATCCTACCCATCTCTGTTCCTTCCCTCCCCCAACCCTCCCACCCCCAAATGATACACCAGTAATAGCCAAAAACTACACACATGCTACGCTGTAAAAATGCAGAGTTAACACTATTGGGAAGAAGGCTGTGGGTTGTGGAGATGCGCTTTGAAGATCTACAGTATCTTTTGCTCTCCCACACACCCATTCTGCAAGTTCTGTCCTTCATGGAAGGCCCTTTGCCTTTCTCAGCAAAGTACAGAATGGGTTGCCTTGCAACACTTCTCTTCCTTCCCCTCCACTGGGATGGGTGTGCCAACTACACAGCATGGAAAGGCTTTAAAGCACTTGGGCTGCCGTAGGGCACAGAAACGATACTGACTCTTCAAAGGACATCTTCTCAAGCCACCTCTATGGTGTCAAGACAAGTAGAACTCCTTCCCTCCCCACTTGAAACCCACAGTCAGATGTGACAGGGGCAGGTACTCAGGAGAGTTAATTCTTGTCATCTTTTTTGTCATCATCCTCCGAGGGGTAAGAATGCCACGTCAGCCTTTCCTCATAGAAGGATATGACCACCTGTGGGCACTTGACATTGGCTTCCTTGGCAGGGACTAGGTCAGCCTCATCAGAATTTTTCCTGCAGAACAAAGCAGAGAGACCTTGAGACCAGGTGCTGGTGGTCTCCTAACTTGGATGACACAAGGGATAGGGCTTTAAAAGTACTAATTCCAGAAAAGTAGCCTAGGGAAGGGTGATAACATGGCCCAAGCAGCATTTTGTCAAGTGACATCCTCAGAGATCTTCTGTTGAAAATCCTCTCTGGGTATCTTTGTTAAAAGCTAAGTCACTTAACTCAGTCGATCACATCTGAACCTCTGGGCAAGGCCAGAAAAAAAAACATGACTCTCCGATTCTTAGAGGGCAGAAGAGAGGCTTCCCACACTCTTCCAAAAGCCATATCCCAGCTGCCAAAAGCCCATGGAGAGATCTTGGCTTTGTAATAGTATTTAATACCAGGTTGGACAGTAAGATTTAATACCAATAAGACTTAATACCACTGGCTCTAGCCAACACGGGTGGACACGTTCTCGCTGACTCGGAATTACACTGTTTAACATTACCAAGTGCCATGCTCACACAGATAGTCCACAACTCCCAGGTGCTTTGAAATGGTGCTTCAAAACTGGGAAGTAGAAAATAAGGGACTGTTACGTAATTTTCTGGATTTTTCTGGATTTTAAAATGGTCTCAGAATTTGAAAATCACATACATATTACAAGGGACTTAGGAGTGAGGTCACTGGGAATCTCCTGGATGGGAGCAGTAGCATTAGGGTAGGTAGCAGTTATGTGATGGGATCTCTGATGAGGCACCACCCCAAACTTCTAGAACTCAGCGACAGGTAAACCAAAGCCAGAGAGCCCAAAGAACCAGGGTTGACGAAGCTGGTAAGGTAGGTTTTTGACCAATGGACTGAAGAAAATGGGAGAGAAAAGGAGTATGATAGTATGGGAGCCTGAAGCAGGCTGCCCTTGTTGACAATAAAAACAACACTTTCTGAGGGAAGGTCATTCGGTCATTTCAGAGCAAAGAAATATTTGCTATTTTGGAAATAGACAAGTATCTCAACTCTCCAGGAGAATCACCTTAAAATGCACTTGGTTTTGTAATCAACATCCAATCTTTTTATCTTAACCTGTAGAGTTACATTCAGGTACTATCTTTACAAATAGCAGTAATTCAACCACAGGAGTGTAATCTTAAACAGTATGGAGATAGTACTGTCACTCAGACTGGTCACATGCAGACAGAGAAAATATATTCTAGTTGGACTATAAACCCTGCTATCAATCCTTTTCCCCCAGACGCACATCTTAAAAATGAACGTTTCTCCTATAGGCTAGCAATAAATCAGCTAAAAGGTCAGATTCAGTGAACATCTAGGGAATGCAAAATTAAGAAAACAGTTTCACCTAACTGTGACATAGGCTTTCAGTAGTGTCAAAATTAGGCCTCTCTGGCCACCTTCTAAACCAGAGGAGTTAGTGTAGATGGGAGTTTCAGAGAAGGTTCTAGACTGACAAAGAACAAAATCCTTAGAATGATGCCTTAATTGGCAAAAGTTTAGAATCGAATGATCCTATGGGAGGGGGGGAAGCACAAGTATTTTTCAACAAGCAAGAAAAAGGAAAGCCTTCCTTTTGGACAGAGAACAGGGAAATTTTAGAGAATTTGGGGTTACAGTTCTTGTAACTCTCAAGACAAGTGTTTTCATTAAGCTGTTACGTGGAGTATTACTACCATTGCTATACTTCTAATGAAAAAAAATAGCCTTGCTCTATGCTCAGTATAGTAAAGAGAACTTGCTGACCCCTACTGGCTGATCCTGGAATTATAGAATCTGCACAAAGTAGGAAGGATCTAACAATCAAGGACAAAGGAAGAGCTACAGAAATTCTTAACTGACCCTGAGAAGTTAACAGCACTTCTGATCCTGGGGCCAGCCCGATCTTTATTAAGGAGGTAGTACAAGGGGAGGGTGGTTCAATCACATTTCATTCTCCCCCTTCATTTACGTAAGTGAAATGTGATTCTTCCTGTATCTTCTCCGTTCTGGATTTTCTCCCACCTCCTAAAAAACTGGGCAAAGATCTGAGAATCCTAAGGGCCCCTACCTGTAACTCATGAGTCCAGGTTGGCAGTCAGGCCGAGGGTCACTATCGAAGGACTATGTCATCTTAAAGATTTCACACTTGGGCGACTGGAATTTCGAAGGTCCAGCTCTTTTCCTCTGGCATGGAACAGATGGGGAGAAGAAAAAAACCACCACACAGAGCCACTGGCAGACTCACCATTTCATCAGGAACATGAGTTCTCCACTGGAGTCTGTAGCTCCAATAATCCGCTCTGGCTCCAAACCCCGGGCAAAGCCTCGTGGCTTTTCTGACTGTAAAAACCAGATGGATGGAACAACTTTAATTATACGGGACTGTTATCCAGACTGGAGTCACTCCTGCTTCTCTGATTAATATAATCACACTTTTGTCAATATTTCACCAATACCTTGGCTCCAAGTCACAGGCCTTTTTGCATCCTTGAGTGATTCTTCCATCAAGGTCTTGACGTTTCCCCGTATGTAAAAAGGGACATACATCTCAAGCAAAATGAATTTTCACAACTGTTTCTTCACCCTCAGAAAATAACTTACTTTGAGGTACTGAATAGATGAACATAGCTATCTCACACCTATAATGATTACAACACTGAAAACTATCTATAAGAATGAATTTACTTGCACTGATTATTCTTGAACCTCAGATAAAATAAGTATAGATTATGTGGCTTTAACAGAGTGAACCTCCTAACACTTTGTAAGCATTAGCCTAAGATTCCAGAAGGAATGAGAGATGGCTGCTGAGGTCCAAGAAGCAGCCGAATAAAAGTCCTTAAATTTAAAAATTAAAAGGGCTTTCAGCTTCTTTGACAGCAGTAGGAATTCTGGACTAGTAAAAATTCTTCTCCCCTTACCTCTTCTTTCTTCTTCTTTGGTTTGCTCTCTTCTCCCTTATCTTCAGAATCAGAGTCAGCTTTGCGTTTGCCTCCCTCTGATTTATCTGTCTCATGTGCTGTTTTCTGTGACTGCAGAAACTCGGCAATGAGATCAGGGCAATCCAGGTTCTCTTCTGGCTCCCACGTGTTATCCTCACTGAAACCAGAGGGCACAGTGAGTCACACTTTCCATTCAAAGTTAGCACACTCATACTAAGGAGACGCACAGGATGACGAGAGCTGGTGTCCTTGGAAAAGAGGAGTTAATGATAATGAGTAACCAGATTTTGTCCAAGACCAAGAACTTGGTAATGCTGAAATTTCTTGGGGGTGGGGGGAGGTAGGGGACTTTTTAATACAAATTGAAAGCTTAGAAACTTGCCTTCTTCAAAGGAAAATTACTCTCTTTGCATACTTTAATCAGTCTAAAGCTGCACATAAAACTGCTTCTCAGAAATCACTGTCTTGCATTATAGCACTTTGTACATGTAGACAGTTTTCCTAATTAGACTATAAGCCATGAAGGCCAGGCCTGGGTCACACTCCCCATCAGAGCACCCTAGGCCTTGCACATTACTAGACTCCTAAGAAATAGTCAGTGACTAAGTGAATGGATTTACCCAGGTTAATGAAACTTACTCTGAGAACCCCTTCCACTTTAGGAGGTACTCCACTTTGCCCTTTACCACTCGACGGTCAAGAACTTTTTCCACCACATATTCCTCTTCCTCCTCTTCTAGCACCTCCTCCACTTTCTTCTTGTTTTGTTTCTTCCCCATAGTGCCCGCCAGCTTTCTGGTCTAAAGGGTGACGCTGCTAAAGTGATAAAATAAAAAGGGCGTTAGGGCACACTTTTCTTGGTTAGGTGAATATGTGGATGGTTAGAAATCCAGGGACATCACTGACTTTAATAGCGTATGCTGCTTATATTAAGTGTTCTGCCCATTCAGCTTCAGTATAAAATAAAGTTTTCTGATATATTCAGCTAGAAAGTTAGTGCATAAACAGCCCCAACCAATCTCATAGCAAAACTTTATTCTTGCATATCCACTTAAAACTTTTATACCTATTCTAAGTTTTTTGTTTGTTTTTGTTTTTTAAGATTTCATTTATTTGTGAGAGAGAACAAGCAGGGGGAGTGGCAGGCAGAGGGAGAAGCAGGCTCCCCACTGAGCAAGGAGCCCGATGCGGGACTTGATCCCAGGATCCTGGGATTATGACCTGAGCTAAAGGCAGATGCTTAACCAACTGAGCCACCCAGGCGTCCCTATTCTTTCTAAATTATTACGTTCCCAATACCCCTTTAATATAGAGCATAGTATCTAAAAATATTAATTAAATTGGGGGCACCTGGGTGGCTCAGTTGGTTAAGCGTCCAACTCTTGTTTTCAACTCAGGCCATGATCTTCACTCAGCGGGGAGTCTCCTTCTCTGTCTCTCTCTGCCCTTCCCCCCTGCTCATGCTCTCTCTCTAAAATAAATAAGTAAATCTTTAAAAAAATATTAAATTGAAAGCAAGGCTCCTAAAAATAATGTACACACATCAGACTTATATACATATAACCCTCTGATCCATACCTCCGTATTACTGGACTTCAACTTTTACAGTGTGAAGTAGCTTGTCCTATTTATCACACATCTGGCTTAATTTTCCCCCATTTCTTTGCATTGTTAAAACACCTCTCCTGAGTCTCCTTAAGGTTTTTTATGCAGCGTTTTCTGAATGCCAGCAATGATTTACAATCTGAAAGTTTCTTGTTAGTTTCTTATTCTACTTAGTTTATTTCTGAGGTGGAGAAAAGACTCATAAAAATGCCAGAATGACCACAAAATCCTCTACACTGGGACAATGCAACAGTCTGGAAAATGATAGGAAAAAAAGAGATCGTTATTACAGTAATAGAACCTAAGTTTATTCTTTTGTAAAATACATCTCCAGGCTGGGTGACTTCTAGTGCTTAAATTCTAGTTCCCTATGAATTCATTTTTAATCCTTCAAATAAAACTGTTGGTAGGCTTAAAGCCATTTGCTTACCAATTTGTGTCAGTAGGTGGCGCCATAAGATATCAATACAACAAAATGAGCTACAAAACTGGCCAAAAATCTAATTGATGGATCACAGTTGCCCACAATGATACACAAAGAATCAAGAGTATAGCAGATAATCCAAGCCAAGAAAGTAGTTACTACCATGTCTGAAATTCAAGGCAATGATGATTTGGGGTTAAACTGGTTGTTCCTAGCATCCTTGAGAAAGGGAGTCTTACTTAGCCTAAGTAGAAATTCTTCTAAACATACTTTAAAACGGGCATGTACAAAATGTTTTTTTTTTAAAGTCCATCTACAGACCACATGAAATATAACAAATTTTCATAAAAGTCAGGATCATCATATCAATCAGTTAAATTATCCACAAGAAGCTTTGGTTTATACCCTGAGATATTCCCATGTCTGCATACATGAGCAATGTTTACTTACTGAAACATCTGTTTAACTATACTAGAAAATCTAGACACTGCTGGATACTGCCTATTCAAGAGAGTAAGACATGGTTCTTGCTTTTCTGATGCTTAATGTCTGAAAAGAAAAAAGCGAACACCACTTTTACTTAAAGGTATTCTGAACTTTAAGATTTTGTTTATGGGGCGCCTGGGTGGCTCAGTTGGTTAAGTGCCTGCCTTCAGCTCAGGTCATGATCCCAGGGTCCTGGGATAGAGCCCCGAATCAGGCCCCCTGCTCAGCAGGAAGCCTGCTCCTCCCTCTCCCACTCTCCCTGCTTGTGTTCCCTCTCTCGCTGTCTTTCTCTGTCAAATAAATAAATACTTTATAAATAATAAATTAAATTAAATAAATACTTTATTTGACAGAGAAAGAGAAAGAGAGCGCACAAGAGGGGGAATGGCAGGCAGAGGGAGAGGGAGAAGCAGGCTCCCTGCTGAGCAGAGAGCCCAATGTGGGGTTAATCCCACCTGGGATCATGACCTGAGCAGAGGGCAGAGGTTTAACTGATTGAGCCACCCAGGTGCCCCAGGTATTCTGAACTTTTGCAGAGTGGCACAAAACAATGTTTTCTGGAGTGCTTTTAGTGTGGTCTAAGGCAACACGCAAGGCCCCTGTCCACAGAAGGATTCAGAACAGTTCTCAGATAAGAGGCATCTTTTCAACACTCTTCCTCTCCACTTACATACCGAAGAATCTGCTTTGCTCTCCTTCCCTCCCCAACCTATTTTTTAGAGAAAATACCACACGAGTCTTCCCTTCCGTCTTTTACTGATCAGACTAACCAGGGGACTGAATGTAATCTGGCTAATTCTTGGCTAGCTTCACTGTGCCTCTGATTCAGAGGCTGTGTGTGCTTCTTTGTGGAGGGAGATAATTTCATGTTTTCAGAATTCTAACTGCCATATGACAAGTATTATTTTATGAGGAAAGAAAAATTTAGTTTTCCTTTTGGATAAATGCAGTTGTGTTTCCTCCCAAGAACAAGTGCTATTCCTTGCTTCCTTCCACTATGAGTTGAAGGAGTGAGCAGGATTCCTCCTCAGTCTTTGGTTAACATGTGGAGAAAAATAAATTGACAATCACCTTAGATAAAGGGTACCACAACTCTCTATACATTAATTTGGACTCAGAAATTGGAAGATACTCCCTTTCTCAAGAGGTGGAAGTGGAAGGAAAACAATGGGTTACAGACAATCCCAAAACAGTAACTGTCCCCTAACAACCCCTCTACCAAGTAATTAAATTTAAGAAAGTAGAGGAAAGGCATTCTATCATTATGGCTTCAAAATTCAGGGCTATGCAAGGCCCCGTGTTATCTACATTAATAGCTGTATTTGTCTTACTCACAAAAAGCAGCAGCTCTGAATACTGCCCATCCTATCCTGCTACTGGGAACCAAAAGGGTCAGGACAGCTTCTGGTTTGTCTCTAGCTACTCTACAGGGCCTACTCTATCTAGCAGGCCTCCTCTCCTTGTATCATTAACCTGGTCCCAAGGAGGAAGAGTCAAGGGACAAAGAATATATCCTTTAGGTTAAGTGAAGAAATCCCCCCCAAATGGGGAAATCTAAAGGGAGACCTCTTTATTTTCTTTACTCACTTAACTCATTGTCTTAAGAGCAACTCAAAAAAGTGAAGAATGTAGAAAACAGACTCCTGCTTCTCTCTGGGCTTTCTTATCTGGCTCATCCCAGCATCTACCTCAGGTACCGGATTCTTCATATTGGAGATTCTCAGCCAGGCTTCCCAACTTGTTTTCCCCTTATTTATAGGTAGTTCTCTAGGGTCCTGAATAAGCTGTTTGTCAAAATCAGTGAAGTAGATTAAAAATGCAACCCACTCTTTCTATAGAATCTAGCACCTTCAGATAAGCCAAGAGCGCCCTTAAATATTATAACGTGCCGATTCTCAGTTTCTGTATGGATTTTTTTTTTAAAGATTTTATTTACTTTTTTGAGAGAGAGAGCGAGCATGAGTAGGGGAGGAGCAGAGGCAGAGGGAGAAGCAGACTCCCCACTCATGACCTGAGCCAAAGGCAGACACCCAACCGACTGAGCCACCTAGGTGCCCCCCAAATGGATTATTTCAAGAGAAATCCTCTTTCCCTGAATATGGCAGCCTCCAAACACTAGCAGGGGCATCCAGAAGGACTCTCAATTGGAATTGCTTGGCAAGGAAATCTCAGAGTAACTCAAATCAGTGTAGTAGCACAATGGAAAAATGCCTTTCATCAACACAATTTGCCATTTCCCCCTAAGCATCCTGGCACCAAAAGTGCCACAATCAAAAAAAAAAAGAAAAAAGGAAAAAAAAGTGCCATAATCATTGAACAAAGAGTCAAAAATTATGACAGAACATCACAAGAGGTGTATGTTAATTAAGGGTGAACTCAGAAATCTTAGTCCTTGGACAAGTCCCCTTAAGGCTTATCCCGATGTTGCAGACAAAAAAACCTAGAGTTAACCTAAGCTGCTATAACTTTTATCAAAATAATTACTGGCGGGGGCACCTGGCTGGCTCAGTCGGTAAAGCATGTGACTCTTAATCTTGGGATTGTGAGTTTGAACCCCACGTTGGGCTCAAAATAAACAAATAAATTTACTGGGTCTGCCACAGTTTAAGCTGCCTAGAAAAATACACTTATATTGAAATTTAGTTTACAAAGTGCTACCTCATTTGTTGTTGTTGTTGTTTTTTTAAAGATTTATTTATCTGACAGAGAGAGTGAGAAAGGGAACACAAGCAGGGGGAGTGGGAGAGGGAGAAGCAGGCTTCCCGCGGAGCAGGGAGCCCAATGTGGGGCTCGATCCCAGGACCCTGGGATCATGACCTGAGCCGAAGGCAGACGCTTAACGACTGAGCCACCCAGGCGCCCCAAAGTGTACCTCATTTGAGCCTCGAAACCATCCCATGAAACAAGCCACTCAGATGTTACTGACACCTCATAGATAACAGAACATTTACACACAATAAATCACCTAAGGTCACACAATTAACAAAGAGCATAGCACCTCAGTAAGGACATCTAGCAAGGCTGAGCTAAAAGCCCTGCTGCACACACAGAACTAGGAGCTAGCCACACACCTGTAGGGAGAACTTCCCTTCAACCTGTACAAGAACAGGACAGAGATTTCTTTCTTCCTTCTCTTTTTTTTTTTTAGTATTTTATTTATTTGAGAGAGAGAGCATGAGCAGGGGGAGGGACAGAGGAAGAGGGAGAAGCAGACTCCCCGCCGATGCAGGGGCTCGATCCCAGGACCCCGGGGGATCATGACTCGAGCAGAAGGCAGAGGCCTAACCAACTGAGCCACCCAGGCGCCCCAGGACAGAGATTTCTTTAAATGGATCCTCCCTACAATTTGTCATCAGTAAATAAAAAGTGACTGATAATGATTTTCTTTCAGAAAAGACATTGTAAGGTATGGCTATTAAAAAAACCAATGATTCTTGGGGCGCCTGGGTGGCTCAGTTGGTTAAGCGACTGCCTTCGGCTCAGGTCATGATCCTGGAGTCCCGGGATCGAGTCCCGCATCGGGCTCCCTGCTCGGCGGGGAGCCTGCTTCTCCCTCTGACCCTCCCCCCTCTCATGCTCGCTCTATCTCATTCTCTGTCTCAAATAAATAAATAAAATCTTAAAAATAAATAAATAAATAAATAAAAAATAAAAATAAAAAAACCAATGATTCTTAATTGGTTACTGGAATACAAAGGTACTCATTGTTAATTAAATCAGCAGGCAGTAACAAAGCCTTGGTTGTCAGTGCCCCAGCAAGTCTTTGGAGTCTTAAATTGACACATGATAGACGGTGCGGAAATTTTGAAGTAACCTACACCAAGTAGGCTGGAGAGGGTACTAAGAAAATGCCAATTTTAAGAAACCAAAATTCATCTAGAGTGTCCCAATGAATCGAGGGATGGTGTAAATCTGAAGCAAGAGTCACGAACTCATAGCACTTTCAAGAGGAAAAAAAAAAAAAAGCACTGTCCTGATTCCCCCTCCACACCCTCCACCAGGAGGTAAGAAGCTAGAAAATAGAGAGGAACAATGCTACTTGAAAGCAGAAGGCGGTACAGTATCAGATACAAGATAAGGCATTTTGTTTTGTTTTTGAGGAGCTGGTACTTATTTCTTGCCAGCCTGAAAGATCAAATTCCAGATGTCAGGACAGGTAACAATCACAGACCTCTGAAACCAAAGCAGTAGGGCTTTGAGCTAAATGCTAAGGAGCATTCAGAATGTTGGTCTGGTGAGGTGACCATCTTTACTAAGAAAGAATTCACAGGAAAGCAGACCTTGAGGAGAGAGCTTTCACCTATAGAAGAATCAGAATCACCCATGGAGTTTATAAATAGACGCCCAGATCCAATGACATAGAAAGTAGGGTGTGCATTATTTTTAAGAAATAGTTTTTCGGGGTGCCTGGGTGGCTCAGTCGTTAAGCATCTGCCTTCGGCTCAGGTCATGATCCCGGGGTCCTGGGATCGAGCCCTGCGTCAGGCTCCTTGCTCGGCGGGAAGACTGCTTCCGCCTCTCCCACTCCCCCTGCTTGTCGTTCCTGCTCTCACGATCTCTCTATCAAATAAGTAAAATCTTAAAGAAATACTGTTTTTCTATCTGTAATATAATACATGTATTCATATTCAATTACAAAAATATTTTATGTAGGAAATCAATTCCTTGGCCCAAAACCTGCCAAAGCCTGTTCTCATTCTTTATACATAAACTAACACAGATATACATTAAGTGAAAATAGATTATTATAATTCTACAACTTGCCTTTTTATAGAACGTAGTGCATCTTTCACACTGTTCCATATAGATCTCCATTCATAACAAGCTGCACAGTATTCCATATTGTAAGGACACACCATACTCTAACCATCACCTAGTGACGAAAATTTGGGTTGTTTCCAATTTTCTGTTATTACAAACAATGTTGCTTTGACCATGGCATCTGCATCTTTAAAAGCTTCTTAGGCGGGCGCCTGGGTGGCTCAGATGGTTAAGCGTCTGCCTTCGGCTCAGGTCATGATCCCAGGGTCCTGGGATCGAGTCCCGCATCGGGCTCTCTGCTCCTTGGGAGCCTGCTTCTCCCTCTGCCTCTCTCTCTCTGTCTCTCATGAATAAATAAATAAAAATCTTTAAAAAAATAAATAAATAAAATAAAAGCTTCTTAGGTGATCTGTGTGACTCTTTGTCATGAGTTTGAGCCCCACGCTGGGCATACAGTTTACTTAAAAATAAATAAATAATATAAAATTAAAAGCTCCTTAGGTGATTTAATGCATATCCTTGGATAAAAGCGATTGCTATAAGAGGACTGGCAGAAACTACATTCCTCAGGTGAAATGACACACATTATTACAGACATAAATCAATTCTTAGAGTCAGCTAAAAGGCAGGTGAACATTTTACTTTCTTTATAGAATTGAGAATAAGGTTGGAGCAATAAACTAATGCTCTTGAAAACAAAACCTTCTCTATATCACACTCAGCATTATTCAATCTAGACCCTTTCTGCAACAGCAATGAAATTGGAAGAGCACTGCTTGAAGGATCCTCATAGTTCCTCTCACCAGAAGAAAGCTAGTATGAGGACAAGATGGTTATCTTTCCTGTCCCTACCTCTCAAAACAACTTTATGCCTACAGGCAGTTATATATATTTATTAAATAACTCGATTTCCTAATAAGTAAAAAAAAAAAAATAGGTGTAACAACCCTCACGGGATTCCTGAGGTGAACTTTTATGACCTTCTGGTATTATCTATTTATGTATTTGCAAATATGTCCTATTTCATTAGATTATTTACTGCTTTAAGCTTAAAGATAGCTTTCTGAAACCCAATGCATTAAGAACTCAATAAGAAAACTGCACTTCCATCCTGTGTGTATGGTTGAAATTCATGGCTTAGTTTCTAAAACCGGAGAGCAGCTCCAGAACACACTCAAGAAGGACCCAGGTCTGGCTGTTATGAAGGAACCAATAATTACGAAAGAGAGAAACCAAGATCTCATTTCTAGATGACCAAGACAGAAGAGCTGCCAGAAACTGAAAAATCACACTTCATATACCTGAAGTGTAGAAAATTTCTTGTGCTCTTCCTTTTATCTGGCCCTCACAAGAAAATAAAGTAGCACTACTCTTGTAGTAACTGGCAAAAGGAATATATCTTCTTATCAAGAAAGATAAGATGGGTGGGACGCCTGGGTGGCTCAGTTGGTTAAGCGACTGCCTTCGGCTCAGGTCATGATCCTGTGGAGTCCCTGGATCGAGTCCCGCATCGGGCTCCCTGCTTGGCGGGGAGTCTGCTTCTCCCTCTGACCCTCCACCTCATGCTGTCTCCCATTCTCTCTCTCAAAAAAAAAAAAAAAAAGGTAAGATGTAAAAAGCCAATTAAATGAACAATGGTCTAAGAATTCACAGTGCTTTTACTGAGCTCAAGACAAAAGTAACAACCATCCTTGATTTCTCTCCACTTATCCTCTGCATCTAGCCTCTTACTAAATCCTATTGAGTTTGTATCTTAAATTTCTTTTCTTTTTTTTTTTTGGTAAATATCCTTCAATTCATACATTTTTTTAGGCCTACTACTTCCATCCTATCGCAAGCTAACATCATCTCTTGACTGGGTAACTCCTAACCAGAAGTATCTCAATACTAGCCACTCATTTAAAATGCAGATCTCTTCATATCATTATCTGCGAGCATCTGAGCTGAAGACCACTACACCTAACCTATCAATCACAATTACCTTAATCTTTGACCGATTCTTTCACTTGACTGCTTCCCTTACCTAAAATGTCAGGGTCAGAGCTTCCCTGAGGCCCCAGACTAGGTTTACGTTATTAATTCTTCCTACGAACACCCTCCTACAGTATTCATCATTTAGCAATTATCTATTGGATACCTATTATGTGTAAGGTGCTAGACAAAGGGGGTGAGCAGAAGAGACAAAAATCCCTGGTCTCTTAGAATTTATATTCTAATGTAGACGAGTTGAGCATGAGTGGGAGTATGTGCATGCATGCATGTGCAGGCAGAGCAGGGCACAGACGATACGCAAGAAGGTATTAGTGATAAATGCTATAAAGAAAGTAACTTTAGGGGCGCCTGGGTGGCTCAGTGGTTAAGCGTCTGCCTTCGGCTCAGGTCATGATCCCGGAGTCCCGGGATCGAGCCCCGCATCGGGCTCCCTGCTCAGCGGGGAGCCTGCTTCTCCCTCTCCCTCTGCTGCTGCTCCCCTACTTGTGCTCTCTCTGTCAAATAAATAAAATCTTAAAAAAAAAAAAAAGGTAACTTTAGATTAAGTAACATTTAAACAGAACCTCAATGACAAGACAACTTGGCAAAAATCAGAAAAACACACCAAGTTGAGGGAATAGTTGGTTCAAAGTCCTAAAGTGAGAAGAGCTTGCTTTATCTGAGGAACAGAAATGGGACCAGGTAGAAATGATGAGACTGAAGGAATGGCCAGTAAGGACCACATGATAATTACTGTGCGTATCACTCCCACATCACTCCCTCTTTCATCTAGCTCCTTTTTCCCTTCCTTATTTTCCTTCTGCCTCTTTTGCCTCTAGCTTAGGTTTAAGATCTAGGCATTAATGACCATAAAAGTTTTTAACTACAGCTCCTCCAGCGTTTAATACTATCTATTTAAAACCAAATAAAATCAATAAGCATTTATTAAAAGCCTGGGTGGCAATACAGGGTGACCAAGTCACTCTGGCGAAAGCACTGACAGTTGCACATTGAAGGGACCCTCTCACACCCAGACAAATGCAGCTGGTTGTTCAGGCCAGCAGGGTGTGCGGCCACACAGGCAGCCCAGGCTTCTGAGAATCCCTTAGTGGTTAAGTGATAACAACAACTAACACTTCCTGAACACTTAAAACTGAATGTATATAGGGGCGCCCGGGTGGCTCAGTCGGTTAAGCGTCCGCCTTCGGCTCAGGTCATGATCCCGGGGTCCTGGGATCGAGCCCCGCATCGGGCTCCTTGCTCGGCAGGGAGCCTGCTTCTCCCTCTCCCTCTGCCTCTCTGCCTCCCACTGCTTGTGCTCTCTCTCTGACAAATAAAAAACAACCCACTTAATGTATATAAAGGCATTCAATCCTCATGGCAACTCTATTAGACCCATTTCACAAATGAGGAAACTAAGGCTTATGAAAATTTCCCAAAGCCCCTAGAGCCAGGCCTGAAAGATAAAAACATACAAAACAATGCAAGTGGAACTTTATTTCAGTAAGAGAAATGGTAAAAGTGTATAATAATTAGCAAAAGAAACATAAGCAAGAATAAGTAGCCACAAAAGCACTACAGGGACTTGGAAGAATAAATGGATAGGGGGATTAGGAAAGGTTTTGAAAAGTTGGAATTGAAGCCAGGCTCCAAGAGCATTTGAAAAGGTGGACTGAGGAGGGCAGTTTGGCCCAAGGAACCTTTGTGAACAAAAGCAATGAGGCACATCTGAGGTAGACGGTGTGTAAACCAGTTTGGGCGGAGTAGACTGAATAGGAAAGTGGCAGGTAACTGCTAAAAAATTTTCTGCAAGGTCCCTCCTCCTTAAAACAAAAACCAACTCCTCAGTGCAACATCTAGCACCCTTTGGTTCCAAGCATTTCATACTTCTACTCGCTCACAAAACCTACACTCCTGTCAAAACTATAACCTGAACATGTCCTGCACATTTCCTCCATGCAAGGCTTTGCTCATTAAGAAGTGTTCCTGTCCAACACCAACAGTCAAAATCCTAGCCATCCTTTAAGACCGAACTTAAATGCTACTTCTTCCATGAAGCCTAGTCAAATATTATTTCTCTTTTCCTTGTGGTTCCTAAAGCATTTTGTTTCTATTTTTACTCACTCAATTAAAGGCAGGTCGGAGCCCTGTGTAACGTGTTGAACCTTCCTTGTATGGACAGTGAGGATGGAGGTCTCAGACTCCAAAAATCAGGGACTAGAAGTCCAAAGCTGTTAGTGTTTTAGAGAATGATCAGTAAGAGGAATCTCATCTGCAAGCCCAAAATGGAAAACAAGAAAGAAGTACTTCTTTGCTGAGCATTAGCAACTACATACCAGTCATCAAAAGGCAGGTGAAGGCATGTGTGATATATACTTCATTTGTAGCCCTCTTGACTCATGTTTCTAAACTGCCGTTAGTCTGTTTGTTAGCTATGGCTGTTTGGGAGGCAAATGCTTTCCAGATGGAAAACTTTACTGAGTAGAAAACAAGAATTCGTGCCACATACCCAGTAAGCAGGAGTTTCATTTTTAAAGGAATACCTGCCCTTGAATTCCAGGACCAGGACTAGAATACTGGTGTGTTAATAAAATTAGAATTTCATCTGAGAAGTGCCCAGAAACTTGGCTAACCCCTTTCAGTATGCTGATGTGGATGAACCGACACACACAGCTTTGGGCTGAGGGGCCACAGGGATGTGCAAATATTAGTAGGACACAATGATAAACCTGAAGCAAGTCTTTTAGTTTAAGAGGACATAAAAATGATTAGAAAGCTAGACCAGAACTATGGCTAAGTTGGAGTTAAAAGCAGAGACCAAAGCATTCAAAGATAAAACAAAACCAGATTATTGACACTAACCTCTCAAATACCACAGTTCGGTTAGGCCCTCAATGTGTTAGCTATTAGTAAGGAGAAAGGCACAATTTCACATTTAAATTAGGTAGCTCCTTTTTGGTCAGCAAATATAAAAGCTAAAGGCAGTGAAGATTTTTTTTTTTAAAGATTTTATTTATTCATTTGAGAGAGAATGAGATAGAGAGAGCATGAGAGGGGGGAGGGTCAGAGGGAGAAGCAGACTCCCTGCCGAGCAGAGAGCCCGATGCAGGACTCGATCCAGGGACTCCAGGATCATGACCTGAGCCGAAGGCAGTCGCTTAACCAAATGAGCCACCCAGGCGCCCAAGGCAGTGAAGATTTAATACAAGTTATTCTATTCAAATACTGACATGATCTGAATTTTGTCCATATTTGAATAACTTCTCCAATTAACCCTGGAAAGGCTATTCAATTTTTCAGTAGACATCACTATCTGGAAACACTATTTATTTAACTTTATGCAAAGAATCCAAAAGATTTTTCAAGATACTTTCAAAACAAAATATTCAAACTATAGCTTGCTGTTGAAACCTAGAACCTGGGGCCTCTCCCAAACCTCGCCTAAGGTATTTAAAATTGTCACTTGCACAATCTACATACCAAGGTGAGTATATTAAAAACAGAGGCTACGACAAGCATGCCAAGGGCGACAGTTATAGTCTGCCCAATGTCATTGATCAAAGACAGGAAAGCTCATTATTTAAGTGCACATTAACTCATTCTGCTAGCACATGGAATTCTAAGAAAGATCTCAAAGCCATATCCATTCATTCAACAATGTGAATGACCTACTATGTGCCAGACATTTAGAGGAACAAGAGGCATAGCCCTATCTTATGTGAGTCCATATACTAGCCATTAGTATTTTGTTCCAAAAACTCTTCAGAGAAATAACCTACAAAATGAAAATCTATCGGGCGCCTCGATGGCTCAGTCGTTAAGTGTCTGCCTTCGGCTTGGGTCATGATCCCAGGGTCCTGGGATCAAGTCCCACATCAGGCTCCCTCCTCGGGGGGGGGGGGGAAGCCTGCTTCTCCGTCTCCCGCTGCTTGTGTTCCTGCTCTCGCTATCTCTGTCAAATAAATAAATAAAATCTTTAAAAAAAAATTAAAATCTATCAAGTCTAATGCACAATCTGTTATATCCCCAGAGGTAGTATATAAACAAGGTGAGATTCTGATGAAGAAACTACTAAAAAAATGACAAAACGCATCAATTCTCTTTTTAAATGGTATGAACTTAAAAAGAAACATTTTCCTAGTCCCTAAAATGGGCACAAGATATAATGGTTGTTTTTTATTTTTTTAAGTTCATTTATTTGTAAGTAATCTCTACACCAACGGAGGGCTTGAGCTCAGGACCCAGAGATCAAGAATCACGTGCTCTGCTGACTGAGCCAGCCAGGCGCCCCTATTTAATGGTTGCTTCTCTTCAGATGTTTGGTAAGAAAATTATCCGTATCCTGCACTTAAAAACGCAGAAGGCTAGGGTATCCTTACTTGGTCCCTTTCAACCAAGAAGCTAGAAGCACCAGACTACACACTATTTACATCTTTAATGAAAAAAACAATTTAGGCTACAGCAGCCAATGAAGAAAAATGGCACCAAAGGGAAAACTGGAAATGAATGAGGATCCTGAACCTGCCCTAAAGCTTTATTACGGTGTGACCAGTTCCAACAAGTTTCCCACTCATTCATATTACTTACAATACAAATGTCTGTAAGCACCCAGGGAGGAACACAGGTACTAGTTTCCCCACTGTATTTGTCCTTCCATTCCAAAACCTTGGAGCTTTTCAGAGCTATTCCAAACTGCTGAAAGGATTCTTAATACAACTGAGGAGGCTATCTTACCCCAGGCCAGGGTTTCCAGTATAATTGACCTTTTTGTAAACTCCACCTCAATCGAGTTAAACCAATACAAGTCTGTATATAAGGCCATCCATGAAAACCCTTCATCTGAAGCTTTGAAGTATTGCTCATTTTGTATTCAAATTTTCCAACAACAAAGAAAGGCTGGCTAAAAAATCACAAGAGCCTAAGAAATAAATCTCACGATCTCACTAACTTTTCCTCCTTGTCTCCCCATTTCCCACATCATCTCACAGTCTCTCTCACTAACTTAATTCCTCAAGTATGAACTCACCTAGACGCTTCTACAACTTCACTGTCCTCTGTGACCAGTGACGACCCCAGATAACAACTTACGGGCTGTGAATCAAAGCAAGCGCTGCACTGGGGCTGTTTAACTCCCTGAAGGAATCAGAGTGAAGATAGCAGAAAATCCGCAAGAGGGAAAAAATCGTGTTTTGTACTTTCTTCACACATTATTCTTACAGCCTCCCCACTGTGTGAGGACCCATCAGGAAGCAAAGGCGGCCAGTTTTCCCCTTTCACTCCTTACAGAAACACTCTCGGGGCCTCCGCCCTACTTACCCTAACAGCTCCTCCCCCTCCAGATCCAAGCCGGGCACAGAACTGCCCCTCCCTCTCCTAGCCCCCTCTCCTGTTTAACCAACAGGTCTCCTCCCCAAGTAGCACACCTTGGGCTGCCCAGCCCCCTCTACCATTTCCTCGAAGTTACTTCTCCGTAGCCCGGCGAGCGAAATTCCGCTGGCAGCCCCGGCCGGACCCAGTATTCTCAGGTTGCGTTCGAAACCGAGGGTCTCGCAGCCGTCAGCCCTCCCCACGCACGTCCAAGCACCAAGGCTGCCCAGCCTGTCCCCTTCCCAATTTACTCAAGTGTTTCCTCCCCAGCCCAACCCGGCAGCCGCCCACCCGACCCACGTAGCATTGTCTTGGTCTACTCGGGCCCCGAGGAGCGACCCGCCAGTGCTCGGCCCAGCCCGAATCGCCTCTATCTCGTGTTCAGAGTACGCTGCCCGCCCCGCCCTCTCCATCCTTCTCGCGCCCGGCGCCCGGACCCCCTGCACCCGGCGGAGAGCTCGGCGCGGAAGGGCGCGGGACCGGGCGCGTTCCCCGCTCCCAACCTCCGCCACAAGCGCGCGCGGCCCCTCACCCAGGGCTCCCGCCGCCGCCGCCGCCACCGCGCGCCTCCCCCCCGCTTCCCCGCCTCTAGCGGGCTCTTCACCTCAGAGCAGCGCCCAAGAGCCCGAGAGGAATCGGTGCCGCGCTAATGGCGCGTCGCGTCGGGCCGGCCGGGGGAGTGGCGCCCAGAAAAGCAACAAGCCGGTGGCCGCAGTCGACCCCCTCACTGAAGCGGCGTACCGCAGGCCCCGGCCAACGGCCCTCCCCTCAGCCGAACAAAAGAGCCTCGCACTCGGCGCTGCCCGCCGCCCGCATCGCGCAGGCGCGACGACCCTCCGCACAGCAGTATGGGACTCGCAGTCCGCCCCACACTACAAGACCCGAAGTGCTGCGCGCGTCCTGCGCCTCTAGGCGGAGTTTGCGAGGGTTTCAAGGAGTTTTAGTTTTTTAACTGCAAGCGCCGGAGCGAGTGTAGTTTAGAACGTTGCCGCCTAGAGAATTAGAACCTGCGGTTTTACAAGCGAGCCCCATGATGCTTGGTGCGAAAAATCAACCACTTCTGGACAGTAATTCACATCCTCGAAATTTTTTAATCGAAATAGGTTTCTCACCAGAGCTTTATCGAATCTCCAATAATCTCCGTAATCCTCAGTTTCTGCCTCAGATTTGTGTAAGGCTCCTACTTCCCCTTCGAGGTCTTGCCTGACCCTTTAGACTAGGTTAAGTCCCCCTGGTAGTTGTCATGGCATCCTGAACTTCCCTTTTTCATTGGCTGTGCCAAGGGAGAGCTCTAGTGCAGAACCCCCTTATCTCCATGAGCACTCCTCACCCAGCCACCTCCCAAAACATAGAAATAAGTAAAAATCACTCTTGTTATTTGAGACAAACGGTTTAGTTCTGATTTCAACTATATCGCTGTCCCCAGATTTGTTCATATTGGAAATTCAGTCTCTCATGTCATTCACCCCACTTTATGGTCATTAGTTAATATCTGCTGTTCTCGAAACTCCCGTGAAGGGTAGAAATTTCGCCTTGTGTTGTTCACCACTTTATAACTGGTGCCCAGTACAGTTCCTGGCATGCAGTTGTCAAGCAATATTTGTTGAATAAATGATTAAGTGAATTAATGAAATGTTCTATCTGATGGGAAAGTGGGGGTGATTAACCTTTCCTTCATCTCTTCACATCAGATTTATGGGTTTTGTTTTTTGTTTTTGTTTTTCTCCTCTGTCTCTCCTTTATTCTTCTTTTTTCTATATAATCAGGAACTAAATAGAACTACCAGGGGTGCCTGGGTGGCTCAGTGGGTTAAACATCTGCCTTCAGCTCTGGTCATGAGGTCGTGATCCCAGAGTCATGGGATCAAGCCCAGCATCTGGCTCCTTGCTCAATGGGAGCCTGCTTTTCCCTCTCCCTTTGCTGCTCCTCCTGCTTGTGGTCTTTCCCTGTGTCAAATAAATAAATAAAATCTTTTTTTAAAAAAATAGAACTACCAGAATATGACTCCCCCCCCTTATTTTGAATATTCAAATATCCTCCTAATCAGAGGTAAAGAAGAAAGGCAACCAGTCTACTGTACTCCACCTCAGAATGCAGGAGCCTGTATTTACATAACAGTGTTCCTGAGCCAGGCACTGTGCAGGGCTCCGGAAAATTGCTGTGTTAAGAAACCCAGCCCAATAATATCGTAATACTTTTGCTAAGAGCCGTGAGACATTTGGGTTGGGTGTCCAGGAAGAGGCAAAAATCCACCCACTCACTCCCTCCTAAAGTGTCCTATTTTGTTTTTAATAACTGTAATGATGAGAAAATTAATTCTAGTAATATTAGCTACTGTTATTGATGTTCGCCCCAGCACTATGAATTCTGTTAAGACCTTGATTAATGTTATTTAATCCTAAACAACGCTGAGAAGTGGGAATTACCATTTCCATTTTACAGAAAGACCCTCAGAGGTCATATAATCTGACCAGGGGCATTCAGCAAGAAGGGGGTAGAATTGAAGTTTGATGTTACCTCTAACTTCCAAACCACAGTTCTGCCCACAGGAAATGCTGCCATCCCTAATTCCTCATATTAAGCTGAATTCTGCTTTCCCATGTAAATACCACCAATTCCTCCTAATTCTGGGTGTGTGGTTGCACACAGTTGTGTTCTGTAAACCTAATTCCTCTTTCGTATTATCCTTCTAGTTTTGAAATTCAGCCTTTATGTTCCCCAAGGTCTTACTTCTCTAGGCTAAATGTCACCATTTTCTTAAACCTACGTCATCGGAATACAGCTTCTGGTCTAGCACATATGGTTTGTTAGTAAATTCTGGCTCTTTATATGGGTATTTCAAAGTAGAGGGAATCATCATTGTATAGATGCTCTAAACCTTTCTAGAATTAGGGAGTAAAAGGTCACCTTTTCAGATATTGGAACACCACTGGTTTATTCTAATCTGCAATCTTCTCAGAGCTCTCTTGTTAATAATCTATTCTGGAACTCCGGCAGGGATGAAGGTCAAACTCTCAAGCCTAAAGTTTCTGCATAACAATATCTTTTTTGAAGGTCTTTTTAGGATCAAATGGGTTCAGTTCTTTTCTCTTCCCATAAGAATGGGTGGCATTTTAAATTATTCAGAGCCTCAGAGTTTCTTTCCCTTCTAAGGGTAATGGCAACTCAGTCATAATAACCTTGCTCAAGACAGCATTTAAAGTCACACTGCTCATGCCCACAGGAAATATGTCTCTCACATGGAGTTCCTAAAATCACAAGGAATGTGGGGAAGAGAGGAAGTTGGATGCTGCAAAAAGGAACAAGGACTTGGAATCAGGCTAAACTGGATTCAGTTCCGTCTCTACTTTTTGTCTGCTGTGTAACTTCGAACAAGCTCCTTAACCTCTCTGAGCCTCAGCCAACTTAAAAATCTGAAACATGGAAACATTACTCAAGACCTAACTTGCAGGGGCGCCTGGGTGGCTCAGTGGGTTAAGCATCTGCCTTTGGCTCAGGTCATGATCCCGGGGTCCTGGGATCGAGCCCCATACCAGGCTTCCTGTTCCGTGGGGAGTCTGCTTCTCCCTCTCCCTCTGCTATTACCCCTGCTTGTGCGCGCTCTCTCTCTGTCAAATAAATAAATAAATAAAATCTTAAAAAAAAAAAAGACCTGACTTGCAGCATTTCTGTGGGATGGACTGTAATGTATGAAGGGAATGCCATACACCGGCACAGACAGTAGCTATTTTAGGTACAGCGGATAGCTGCTTCTCATGTGTTTAAGGAGTGGGGGGAAGTACAGCACTTTTGAAATATTTTCTTCCCTCCTGTCCGAAGTTCTGTTTCATTTTTCCCCAATTTTTAAAATGATGGTAAAATATGCATAACAAAAATTTACCATCTGAACCATTTTTTTTTAAGATTTTATTTATTTATTTGACAGAGAGAGAGAGAGCGCGCGAGCGAGAGAGGGAACACAGCAGGGGGAGTGGGGGAGGCAGAAACAGGCTTCCCGCGGAGCAGGGAGCGGGATGCGCGGTTCGATCCCAGGACCCTGAGATCATGACCCGAGCTGAAGGCAGACGCTTAACAACTGAGCTACCCAGGCGCCCCTATCTGAACCATTTTTAAGTGTCCAATTCAGTGGTATTAAATGCACTCCAGTGTTGTGCAACCATCACAATCATCCATCTCCAGAACTCTTTTCATCTTGTAAAACTGAAACTCTATACCCATTAAACAAAAATTCCCCATTCCTCCTCCCCCTAGCCTCTGGCAGCCATCATTGTACTTTCTAAGATTGGGACTACACTAAGAATCTCATTTAAGTGGAATCACATAGTACTTGTCTTTTTGTGACTGGCTTATTTCATGTAGTATAATGTTCTCAAAGTTCATGCGTTGTAGCATGTGTCAGAATTTCCTTTTTTTTTAAGATTTTATTTATTTGATAGAGAGAGACACAGCGAGAGAGGGAACACAAGCAGGGGGAGCAGGAGAGGGAGAAGCAGGCTTCCCGCGGAGCAGGGAGCCCGATGCGGGGCTCAATCCCAGGACTCTGGGATCAGGACCTGAGCCGAAGGCAGACGCTTAATGACTGAGCCACCCAGGCGCCCCCAATACATCGCATTTTGCTTATCCATTCAACCACTATTGGACCTTTGGGTTGCTTCCACAATTTAGATATTGTAAATAATGCTGCTCTGAACATGGGTGTATGGATATCTTTTTGAGACACTGCTTTCAGTTCTTCTGGGTGTTAAAAGACAAAAATTCAACTAAGTGAAATTAAAGATTAAATTAGCTCTATTCAATAGATGGGCAGCATCCCATCTAGCAAATAGAAAGGAGCTCTGAAGAGCATAGAAAATGGGAGACTTTTTTAAAGTAATCGTTATGCCCAACATGGGACTTGAAATCAAGAGTTGCATGCTCTACTGACTGAGCCAGCTAGGTGCCCCCGAACGGAAGGCTTTTCTAGAGAAATGGGGGCAGGGATGGGAACAATTGGATTATTTTATCTTTCTTTGGGAGACGGAAGGGGTCTTTCAGGCAGATTACCTCACTGGTGCTGACAAGGTTACCTCACTAGACTGACCAGTTAAGATTACATTGTGGGAGGGGCTGAAACAGCAATTAGGTTAGATTTTTTTTTTTTTAAAGGTTTTATTTGTTTATTTGAGAGAGAGAGAATGAGAGACAGAGAGCATGAGAGGGGGGAGGGTCAGAGGGAGAAGCAGGCCTCCCGCCGAGCAGGGAGCCCGATGCGGGACTCGATCTCGGGACTCCAGGATCATGACCTGAGCTGAAGGCAGACACTTAACCAGCTGAGCCACCCAGGCGCCCAATTAGGTTAGATTTTAAGTCTTGGTTTACTGACATAGACTTAGCACAGGTGACTCCATTTTGGATCCATTTTTTGTTTGTTTAACACTTCTTCAGCTCCAGAAGTGGAATTGCTCGATCATATGTTAGTTCCATTTTTAATTTTTTGAGGAATTGCCAAACTGTATTCCCTAGTGGCTGTACTATTTTACATTCCCTCCAAGAGCGCACAAGGGGTCCAATTTCTCCAACCCCGTGCAAATCCTTGTTGTTTTCTGTTTCTTTCACAGTAGTCATCTCCTAATGGGTGTGAGATTCTTTCATTTTCACTACTTGACATTCTATTGTTAAAGATTTATTCATTTGGCATTAATAAGTACTCTCTTTTAAGAGGCAAATATACTTAAGAGCTATCTGTCTTTCTTACCTCCCCTGGTCAGTTTGATTCTCAAGTGACTTCCTGCTAGTTACTGGACTCTAATTAAAACCTACACATCTCAAATCATGTACCTATAGCCCTGACATTGATTGATTTTCTTTTTTTTTTTTTTTAAGATTTTATTTATTTATTTGAGAGAGAGAATGAGAGACAGAGAGCATGAGAGGGGGGAGGGTCAGAGGGAGAAGCAGACTCCTTGCTGAGCAGGAAGCCCGATGTGGGACTCGATCCCGGGACTCCAGGATCATGACCTGAGCCGAAGGCAGTCGCTTAAACAACTGAGCCACCCAGGCGCCCCCATTGATTGATTTTCTCATGCAAAATGATAACTGCCTGGAGGGGCACTAGAATTTCAGGTGTGATAAAGATTGGCCCCACTATCATGTGTTGGAAATTATCGTTGGAAAAATAAGGTCAAGATATGGCACTGAGTGAGAAACCTATATTACATTCAAACTGTTTAATAAATTTATTTAAAAACATTTATTGAGGGGGTGCCTAGGTGGCTCAGTCAGTTAAGCATCCAACTCTTGATTTTTGCTCAGGTTATGATCTCAGGGTTCTGAGATCAAGCCCCACATCTGGCTCTGTGCTGAGCGTGGAGCCTGCTTGAGATTCTCTCTCTCCCTCTGCCCTCCTCCCCCAACTTGGTGTGTGCATGCACTCTCACTCTCTCTCTCTCAAAAAAAATTTTTTTTGAGTAATATGTGAGGCAATGATGCTAAGCCCTTATACTACTTATGATATAAGCTCCAGGAGGTCAGGGTATTTTCCTGTTGGGCTCACTTTATTCATACTGTGTAAAACAGGGTCCATAGAAAGGGCTCAATGAATATTTGTCTAATGCATATTTGCAGATATATTCTTTGGTTCTCCACGTGTAGTCCACAGACCCTGGGAGTGCCTGAGAGAGTTTCAGGGAGTCTGTAAGGTTGAAACTATTTTCATGATAATATTAAGACATGATTTGCTCTTTTTCACTGTGTTTATATTTTCACTGATGGTGCAAAGGCGATGGTGGGTGAAATTGCTGGCACCTTAGTGTCAATCAGGGCAGCACAGCACCAGCTGGTGCTAGAGTCATCCTATTCTTCCCTGCCATGCCTATGCAATAAAAGAATTAAGAAGTCACTTCGGGGCGCCTGGTTGGCTCAGTCAGTAGAGCATGTGACTTGATCTCAGGGTTGTGAGTTCGAGGTCCACATTGGGTGTAAAGATTACTTAAAAATAAAATCTTTAAGGGGCACCTGGGTGGCTCAGTCATTAAGCATCTGCCTTCAGCTCAGGTCATGATCCCAGGGTCCTGGGATTGAGCCCCGCATCGGGCTCCCTGCTCTGCCGGAAGCCTGCTTCTCCCTCTCCCACTCCCCCTGCTTGTGTTCCCTCTCTTGCTGTCTCTCTCTCTCTCTGTCAAACAAATAAAATCTTTAAAAAAAAAAGTCTAAAAAAAAAAATCTTAAAAAAAGAAAGCCACTTCCACTTAAGACTATCCTTTATGAAGCAGTACAAATTATTAATTTTGTGAAATCTCTCTTCTGGAGTATACATCTTTTAAATATTCTGTGTAATGAAATAGGAGAGGTACATAAAACACTTCTGCTGCTTACTGACGTATATAGTTGTGTGATAGAGATGTGTGAGCTGAACTGGCTGCATTTTTTCATAGAACACCATTTTTCCCATCTAAGTATTAACCAGGGCTGACCCTGCTTAGTTTCTGAGATCAGGGGTGTTCAAGATGGTATGGCTGTGGGCTTTAGAACACCATTTTTGTTTGAAAGAATGACAGGGAAACTGTGGTTATTCAGACTTGATTATTTGAATGGAAGGAGCCTGACACTTCAAGGAAAAATGGCTTACAAGTATTTTGTCAATGATAAAATTTGAGCTTTTTCTTTTTTTAAGGATTCTTTCTTTATTTGAGAGTGACACAGAGAGCCAGAGAGAACAGGTAGGGGATAGGGGCCGAGGGAGAGGGAGAAGAAGCCTCCCCACTAAGCAGGGAGCCAGACTTGGGGCTCCAACTCAGGGGCCTGAGATCATGACCCAAAGTCAGACACCTAACCAGCTGAGCCACCCAGGCACCCCAAAATTTGAGCTTTCAAGAAAAATATTGCAATTTTGGAAAAGGTGGTATCCACCAAAATGAGCTTGACAGCTTCCCAGGATTTTCCTGTTGAGATCAATGATGATTATAATAAATGTGATTTTTTTATGTTGAGTAGTGAAATTCATCAATATTTGGAAGATCCGCATAATTCAGTAAACCAGTATTTTCCAAGTGGTTTCGGATTCCCTATTGCAAGTGATCTTTTTTTTTTAGATTGATTGATGATTGATTTAAGAGAGAGCCCAAGCATGCACATGAGCAGGGGGAGGGGGCGAGGCAGTGGGAGACGGAGAAGCCGACTACTCATTCAGCTGGGAGCCCATTCAGGGATCAATCCGAGGGCCCTGAGATCATGACCTGAGCCAAAGTCAGACGCTTAATGGACTGAGGTGCCTAGGCTGCTAATCTTTAAGAAATTGGGGCACGTGGGTGGCTCAGTCCTTAAGCGTCTGAGTCTTGATTTCCGCTCAGGTCATGATCTCAGGGTTGTGAGATGGAACCCCTCCTTGGGCTCGTGCTGGGTGTGGAGCCTGCTTGGGATTCCCTCTCTGCCTCTCTCTCTCTCCAAAAAAAAAAAAAAAAAAATTACCATTTGTTGAGTTTTGCTAGTATCTTAAAGTATCCACAATTATTGGCTAAAAATACTGCTTCCTTTTCTAACTATGTATCTGTGAGACCGGATTTTCTTCATTTCCTAGACCAAAATAACAGCAAACCAGAGAGAATGGGGAGGCAAATATGAGAATCCAGCTGTCTTCTATTAAGCCAGACATTAAAGAGATTTGCAAAATTGTAGTGCATCTCCACTCTACTAATTTTGGGGGGGAAGGTGCAGTTATATTTCATAAAATATATTAAAATGTATTGATTTATTATTAATTTAGGTGAATTAATACATGCTTTTTAATTTCTCAATTTTAATTTTTAATTTGGTGAATATCCCACATAAACAGCCTCTCTGTGGTTTTTTTTTTTTTTTTTTGAGAAAGAGAGAGCGTGCACATTGAGCTGGGGGTGGGGGGAGAAGGGCAGAAGGAGAGGGAGAAGCAGACTCCCCGCTGAGCGGGTAGCCCGATTTGGGACTCAATCCCAAGACCTGAGATCGTGACCTGAGCCATGACCTGAGCCAAAGGCAGACGCTTAACGGACAGACCCCCCCCCCCGGGCGCCCCTAAACAAACACTCTTAATTTTTAAGAATGTGGGGGCGCCTGGCTGGTTGAATCCTTAGGGCATACGACTCTTGATCTTGGGGTGGAGTTCCAGCCCCAGGTTGGGTGTGTAATTTACTTAAAAAAAAAAAAAAAAGTAAAGGGATCCTGAGACTAAAAGGTTTGAGAAACTCTGCTTTGAGACTGTACAATATTCTCCATTCTACAGATGAGGAGACTAAGATTTACAAAGCTTTAAGATCAGTTTAAAGCCCCACGGCCCAGTGCAGTGCTGGGTATTGTAGTCAGGCCACCTAACCCCAGAGCTTGTGTTTTGTGACCCTGACTTTTTCCTTGATAATATCTTTGCAACAATGATCTTTTAACAGGTTGTAAAAGACGTTTCAACAACATAAAAACATCATATTCAACGTATTTTCTTTTCCCTAACTAGCTGCACGATCCTTCTTTGGACTTGTTTCCGCGAGTGAATCCGGTGTTTGTTGGGCCATCGCAGTTCGGTTTTCGCTGTGACAATCTGTGGTTTTACGAACGTGAGTTGGGACGCCTTCGATAACTCCGCGAGGGAACTGCAACCCACGGGGTTCAAATGGGGAAGCTCTCGGCACTTTGCGAATCTCTAGGAACGTGGGCGTCTCCTTCCCCGATCCTCCCACATTCCGGATGGCCCTCGGCCAGACAAATACCGGAGACAGCCTCCTGACACCTCTCGGCCTCGGAGACCCTCCTTTGGACCTTTAATAACCCTCCCTGGGCCTGATTGGCTGGGCCTGACAACGATGGGCGGGACACGGCTCCGGATTGGCCGTCAGAGCCCATTCTCGGCTCCTCTCCCGCGTCCACCCTCCAGTGTCCCAAGTGAGTCTTAGGGGATCCCGACTCCGGGCCAGGGCCTGGGCGGGGCCAAACGCAGCGTCTCCGAAGCCGGGATCTCCACTAAGAGCTCGGGCCTGCAGGGGCGGGGCGTCCTGGGCCCCGGGCATTGGCGTGGCCGGGAGCCTTCTCCCGTCGTGCACCGGGGCACCGGCCACTCACCCGGAAGGAGAAGCCAAGATTCTGGCTATATGGTGCGGCGCTGGCGGTGTCGCTGTGGGGAGTGGGTGCTGCTCTCAGGTGAGGGGTCGTGGGCGCGGGGAGGGGTGCTCCTCTCAAGCGAGGCTTGAGCGTCAGGAGTGGCGTTTGTGCGTGGGGATCTCGCTTGACATCTTAGGGAAGAGGCTGTCTCGCCTCCCGGGATGAAGGCGGGGGCTTGCTCCGGATCCAAGGAAGGAAACCCGGCTTTTTCATTTGTTTTTAAAGTATAAAGCATCTTTCCTTTCCACTCCCTAAGCTTAATAGTCAAAGGAGAAGAAGGGTCGTGGGGCCCTTTTGCTCCTAGTTCGTGGAGAATGGAGGTGGAGTGACCAGAGTTTGGCAACATTTACCGAAACGGCTAGGGCTAGGGGTAACGACAGGTATTTTTTGGGAGAGAGGCGGGCTCTTGTGCTAGATTGTGGTCGCCTTTATAATTTACCTCCCAAGTGTAAGGAGTGGCAAGTTACAGACGGACAGAAGGATGGAGCGGAGCTGCTTGGTTGGGAACATACAGAACTTGGTCAGAAAAGGGAGCATCCTCTACCGCCTGTGGGTGTTTAAGAAGGAGAGCTTTTTGAGTTGGCATCAGTCTCCAAGGGTTCAAGAATGAGTAAGAAGGGATAGGAGCCTTGGTGGCTCAATACACTTTTATCACCCTATTTGTTTTTCAACCTGTCTTTTTGAAGTAGTTTAAATGGGAGTGAAAATGGTGGTGCGAAAGCCTGAATTGCTACCTTGAATTGTTAGGACACAGGAAAACCTTACAAGGAATCTGCTTTGTAAAGCAAACAACTGGGTTCTTCCCAGAGAGATTGGTGGTGGTATAGGTGGAGAAAGTAAAGGAAGCTTCAGATGTGATTGAAAGGACCCAGGAAATGTAGTTACTGCAGAGTGAGATGCATACATACGTAGCTGAGAGGATTGCTGACTTATCCTTATTTGAATGACGGGGATCCATCTCCCAGATCACCAGCTAACTTGAGGAACTTCCTTTTCCCCCTCCACCGGCAAAACTGAGCTTCATTTCCTCCTGGGGAGTGGCATTTATGTGGAGGAAGCTGATGGAGAATGGTAATTGCTAGAAATTACGACTTGGAGTCTAGGTTTTTATATTTGTTCCAGTGTCCAATGTTTTTAAGGCAAAGTTACAATGGAAATTTTGTTAGTGCTCTTTAAACTTAGATTTAAGTTTACAGCATCTTGGGCGGGGGGGGGTGCTAGGATTTTTTTTTTTTAAGCCAGTTTATTAAAGCCAGTTTATAGCTATTTTTTTCTAAGTGGTTTTAGCCTCAAAGGAAAGGAGAGGAACTTACGCTTGGAGGTGGTTCAGGGCCCTAGACACACTCTTCTTGAACCTGAGAATGATGGCCACTTAGTCACTAAATTATGGTCCTGAATTTGGCAAACCTTTGAAGGCACAGGAGATGTGTGAGCTCCACTGAGTGTGTGGATGACTCTGATTTCCTTGTCATCTTGCCCATCGTTACTTTTGTGAAAAGACACGTCAGAATATTTAACTGTCTGCTCCTGTGCTGGCAATTTACCAAATGCCTGAAAAGAGAAGAGAAACAAAATTTTTTTTAATCTGAGGAGGTTAATTGTTCACGAGTCGGCCTGTTCTTTTTGGTCACAGTCATTTGATTGCTTACATTGGGGATGTTACAGATTGGTTGTTAAGGAATTGGAATTTCCTTTCAGTTCAGGACCCCTTTGTGAAGGTTCCTTCATCAGATGAAAAATCAAATTGTCAGCAAAAGTACAAAGATGGCATCGCAGTCATAAAACCTCTGGTTTGCTCAACGGTGTAGCCCAGTCCCGTCATCCACCATGCAGTTTTGTCTCTGTGTGCAGTGGCTATGTGTGGAGAGATCTTCCGGTATACTGGAAAGGATTGGGAAAGCTGTTTGCTCTGCTAATTTTTTGGTGTAAATGAGTTCCCCTTCTCTTGAAACGTTAGCCTTGTGTTAGCAAAACATAAAATAGAAGGGAACTCATTACACACTGTTCTAATGGTAAGGCAGAACTAATAAGAGAATGTGTTTAAAATTAATTGTGGGACTGTAAAAATGAGTGGGTGTGTGAATGGGCATGGGGGGAGGTGAGGGAGAGCTTCGAGATAGTCTTGTTTTCCCAGGAGCCAGCCTGGATCATTTGTTGGCAGTACATATTGGCTGAAGTCAGTTTTCATTTCAAGGTAAATTGGAAAGGGAAATTAAACCTTATTGTTCCGCTCTTAAGAGAGGAGAAGGGGGTGGAGGCGGCCGCCAGGGTGGATGCTGTTTGAGTGGTTCTAGGAGTAACAAGATTAGTGCTGTATTTTAACAGAAGGTGACATCATGGGCCCCTTTGGACTAGAGTAACCCTGTGCTGGAGGCTTCATGATCCCCTTGTCGAAGTGGGCGATGTCGCTGCACATGTAAACGGCCACATTGGGGGAAATCAGGGGCTTAGGCTTTAATGAATCTTTACAAAGGAGCGGAAAACATCCCGAGCCAACCCGTGCAGCTGTGGGGTGCTTGGGCAGAGGTACAAACCGGATAGCATGTCGAGAGAGGAAATGATTGGAACCGTTGGCTTGGGTTCCGGAGAACAGATTAGGTAAGGGAAGGTCGCAACCGGGCAACCCACTCAGGTGCTCCCGGCGCTCTCCAGCTCTATGATTTACCCCCTGGGTAGCCGACTGGTTAGCAAGACAAAGAGAGACTTCAGAGCATGGGTGTTTATGGGGCTTGGTGGTCTCTAAACCGCCAGGAGGGGGTGCTGTCAGGCTCACTTGCAGAGGCGTGTTGTGTGGCCACAAGACAGCTGCTTTCCCCTGCGGTGCTCCTGCAGAAAGGTCTGACAACCCAACTTGCCTGTTCCGGCTGCCTGAGGTGAACGCTGCATAGACCCAAACATGCTTTGGCTGGAGGTGGCCTGGTTAAGGGTCCAGGCTGTGGTCTGCGAAGGGAGGCAAATCCCCCGGGGCTTTTAGCTTGGCACTGGGCTAAGACGGGGATTTTTTTGCTTCCTCTTAAGTTTTACACAAAAACAACAAAAAAAGGTGGCTGGGTTTTCCTGAGGGGAGGTCAATGAAAATTTTTCGTGATAAAGAGTGATAAGAATAGAAGCATGCTAACCATGATTGTTCCCCTGTCCTCTGTCCCCCATCAGATGTTTTCTTCCAATGGGCTTTTGGTGTAGGATGTTGGGAAACCAAGAGCAGGAGGTAAGCGTGTGGTCTTCAGGAAACAGGTGGGTAAAAGTTTGACGGGATTTGGGGAAAAACGCCAATCATTGCTCCATGGTATTTTAATGACAGTAATACCTTGGGGGTTCCGATGAGCTCAGAATAAAGGCAGGAGAAGGAAATCTATAGTAAAGCCATTCCTGGGAAATAAGGGTCCATTTTGACTAACTTTTCCATTCGTTGGGATGCAGCTGATGTCTGATTCACGAGGGCAAGGGTTTTTGTCTCTCGTTCGTGTTCTACCCCCAGTGCCTCAGAGCAGTGTCTGACACACAGTGGGCGGTCCGTAAATACTTGTTGGATTGAAGGGCTGCATGAGTGAAGGTCGGTGCCGACCGGAAAGAGTCTGGCAGCCTGTGATGTCAGAGCTTCCTCACCTTGTGGCTGAGCTGAAGGAGCCTTTCTTACCTCCAGGAGGTGATCACTGTGCGTGTGCAGGACCCCCGCGTGCAGAATGAGGGCTCCTGGAATTCTTATGTGGATTATAAGATATTTCTCCACGTAAGTGCATCAGACTTTATATTGGGGTCAACCCCCGCCGGGGCTCAGGGCTAGTGCGGAGGCGGAAACTGTTTGTGGATGTGACAGTCCTGAGACTGAAGAGGAGGCAGGAGAGGACTGAGCTTGGGGCCTGCGGGACCGCAGCGGGAACTGCCTGCCGGCCCGGGCTCTAGCTGGAGCCTCGGCTCGGCACTGTGGCCTGGTGGCTTGGATCCTCTGTGAGCGTGATGAGGGGGGAGTGAACCTGGTCTTTTTCTACTTGGGTTTTTTGTTTTTTTTTTTTTCTTTTTCACGTAATTCCTCCTGTAGACCAACAGCAAGGCCTTTACTGCCAAGACGTCCTGTGTGCGTCGCCGCTACCGTGAGTTTGTGTGGCTGAGGAAGCAGCTACAGAGAAATGCTGGTTTGGTGTGAGTTTGCTTCTGCTTCTTTCTTGGGTCTGAGACTGGCTTTTTAGGCACGGACATGAGAACCAGAGTTTACAATAAAGAAAACGTGGCAACATGTCAGGCACTTAGGAGAGAAATGTGTTCTTAAATTATGTTTTCAAGTCAGTGGAAAAAATAAAAACAGAGCTGTAGTATTTTGACTTAACAAAGTCATACAAATATCAAAAATATTTTTCATTTTTTATATGCATATTCATCTAGGGCTACACAAATGTACTGCTAGCATTTTATATGTGCGTATCACTCGTGATCAGAAACTTGTTAGCACCTGGACCTTTGTGACCCGTGGTATTCCTGTCTGTTTGACATGTAATACAACATGTTAATTTTTTTTCTTTTTCATGCAGAGACTTTTTCCCAGAGACATAACAGACTGAAAGCCTTAGGAAAAGCAGTATTGTTCACTCCTCAGTTACACCACTCCAAATAAGTCCTAAACTGGAGACAATGTAGAACAGTGATTCCGTTGCAGACAGTCACTGAATGCTCTGGGAACAGGGGGCCTGTGGGTGACCTAGACAGTTAGTTAACATGTAGGACTGATGAGGCCGCCGTCAAGGGTCAGGCCCTCACAGCCAGTTGGAACTTCTGACAGATCCTGCATTCTCTTGCCTGGCCTATTTTTGTTTGTTTGTTTGTTTTGTTTTGCTTTTTTAGAGAGTGTGAGCTGGAGGGGAGGGGCGGGGGGTGGGGAGAGAGAGAGAATTCCAAGCAGGCCTCATGCTCAACTCAGAGCTGAATGTGGGGCTTGATCTCACAACCCTGAGACCATGACCCCAGCTGAGATAAGAGTTGGATGCTTAATGGACTGAGCCACCCAGGCACCCTGGCCTGTTTGGTTTTTTTTTGGTAAGAGAGAGAGAGAGAGGCAGCGTGAACAGTTGGGGAGAGACAGAAGGAGATGGGGGGAGAGAGAATCTTAAGCAGGCTCCACACTCAGTGCAGAGCCTGAGCCAGGGCTCAATCTCAGGACCCTGAGATCATGACCTGAGCTGAAATCAAGAGTCAGACACTTAACCAACTGAGCCACCCGGGCGCCCCTGGCCTGTTGTTTTTTTAAAAAAAATATGTTCATAATAGAAGCTAGGAAGATTGAAAGAGTTTGTGGATGCCTTGCTGCAACTCAGCTACTTTTAGAAAATTCAAAGCATTGTGAGGGGTGCCTGGGTGGTTCAGTGGGTTAAGCATCCGACTCTTGATTTCCATTCAGGTCATGCTCTCAGGGTCATGAGATTGAGCCCCGGGTTGGCTCAGTGTGGACTCCGCTTGAGATTCTCTCTCCCTCTCCCTAGGCCTCCCCCGCCCCTGCCCCCGCTCATGTTCCCTCTAAATAAATAAATAAATAAATAAATAAATAAATAAATAAAATCTTTAAAAAAAAATTCTAAGCATGTGGCCTTCTTGGATTGGAGGAGCTAGTCTTGATTTATACACAGGGACTCAGCATGCTTCATGCCTCCATGTCCAAGTTTCTCCATTTTTAAAATAAGAGCTGATGGCGGGAGTGGGTTTTGTAAACAGTGTAGTTTAGCAGCAGTCGAGTTTTGAAGGCACAGACATGGTTCAGATACCAGCTCTGCTGGTTACTAACTGTGTGACACTGCCAAATTTACTTAACTTCTCTGATTCTATCTCCTTACTCCTCAAATGGGGACATCAATAGGTTTTTCATAGGGTTTTTGGGAGGAGTAAATGAAATAAGGTTTGTAAAACATTTAGCATGGTGGCTGACATGGGGCCTGCAGTCAGTATTAGCCCTGCCCCCCCCCCACCTTATTAAAAGCTATTTGTTTTGATTTGTGCCTCTTTTTAGGGGATTTCCTTGATCAGGGGGTGGAATGACTGTCTTTAATGTCGCACTTATCTTGGGTGTTACATTATGTGACCCCATAGGCCTGTACCTGAACTTCCTGGGAAGTCAACCTTCTTTGGCAGCTCAGATGAGTTCATTGAGAAGCGGCGACAGGGTCTGCAGCACTTCCTGGAAAAGTGAGTAGATGGGGTGGGCTAGCACCTGCCTCCTGGGTGCGGGCGGGGAGGGGGAAGGTGCTGGGCAGGATGGCCCCTTGGAACAGACAGGCACCCGCATGCCTTCAGTGCCCGCTCAAGCCAGAAGCCCTTTGTGGGGGGGGGGGGGGCTGGGGAGAGCAGCTGCTCAGGGTGAGTCTGTGCTGTACCCCTGTGTTTGCCCCAGGGTCCTGCAGAGTGTGGTCCTCCTCTCAGACAGCCAGTTACACCTCTTCCTGCAAAGCCAGCTCTCGGTGCCTGAGATAGAAGCCTGTGTCCAGGGCCGAAGCACCATGACCGTTTCTGATGCCATTCTCCACTACGCTATGTCAAACTGTGGCTGGGTCCAGGAAGAAAGGCAGGGCTCCTCTCACCTGGCTAAAGGAGACCAGCCGAAGAGGTAACTGGAGCTCCCTCTTTTTTTTTTGAGGCACTGAGGGCTAGGATTACTGTCACCTGGGCCAGTGAGGTGTCCGCTTAACAGAGGAAGTACCGTCACAGCGTTGTAGGCTCTCAGAAGAGGCCTCGTCCTCCCTGTGCATGGTTCTCTCCTCTCATGCGCCGGGGCCTGAGCATCTGGGTTAGCCCGAACCTGGGTAGCCGGCTCTCCCGCTGAAACCTGGGGAAAAGAAGTCTCGCTTGTTCTTTATTTCTCTCCCCTCTCTATTTTAAAGTAACAACTTTATTGAGATATAATTTACATACCATAAAATTCACCCTTGAAATGTACAATTCAATAGTTTTTAACTTAGAACCCCAATTTTTATCACCCCCAAAGAAACCTCAGCAGTGACACCCCATTTTCCCCAATTCCTAACCCCCGGTGATCACCGATCTACTTTCTGCGTCTATGGATTTGCCTCTTCTGGACATTTCACACAAGTGGAGTCATATGATGTGTGGTTGTTTGTGATGAGCTTCTTTCCCTCAGCATGTTTTCAAGGTTCATCCATACTGTAGTGCCTATCAGCACTTCCTTCCTTTTTGTGGCCAAATGATAGTCCATCTGTATGGCCATACCGCCTTTTATTGGTTTGTTCACTGGGCTTATCCACTGATTTTTATCTATCTGTTCATGCCCTTTTTGTTCCTTTCCCATTCTTTTCCAGTTGCTGCTTTCTTCCAAGATCGGGCAGAAGGAGCTCTCCCTCACCACCTCCCAGGGAAGAAAAGGACCATTTCGAGGTGTGGGCTCCTGTTGTTGACTGTGAAGCTCCTTCCTTGGAAAGCCCCCCTCTACCACCCTCCCCCTCACCATCATGCTGTGATTTTGCAAGACCTGAGGAGGAAACCTCTGCTCCTCAGCCTGTGAAGAGGGCTGTGGGAGGGGACCGTGCTGTGCCTTTGGACCCTGGGCAGTTAGAAAGGGTTTTAGAAAAATGAGCTCTGGTCCGAGCGGTGGGTTCTGCTCTGAGGCAGAGAAGATTCCGGCAAGGAGCCTTGCTGGGGTGGGAGGGGGCGCAGGGTAGGTGTTGGGGAGGCTGGGCCACTTAGTGTCTTATGGTCACCTCTGCTCAGGTTGGTGGCACAGAGGTTGGTCACAACTCCTCAAGTTTCCTCCATAGGATTAAACACTGGACAGTTGTAAGTTAGGCATAAGGCCCGTGGGCTGTTGGCTTTGCACAGAAATATGGGGTATATTTACTCTCCTGGGAGCTGAGTTTCTTTAGATGTTTGTTAATGGGCCCGGGAGCATTGCCTCAGGTTGACTGGTTTGGGGGGCCCTGCAAGTGACCACTTTGGAGCTGTCCTATTGAATGCTGGCCCAACAGAAATGCTTGTGTAGTTGTATTCCCACTGGCTGGGTTTTGCTGCAGCCCTTGGAGCACTTTGTTTCTGAGAGGCTGGCCTCTTGCCTCCCTCCTTTCGAGGCCAGGGTGGTGAATGTTCTCCCAACCTCCTTGCTTTTCCTTCCCGAATACCACGGACGGCTGCGGGTTCCGCCCCTCCCCAGCCCTCAGCCTGGTGTGAGGAGCCCGAGGCCCAGGACGTGGTTCACGGCGGTCCCTGGAAGAGACCCGAGACCCGGTGGAAGCCAGAGGAAAGGCAACACCCCCGGGGCGGGGGGGGGGGGGGGGCTTTGTTTTAGAAAAGGCTGTCGGGGGCTGTCACCGTCTCCTCTGGCTATAAAGCCCAGACCTGACGGTCTTTTCTGCAGGGTTGGCCTGGGTTCCTTCCTTTCTTTTTTGAATCCTGCTCTTCTCCCTTAGTAACAGCCCCCTGCCCCCAGGGCTTCAGCTCCCACAGCGTCGCTCTGCTGTGTGGCAGGGAGGCCGTCTGTTCAGTCCAATGGGGCGCAAGGGCTTTGTGCCTGGAGAGAGGGCTCTGGGGATGGAGATGAGCAACGACCCGCCTTCAGACAATGAGGCATTCTGCCCTCCCGCTGCCCTAATTCCTCTCCACCGAGAGCCCCAGCCAGCGGCCGCTCTGCGTGCTCTCCGCGCCTCTGCACTCCGACGGCGGGTGGCTCTCCCCCTCTCGCGCCCCCCCCGCCCCGGCTGTGGGCTCTTTCCCTCCCCGCCTCTTGGTGGGCCTGTCCTGGCCTTGCGATCAGAGTCGAGGGGCTTTGGCCTGAAATAAAATCCAAGTATTTAAGGCTCTTATTGCCATTTGTGCCTAACAAGCTGTAGCCGAGGAGGGGGTGCGAGCGCTGGCGGGAGTTGCTTTCATAAATCACGAATTTACCAGCGTGGGGGGCAGGGCCGGGCGCGGCTCTCCCGCGTGGGGCGAGCGGCCTGGGGTCGGAGGAGGGGCCGCCGTCCGCGGCGCCCGCGGCAGGCCCTCCGCACCGTCGCGGGCACGAGCCTCGTTAGGTGTAATTTACCTGCTGCCGCTTGCGGCCTCGCAGCCTGTCTGAGGTCCCAGGTGCTGGGAGGCAAAGTTTGTCAACAGGCAGATGCGGAGCCCTGGCGGGGGCTCCTCCCTCTTCCCTGCCCGCCTCCCCTGGGCCTCTCCTTTAGACGATGCAGCCGAGCAAGGCGAGGAGAGAAAACCTACAGAGGCAAATCCAAAATGTCAAAAGAAGTTCATTTAAAAGGGGGAAAAAAACCACAAAAAAACTCCATCCACAACGCTCACAAAAACCCGACAGATGCTGAGCTAATGGCATCCGCTCTGCCGATTGGTGGGGATGACTCATGAATATTAATGAGCCCAATGCTCCAAATGGTGCAGCTGTGAACCCAGCTGTGCCTGAAGCTCTCTGATCTCGAAACTTCCAGACAGGAGCCGGAGGTGGTCTGTGTCAATTCCCTACTCAGCCAAAAAACAGCAAGCCGGGTTGGCCTTCTTCTGTTCGCTCCTTTTCTTCCTGGAGTTGGGGCTCAGCAGCTAGTTCTGCCAGCAGGGTAGGCTGCTGGGACAGCAGGAGCCATTCAAAGACACGGATGCGATTTTTCTGACTCCTGGCTTTTTTAATGATCCATTACCAGCAGTGCATACAATAGCAGCTCAGTTACTCCAAGGCCAGGCACCACCCCCTCACTGTCTTGTGCACAGTTGAGAGTGTGCGCCATGGGAGGAGATGTCCTAAGAAGGGAAGAGTTTTCCTAACACGGGCCTGGTTTCCAGGGAAGACAGCAAAGCCGAATTCTCCTCCCCATCCAGGCAGTGCCATTGGCCGCTCACGTTTTGCTCTGTCCCTGTGTGTGCTAAGGGCTGGCCACCATGGCCGACCACCTCTGTAGAGGGAGAGTGGCTGGCTGAGCTGCACTCAGCTTTTGTAGAACAAAAGTATTTTGTGTTAGGATTTAGGTTCCAGCTGGGTTCTGTGCCTGATCGAGTCACCACCTGACCGCTACTTCAGGTGGCTACTTGTGGCCCAAGTCTGGTTGTCTCTTCTTACCCAGGATAAGTGATCCCCTGCTCATGGGTTTCATGTTGTTTGGTGGAAGGGTGCATGTTACACGTAGGGGGAGGTAGGTCTTGTTTGAAGATAAGTCTCCTTTGTTTGCTTCACTTTACTTGACCTCCGTGGCCAGTGAGGAGTGCAAGTCCAGTACTACACCCATTTTTTAGCTGAGGAAACTAAGCTGAGCTGAGCATGGTTTTTAAAAAGCATGTTTTGATTCATTTAAAATGTATGTATTTGTTTATTTTTCAAGTAAACTCTATCCCTGACATGGAACTCGAACTCACAACCCCAAGATCAAGAGTCACGTGCTCTACCGACTGAGCCAGCCAGGCGCCCCTACAAAGCATATTTTTAGATGGTGGGAGAATATATTCATGTGAGTTACCTCCCCAGCTCTGTAAGATGAGGTGTTTGTTTGTTTCCTCCCCCCATTTTTTTTTTTAAACTAAAATAAACCCACTACTACTCAAGGGAAAAGAAAAACAATTCCCCTCTTGTAGCTTTTCAGAGTAGTTCTCAGAAATCCGAGCTCCTCTGCAGTCCTGTTTTCGGACTACTCCTTATATGCACACCACCACGTCTTAGACACCTCTCCGGCAGCTGAGTTTGGGAGGCGATCATGACTCTTTCACAGTCTGATCGGACTTTAAGTTAGGTCCATTTTTGTGAATTTGTTTCTATGCCTCAGCTCTTGCTGGATATTCTTCCCACCGGAGGTGTGGGGAAGACAGTGGGCCAGGAGGACGTGAAGTGGGGTTGAAGGTAGAGATGGAAACAGACCAGCGCCTGGCTTGCCTCCCGGAGGCCACAGGACCATCCAGTCAGGGACTAGAGCAGCATCTGCTGATTAATGGGGAGGCTGCCAGCTGAGACGCAGCTAAAGCCCAGCAGATAAGCAGCGAGGTGCAGGATGGTGACTTCCTCAGGCCCGCCTGGGCACGGATCCTAAGCCAAGCCTCCTGGGCAGCCCCCTGCCAGCCGGGACTCAGCTCTGTAGAGGGCATGTCACCTGGCTCAAGTAACCTTTCTCTGAATTGTGGAGAAGCATCCCCCTTCCCATACTCCTTACCACTATCCCTTCCTTCCTGAGGGTTTCCTCAGCCCACTTTGGGAGCCTCCCAATTCACCTTTTCTCATTTACTCCCCGCTCTACAGAACTCTTGCAGGAACTGCTGTAAAGACCAAATGTGCATTTGACTTACCAACAGGTCAGCAGGGGCCAGTCCTAGCATGTTATTAGAGAAATAACTTCTTGGCAAGAACCAGTTCTGCCTTAGAAATGGCTAGATTTGGAGTTGAAAGCTGGAACCTCAAATCTCAAGATATAATAAAAAACATGGACAGTTTATGCTCAAAAGGGTAACAGCCATGCTTTTTAGGAGACAGACTGCTCCTGAGTAAATGAGCAAAGTGAATAATTTTATTTCCCGTCCATTCAGGGGAGGGCTGGCCCACTTCCACCAGCAAAGGAGGCAAAGGAGACTTACTCAGCAGTGAAAGGGGCAAGAATAATACGTAGGGAGAGATGGGAAAGCTAGAGTGTGAGAATTCAGAGACTGCCTGAAAGTCTTTAAGGGTCCCCCCCCCCCGCCCAATTGAAGGGGAGGAACATGAGATGCTTCTGTAATCTTTGGATTATGGGAAGCCCCCAGCCACAATTTCTTATCTGTGGCTGTACGTCCCTTCCTCCATTCTTCAGCCTAGCACCTCTTCCTTCTACCATCCATTTCGAAGGGGCCAGCTAGTTTAGATCTTTCCATAAGTGCTCTAGCCCTGGGTCTGTACTTCCCCTGGTGGCTACGTTGGTGTGGGAAGCCAAGGCCCACCAGCAGCTTGACCCAAGTCCCTTGAGCAGAAGGCCCAGAATAGGGAGAGCCCGAGGCGGTTTGTTGGAGGCAATGCAACCTGCCTGCTATACGCTATGAGACTTAGATATATTCTACCAATTAGGGCACATCTGTTCGAAGCGCTGAAAGGTGGGCACTGTCTCTTTAAGAGCCATCCCACTCCTCTCCTTGAGTGATGAGGCCTGGGAGCACAAGGGAGTCGGATGCTGATTAAACAGTCCTACTGCCCAGCTCTGTTAGAAAATTACTGTAATTATGATCTAGTCCCAGCAGAGGGATGAGTTCCAATCCTGCTAATAACCCTTCCAGGTGCCTCGGATTCGGGGCCCATGGGAGGCAGCGTCGTCAGGGCTCTGGCTGGCACCAGGGCCGGCAATGGCCTTGCTGTCTGGCCCGTGCAGGCAAAACCAACAAAGGTAATGGGCCCCTTGTCCTATCTTGGCCTCCTGAGAAGGCAGTGGGTTTTGGCTGGCTTTTACTTTTTTGGTTCTTGATAGAGCTCCTAGGAGTTACTTTGCCTAGGAAAACTTCCCCTTCAAAACTAACGTGGAGGAGCGGGAAGGATGGTGGGCCATAGCTGCCGGGAGGTGACATCTGTCCTGCCTGACGGCTGCAGTCAGCCCCACACCAGCCTGACCCAGTGCCTGCCAGGCACGGGGCACCAGAGCCCCCCATCGGGGGCAGCTGCTGCCCTCTCCGTGGGCCGACGACCCTGGTCTCCTGCTCTGAAGCAGAACACGGCATTTCACTCAGTCCTGATCAAGAGTTTCAGGGCTCCCCTTTTAGATTTCTGCTACAGAAAAGGGAAACAAGGATCGCAACCACAGAGCTCTAGACGTGAGGGACTCGCTGGCCTGCAGCTCTCTAAACCGGCACTTCTGGGCTTATTCATTTGAAAACATCTTTTTTTGTAGCGCAAATCTGCAGCTATTCAGGCCCACGATTCTCTAAGGTGCTTGTGGAGCGTGGCAGTTGGTTTGCCGGGTGTTAAACCCTGAGGAATCCATGGCCTTTCTACTCTGGGTCTTCCCAACCTAGCAGTATGCTCCTCTCTAGTGCTATAATCCAGTGGCTAAAGCACAGACTTCTAGAAGGTAGGGCAGTTTCTCCGTGCTTGGCCCTAAGCAAACAAATGACCCGAGACATTGGTGTTCAACCAGGGGTGATTTTGTTCCCGGGGGACACTTGGCAATGCCTGGAGACAGCTTTGGTGGTCAGCACGGGGTGGGGGGGAGGGAGGGTGGGGGGAGTACTACCAGCATCTAGTAGGTAGAGAACAGGGGTGTTGCTGAACATCCCACAATGTCCCCAACAACATAAAGTTATCTGGCCCCAAATGTCAGGCCCCAGGAGTGCCAGGTTGAGAGAGCTTACACTAACAGGTGAAGTAATAAGCTCCAATTCTGCACCCCCCCTCCCCCCCCTCTCCCCCGCCGCCACCTTCCCCTGCACTGCCTTCGAGATGTCAGAAGAAATGATCTAAAATCTCCAGATGCCGGGCGCTTGCCCCGAGGTGGGCTGTGCCAATGGCAGGCCGAGCAGGCGCAAAGTCAGCCCTGCATCCCGGCCCCGTGGCAGGCGTCCGGTATGTGTGGGTGGGGTGCAGATGCCGCCTGGGGGATTCAAGGCAGAGCAATGCCGGGGCGGCTGACCGTGGGTAAAGGGGAGTGTTTGTAGCCTGTTTTCTGTTCCCTGATCTGATGAGGGGGAATAAAAGAGGACCAGCTGCTCACCATCAGGTTGAGAGCGTCTGCAGTAGACCCAGATGCCTGCCCTCTTTGAGGACCAGCACTAGAAGCCTCTTGGAACTCACTCCCGTCACAGGAGGCAAGAAGTGGCATACTGTTGCCTCGTGCTCCAAACATGCTTCCCTCCGTGGCACCCTGCCAGGTGGAGGGGTGGCGGGCTGTGATGGGGCCCCACGAGGGAACTGAACACACATAGCTACTGACAGCCGGCCAGCCCCACCAGGCGCTTGATGCCAAAGATACCGGGCCTCTCAGGACAGCCTGGGCATCAGGAAAAGAAAGCCTCATTGGCAGGGTTTGCCTAGGAACCAGGCGGGCAGGGGAGGACTTCATTAGAAGGCATGTTGCCCAGCGTCGTACCAGGAGAGGCCCGTCATCTATCTACCCCCGCTCCCCGTGTGACTGGACAACCCATTTTGCCTGATTTTTAGGGTGACCTCTGATCCTGGTTTACACCTGTGATCTTGGCATCAATTAGCAATAACTCCCCCTTTCAGTCTCAAAGTGTCTCTGGAAAGTAAATTATACGGTCGCCCTACTGATTCTACTTGTTTCCTCTAATACGATAGTTTTTTTTTGCGGGGGGAGGCGTTACATTTATAAAAGATTTTTGTACAAAATGGGCTGCATCTTAAAATGTATCATTAATTGAATCCTAAAGAGTTGCAAAAGAATAGTCATCGATTCATTCTAATAACAACAAAAAACCCCCCAGAAAACAGCCATGTTTTCTGAACAGTTAGTTTTTGATAGGGAAATAGGGAGAACAATTTGAATCCTGTGAAGAAGAAAAATCTCTTTTTGGTTGCGAGTTTGAAACTCCCTACCCAATCTCTAAATTCTACAGGGAAAGGCAATAGCTGGGCAGGGGGGAAGGGGGAGGAGCAAGGGACTATGGTAATCCACAAACTAGTAAATGAGTCTGAGTCACTGGGCTGTGTAGCAGGGATAATCCTCTGTGTAGACGGCTCCTTTTTCTAAAGTCAGCTCCACAGATTTCGCTGGTGCTCTGGGAATTAGCAAATCAATGCCACGTAAGATTTACCCTTCCGAGCCACTCTTGGCTGGGGAGAACCTGTGGGGAAGGCTGCTCTGGGGCCAAAGATGAAAGCACCCCTGTCCTTGGCATCTGAGAGTTTTGTTCTTAAAATGAAAAAAAAAAAAAAGAAAACCAAAACCAAAAACCAACCACAAAAAATCCTACTTTGGTTTTTTTTCTTTCTTGCTTCTCTCAACTCCACCTTTCTCCAACGGGTTTTTAAAGGCAGGGGTGAGGGGCGCCTGGGTGGCTCAGTCGTTAAGTGTCTGCCTTCGACTCAGGTCATGATCCCAGGGTTCTGGGATCGAGCCCCGCATCGGGCTCCCTGCTCCGCGGGAAGCCTGCTTCTCCCTCTCCCTCTCCCACTCCCCCTGCTTGTGTTCCCTCTCTCGCAGTGTCTTTCTCTCTGTGTCAAATAAATAAAATCTTAAAAAAAAAAAAAAAAGGCAGGGGTGAATCTCCCTCGCCCCACTATCATGGCATTGTCTGGCTCTCTGCTTTACTGTGACCCACGTGCTGGGCATGGAGTGTAGAATTTGAAAATGTGTCATCGGAGGTGTCCAACGGCGGCACAACTCGAGTGGTTCAGTAAGCAAAGCAGCAGACCGAGAATTTCCAGAGTCCTTCATTGCATTCGCTCTTCCCCGGCAGATTTTGTGTGATTTTTTTTTTTCCTCCAATTCACCCCCTTTCAGATCCTCAGCTTTGCCACTCGCAAAGACCCGATGACATGTGAGGTGGTGCAACTGGGCAAACTGAAGGGCTAAAAAAAGAAGGGAATGATAACTTGAAATCTAGGCAGTTCCTTATGTGCTATGTTTAGATCAAGTATCTCTTTCGAACGGGAGGGCGGGCATCTCGTCGGTTCCACCCTTGGAACTTTAAATGGAATCAAACTGTCTGGGTTTCAGGAAGGAGACGCAGTAGGAATTCCCTTCTTTTTCCCGTTTTTATTCGCCAGAGGAAGAAGTGCAGTTGGTTTTGAATTAAATACAGATTTCTAAGAGATAATAACAGTATGAGGAAATTTAATATTGAGATGGTTGCAAAACAATGTCTATGCTATTTTGCTATACAGATGACAGAGAAAACATAGTGAAATGGAGCTGAAAGACTGCTTTCAGAGTATTTAGTATTCTCAGATACCAGCTCGGACAATGCAGGCCCAACCGTACGGGGCCCTAGGTCAGATTATGCAGTGGATGTCAGCGAGTTCTTGGTAAATTATTATTTATTTATCTGTAAAAGGAAGATATACAATGGCTGTTTTTTTTTTTTTTTAAGATTTTACTTTTTTAAGTCATCTCTATACCTAATGTGGGGCTCAAACCCATAACCCCAAGATCAAGAGTCACATGCTCCACCAACTGAACCAGCCAGGTGCCCTTATACATTTGGGGCTCCTGCTTCTTCTTCTAAGATTTTGTTTCTTTATTTTATTTTATTATTTTATTTTTTAAAAAGATTTTATTTATTTATTTGAGAGAGAGAGAGAATGAGTTAGAGCATGAGAGGGGGGAGGGTCAGAGGGAGAAGCAGACTCCCCGCTGAGCAGGGAGCCCGATGCGGGACTCGATCCCGGGACTCCAGGATCATGACCTGAGCCGAAGGCAGTCGCTTAACCAACTGAGCCACCCAGGCGCCCTGTTTCTTTATTTTAGAGAGAGAGCATGAGCCGGGGGGAAGGGGCGGGGAGCACAGGTGGAGGGGCAGAGGGAGAGGGAGAAGAGTGGGGGAAAAAATCTCAAGCAGACTCTCTGCTGAGCAGAGAGCTCATGACCCTGAGATCACGACCCGAGCCGAAATCGTGTCGGACCTTTAATTGACTGAGCCAGCCAGGTGCCCCTATACATTTGCATCTTAAATTTAGGATCTTACCTTTCTTATTTTCCTTCCTTTACATAAAATCAGGGAAGGAAAAAAAGCCTCCCTCTCCTATTTCACATGCCAGAGCAATTAGTGGCTATTAAGAAGCCATCCTACATACCATGTGGTTAGTTACTTGGTCTAATGCCCCGGTTATCTTAGTCACAGGCGCTAAAGTGGGGATTTGGTTAGTGGGGTCAAACAGAGAAGTGGTAACCTGATTAGCCAGTTGCTTTCTGAGCTGTTGGTTAAAATAGTGGCTGTTGAACTGAATGGGGAGCAGTTTTGCTGGGTGAGGTTTCGCTTCAGGCCTTAGGAACCCAGTGCTTCCCAAAGCTCTCCTGTGGAACGTTCTCCTCAGAGAATGCCCTACAGCCTGGAGATAGTCTTATCAACCCCTCAGATTTGCTCTTATCTTTTTCTGCCTGAAACAAGGTCAAAGATCGCCCCATGGCGATGGACCGAATTCCGGATTAGTCCATTTTATATCTTTTAGTGTCAATCTGATTTCTTTTCCTGCTGGGCTTACCAGCTGCCAGGGTCAGAGGTCGGAGTGGTGGCTAGCTTGCAGTCACCGGAGACCTCCACAGAATGGTGAGTGGTATGGGTATACACAAGCCTAGAGGTATAGAAGGGACTATTGCACTAAGGGGATTTTGTTTTAAATCCTGTTTTAAATGCTGGAAGCCAATGACCATGATACTGAGAGATCCCTGAACTGTGCAGAGAGTGAAGTTACCTTGACCTTGCTCCTTTTTCATCCCCCTTCTGACCCTGTCCTGGATACCGTCTCTTCCTCTTCTGGTGTCCCCTCTTCCGGTGTCTCTCAGTCCCAGAGCAATGGCACAATGCCTTTCTCCTCTCTTAGCCACCAGCCTTCCAGCCTTGGGTCCCTGGGGGTTCTTTAAGGGAGGGACCACTCGGGGGGGGGGAGGGTTCTGTTTGCTTCCTCTGTTAACCACTTAAAACAATGCCCTTGTGCTTACCTGTAGGTTGGGATTGGTGCAAAGGCTCCTAAAAGGGGAGGCAATTGGTTGTTTTTGGTTCATCTGCTCATCTGCTGCCACCTAGTGGTTCAGTCTCCTTTAGCACCCTGTGTAAAGTGGAGGGCACGTTACCAACAGTTCTATATTGCCTTTTATCTCATTTTTTTCCCTCCCCAACCTCACTTGTCCCCTTTTCTTACCTCCTTATCCATCACATACACAAAAAGCTTCCTTTTTTTTTTATGCTCCTGGGTCAGACAATCTGGAAATGAATGGCTGGCATAAAAATCTTTTAAGAAACTTGGAATGCACTGAAGCATCCCCGTTTGCTCTCCAGTTTCTCTCTTTTGGTGATGTGAAATGGGTGTCTTACTGCAGGGCTAGAAGACGGCTGTTACAGAGCTGAGGAAGGCTACTGCCGACCCAGGGCTGCTCTGAATAGGCAGTTCCAGAGAGAAAATTTCTATAGCTGCGCAGTTGCCCATTTTTCAAAATTTCTGCATAGCGACTGGCCATAATAATAGCGAACCCTTATTGAGCAGTCACTATGCGGCAGGCATTGTCCCAAGTATGTTACACGTGTTGACTCTTTAATCTTCCTAATGACCCAGTGAAATGGACTACACCCTTTCTAAGGTGAGGAAGATGAGGCGTGTGTATGTCAAGTAACTTGCTCCCCTAGTAAATGGGGAACTGGGATTTGTTCTCAGGCTGTCTGTCTGCTTCCAGAATTTATGTTCTTAACCACTATGTTTGCTGCCTCTTTAAGACACAGATAACGTGAGACCACAGGAAGAGGAACAGGGCTGTGTACACATAAGCCCTCCCCAAAGCACTTCCTTGGCCTTTGCCTGGGACTGATGATGCAAGACACATTGTGGTTGTGAGCTAAGGGCCAGGAAGGAACTCTCCAATGTGCTGACTCCAAGGACTTGCTTCTAGCCCTGTCTCGTTTCAGAGATTCAGCACATAAGGAAAACCCACCAAGAAGGCAGCCAAAGGAAGTCTGAGAAGCCAAACAGAAAGCAGGCAGGCTCGGATTCCAGAGATGATTCTGCCCTGGAAGATAATCGCAAGTCCCCCCCTCTGTCCGGGTTCTTGTTTTCTCTCTGGCTCTCCTTTTTTACTTTGTCTGGAGGTGGCAGGAATGCCCAGAACCGGCCTTTTTGAGATCACTGCAAAAAGAAATTTGACACCATCACACACTGCCAGGAACCAAATATGAAGTTTATTTATGCTTTTCCCATCAGATGAAACAACCAGCAACTTCCTCCTCCAAAGGTTTCCTTCTCTCTCACCTTCTCTGTGACAAGCCTGTGGAGAAGGCAGAAGTGGATGTGTGGACATGTTTACAGGCGGGATGAAAAGAAAGTAAAGGTGGGATGAGCTATGACAAGGCAGGTGTAGTAACAGATCTGCTGAGTGTGCCTTTTCCCACTTGTCTCGCTGGCGGTGTTCAGTTACTACAAGGTGTCAGAGGCTTGGGTCTCTTCAGTAAAGAGAAGAATCCATGCTGTTGGTGGGGTGGCTGGGGTAGGGGATAGGAACTCCTGACGATCGGTTTCTTCATAAAGGCAGGCCAGAGACAAGGATATGTGTCCTAAAGGAGGAAAAATATATAAATTTGCTTTTATGATTCAAAACAAAGATGTTATAGAAGGGCACAAAGTAAAGAGCATCTCCCTCCTACTCTCCCAGTCATGCACTTTGTCCTCGGAGGCAGTCAGTGCCATTGTCTTTGTTCTCCCAGAGATATCTTCTACACACAGAAACAACTGGAGATTCCCTCCCCCCCAAACTGCCACGTTGTTTTCAGTAAGCCTCTACACCCAACATGGGGCTTGAACTCATGACCCTGAGATCAAGAGTTGCATGCTCTACGGACTGAGCCAGCCAGGTGCCCTTGGAGACCCCCTTCTCACACAAATGGAACACATTAGGCCTACCCTTCTTTGCTGCTTTTTTTTTTTTCTTACCAACATCAGTGCAGAGAGCTTCCTTTTCTTTTTTGCTGTTGCATAGGTTTTAATTCTATGAATGTACTATAGTTATTTGGCCAGGTCTCTACTGAATATTCAGGTCATTTCTAGTGGTGTGTTATTACAGACAAGTAATCTTGTGTGTATATCCTTTTTTTTTTTAAGATTTTATTTTATTATATATATTTTAAAGATTTTATTTATTTGACAGAGAGAGAGAGACAGCGAGAGAGGGAACACAAGCAGGGGGAGTGGGAGAGGAAGAAGCAGGCTTCCCGCGGAGCAGGGAGCCCGATGCGGGGCTCGATCCCAGGACCCTGAGATCATGATCTGAGCCGAAGGTAGACGCTTAACTGACTGAGCCACCCAGGCGCCCCAAGATTTTATTTTTGAGTATTCTCTACATCCAGTGTGGGACTCAAACTCACAACCCGGAGATCAAGAGTCACACGCTCCACGGACTGAGCTAGCCAGGCGCCCCATGTGTATATCCTTTTGCATGTGTGCAAGTATAGCTATAGGATTAATTCCTAGCTGTAGAATTGTTGGGTCAAAGAGAAAGGGGAGATAAACAGCTGTGTCATTAAATAAATGACAAAGTGAAGTAGAGTGAAGGTGTTTAGATTTGCCAGAAGAATTCCAACGCTTCTGCATTCATGGCCAGGAAATGGAATCCTCATTAGGAAAGTCATAAAGTCAGACCTTGAGTGACAGGCCTGAGCTGGTGCTTTATGGTTGTACAAGGGCATCATAGAGTAAGATCTATACTTATGTATCCTCCTAAATGAATCCACTCAGCTGCTGCTGACACTACAATGGGCCCTGGTCTGGAAGATTCCAAGGATAGTTTGTGTCACTGTCATGCAAGTCATCCCTCACCCCCAGTAGTGAAGGCTGCTCCCATTTCAGGCCAGAAGAAGGAGCTAGAGACATCATGCTAGCCTTGGGTGCCCTCCATCACCATCCTAATTCTAAACAAAACCCACTCTGCACCAAAGCTACGCCACCCAAAGCAGGCACTCCCTCCACTGTTTTAAATGTGATGTGTTTCTTGCTCATAAAACACAAGCTATATTCTTTATTACCTAAAAGTTAATTTGATTATGTTCCATAGGAATCCTCATCCTGGATTCCTAGTCTTGGCCAATCATATCGTAATACATGGGCATTTAGGGGAAATGGTACTCTGGATTTGAGAGCTGGGGATAAAAAAAAGCCAGACCCATCCTTGTGGCAAAAATTCCTAGTTGTCCCCAAATATCCATTCTCCCCTTTTTATTTATTTATTTATTTATTTATTTATTTATTTATTTATTTATTTATTTTTTAAAGATTTTATTTATTTATTTGAGAGAGAGAGAATGAGAGAGAGCAAGCACATGAGAGGGGGGAGGGTCAGAGGGAGAAGCAGACTCCCCGCCAAGCAGGGAGCCCGATGCGGGACTCGATCCTGTGACTCCAGGATCATGACCTGAGCCTAAGGCCGTCACTTAACCAACTGAGCCACCCAGGCGCCCCGGCCCTCACTGTTCTAAAAAGTGTTCGTGTATTAACTTCCTAGGACTTTTTTTTTTTTTTAAGATTTTATTTATTTATTTATTTGAGAGAGAGAAAGAGAGTGAGAGAGCACAAGAGGGGGGAGCGGGAGAGGGAGGAGCAGACTCCCCGCTGAGCAGGGAGCCCGATGCGGGACTCGATCCAGGGACTCCAGGATCATGACCTGAGCCGAAGGCAGTCGCTTAACCAACTGAGCCACCCAGGCGCCCTCCCCTTTTTATTTATTAATGAATCCTCTCCCCTCTCCACTTTTAAGCTGGACACAGGTTCTACCTAGAATAAGTCTATCTTTCTGTCCAAGTTCTGGCCAATGGGATGTAAGCTGCGGAGTGTGCAACGTCTGTGAAATGTCCCTAAAACAAGTGGGTGTACCCTTCCCCTTTCACTTCATCTTTCCTGCTGGGTAGGGTACAGACATGATAGCTGGAGCTGGAGCATCCAACTTGGGCCGCAAGGTAAGCTTTGGAATGTTGGGACATACAGTGGAGCAAAAAGAGAAGATATCTGGAACCTGGGTACCTTGGATCACTTACCTCCAGATTTTTTTGGAAGAGAAAAATAAATTTCTATGTTAATTAAGTCATTGTTATTTTGAGTTTTGTTTCACATGTCGTTGAACCTAATCCTAACCGACACAGTTCCCCAATTTAGGAAAAACAATTCCAGCTTCATCTTGTTTCAACAGGAAATCATTAGCATCACTTGTGGAAGTGAAGAAAAGCCACTGGCAACTCTTATCCTTCACAGAGAGATGAAGGCATGACCAATGGATTTATTGGCAATAGTTTTGATACCTGGGCTTCATATTTCTTCCATTTCAAAGGCAGTGATGAGATACTCCTTTGGAACAATCCCAATGAGGCTGTTCAGTTCTCCTACCCACCAGCCATACGCGTTATACTCCTGAAAAATGAAAAGAGAGTGGTTTCAGTTGGAATTCAGTCACGTTTCTGTTAATCTCTGACAGTGACTGCATGGGAGATTATGTTGGGTGGTTTCTTTCTCGACACTACAGTATGACTTGTTAACACCCCTGATGGGATTATTAGATTAAAAAAAAAAAATCTCCCAGAGGAGGAAAGCAAACTCTACCTTCATTTTGCCGTCTGCCTGTCTACGTTGTAAATCTAGTACATTCGATGCCATTGCTGAACCTAAAGAGCATGTCTTTGATCAAGCAGAGTGGAATGGCTTCTTCTGAGAAAGTTGGGCACATCCTAAATGCCAGAACACTGAAGATATTCAGGGAGTCAGGTCATAGTTCAAATCAATAATATTTACTAAGCATCGTCTATGTGCAAAGTGCTGTTTGAGATCCCATGAGATATATAATGATGAATCAGAGCATTGCTTGCTCCCTAGGAGCTTATAGCATAGAGTAATGGGCTTTGGAGTCAGACAGACTGGGATCCAATCCCCACTTGGTCATTTAGTAGCCGTGTGACCTTACACTCTCCTAGCTTTAACTTCCTTTTCTGGAGGAGTAGGGATAATATCA